>NC_080045.1:26230165-26587090 GCF_012489685.1 Lotus japonicus | reverse complement strand
TTGGTATAGCTCTCGGCCACTTTCCTTAATTGGGAGGGTCGATTTTTCTTCGATCAAACTTGGTTCCTAGGTTAACATAAGCCGTAACTAAGACGGTTCTAAGCTCGGAAAAATTTTCGGATCGAAAACTGATATAGGGGCAGTTTGGTCATTATTTTTAGCTCAGAATTTCAAAATTGGATTTTTGAAAAACAAATTGGATGGGGACGTCCACAACGACGTTTATGACGACAAATCCTACTAGCACTAAGCCAAGTCGATAGATTAGAGCGTAAAGGTTGCGACTTTGCCGAAAAATGGGTATTTAGGGTAGAAATTGATCCCGGCGGCATTTCGTCGACATTTGACAAATCTAATCCGCAGAACACGCTCAGGAGCATGCAGGGAAGAAGTTTAGACGCTGAAATCAGCTGATTTGAACAGTTTTTCAAAAACCTCAAAATTTTGAACTCAGAAAGTCGCAGGAGAAATGGACAGAAACGACGATTCGAAGGAGAGTATAGATTACCTACCTCGAGGTCTTCGATTAGTGACGAACGGTGAAGCAAACGGGCAAGAAACGACGAAGATCCGGATCTCTCTCTCTCTCTAGGAACTCGCGGTTTTGGGGTGGGGGAAAATGGGTTTTTTTTCTCAAAAAATCTAATTTTTCAACTATTTATAGGTTTTGGAAAAAACGGAAAAATGATTTTTTTGCGATTCCGATTTTTCCTGCGCGTTCCTCTGCGCATTCTAAGATAGGTTATGGCGACAGAATTCCAGAACTCAAAACAGGATTCTTGGAATTAAACCAAAAGATCCAAAATCGGCATAAGTCGGTGTAAGTCGGTTTATCCGAAAACTACTTTTGCAAGTGATCGTCGGATGAGAAAACTTCCTTCTGAAGAAAGATTAGGAATGATGAGAGAAATAGGAGAACGCGGGTGAAATCTTCATTTGAGTTTCCGGATAGAAAAAGTCTTCATCGTCTGTCGATCTTAGGTTTTTCGAACTATCAGGGATTCCGTTTCGGCAAACTTCCGAGAATTGGAATTTGACGTTCGTACTTTCCAGGATTTCGCATCGAAATGGTTGTTTAAGGACGGAAAAGAGAAGTTCTAACATTTCTCTGAGGATTTTTGGAATTAGTTTCCATCGTGTCCTAAAGCGTAGATTAACTATTCACTAATACCTTCGACCTAAGGTTAAGCGTATGTTAGTCGTGCTATAACTCTTTCGGTTTTTCGATACATTCTTGGACTTTTCCTGAACCTCTTTCCTTCCCAAATTTATCTTAATCAAATAACTTTTTATTTTATTCACTTATCCAAAACGTTAAAACTTGGGCCTTACATTACTACCCTCCAAAAAGAAAGTTTCGACCTCGAAACTTAAGGGTCAGTAAAAAGTTCTGGATACTGTTCCTTGATCTTTTCCTTCAGCTCCCACGTTGCATCGCCGATGTCCTTGTTCCATATAACCTTCACTAACTCGATCTCTTTACCCCTCAACTGCTTTACCCTTGTGTCACCAATGCTGATTGGCGGTGTCTCGAAAGACAAGTTATCCTTCAACTCAATGTCATCCAGCTCGATGACGTGCGTCGGATCAGCAATATACTTCCGCAGTTGTGACACATGGAATACATCGTGAACGTTTGATAGAAAAGGCGGTAGTGCGATCTGGTAAGCTACCGGTCCTACACGACGAGTAATCTGATAAGGTCCAATGAACTTTGGCGTCAGCTTTCTTGACTTGATTGCTCGACCAACTCCTGTAGTCTGGGTAACTCGCAGGAACACATGATCTCCTTCTTCGAATTCCAGGGTTCTGCGCCTTTGATCTGCATAGCTCTTCTGTCTACTCTGAGAAGCCTTCATCTTCTCCCTGATTTGTTTAATCTTCTCAGTTGTCTGTTGCAGAAGTTCCGGTCCTACTAACAAATTCTCTCCATCTTGATACCAACATAAAGGTGTTCTACACTTGCGGCCATACAATGCCTCATACGGTGCCATACTTATGGTCGTATGAAAACTGTTGTTGTATGTGAACTCAATCAGTGGCATTAGGGTATCCCAACTGCCCTTGTTGCCTAACACGCAAGCTCGTAGCAAATCCTCCAATGATTGGTTAGTTCTCTCTCAGTTTGCCCATCAGTCTGTGGATGATAAGCAGAACTGAATCTCAGCCTCGTTCCCAAAGCATTATGAATAGCTCCCCACAAATGTGAAGTAAACTTCGGGTCTCTATCGGAAACGATACTTGTTGGCACTCCATGAAGTCGCACAATCTCAGCTATATAAATCTCTGATAGCTTATCCACGTTGTACGTAGTTCTCACAGGTATGAAATGAGCCGACTTAGTCAATCGATCCACGACTACCCAAATCGAATCATATCCCTTTTGAGTTCTTGGCAACGCTACGACAAAATCGATCGATATGCTATCCCATTTCCATTGAGGTACATCCAAGCTCTGTAGCATACCTGAAGATTTCTGATGTTCCATCTTCGCCTTCTGACAGATTAAACATGCAGCTACATATCCTGCCACTTGTCTCTTCATCCCTGGCCACCAAAAATTCACCTTCAAGTCCTGATACATTTTTTTCCTTCCAGGGTGAATGCTCAACTTGCTTTTGTGACCTTCGTCCATAATCAACCTCCTTAAGTCAGGGTTGTTAGGTACGCACACTCTATCCTTGCATCGCAGGATATTGTCACTCCCTACCTTGAATTCCGGGTCCTTACCCTGAATTACTAAATTCTTATTTTCCGAGTAAAAATTCATCTTGTAACTGTTGGTCTCGGATTTCTTCCATCAATCCATTGGTGATCTTGATCGTCCCAAACTTCAGTTCTCCCTCAGATGCTCTCACATCTAAGCTCAAATCTCAAAATTGTTCCAGCAGTTGCAGCTCCTTAACCATCATTGATGAGATATGCATCTTCCTGCTCAATGCATCAGTAACGACATTAGCCTTTCCAGGATGGTATTGTAAGGTAAAATCGTAATCCTTGAGAAATTCCATCCAGCGTCGTTGTCTCATGTTCAACTCCTTCTGGTCAAACAAGTACTTTAAGCTCTATGTCGTCCTGCTCGACCACTCGTGTCGGTTCTATGTTGGAAATAACATTGGTTGACGCTACGTGCAATTGCACAACCTTAACCACTTGATCCTTTACTTTTGTTCGTCCAAAAATTATGCTTAAACTCAATACACCTCTGGCATTCCAGAGTGAATGTTCAACCTGTCCTCGTGATCTCCACTCATGATTCAAAACTTAACTCAATCGCTCTATAACTCATAGACGAACTATTCCCTTGGAATCTACTAGTCCATTAACGTCGATTCCAACTTCGTAACTATCCTCATTCGCACCATGAAATCAATCTTCTACTTAGTCATCACTCAAAGTAAAACTCGACGTGAGTCTTAATACCTTGTGCATCGCTAGACCCAGTCCCCTTTTAACCTCCATTCATCAGCACTTATAAGCTAATCATCATCTTAATATCTTACAATCCATTATTGTCATCTCCCCTTTTTGAGACTTCCCTTACTCGAACCATAAAACCAACCTTCACTTATTCACAACCCACTTTACAATTACCTAAAATCCTTAACACTTCCCCCAAATCCGAACTTATTCCCTAGAAGATCAAACCATAGCTGTACCTCAGGAAACTTAACTAGTCATTTTATCATCCGATCCCTCAACATTCGGAGGTTTAACTACAATCATTAATGCCAACACCACTAAATCTCTGATTCGAACATGATTTTCACCTCTCAAGGTCAATCTTAACCCTTAAATCCTCACTTAACTTAGTGAAATTCACTTGCTAACCCCAGCATGCAATATCGGAATCCATAACAAAGTTCCATTCACTCTTAGACTCTAAGAAATTTGTCCACCTATAACAACCTCAAATATTTATCTTAATACTAACTCTTTATTTCCGTAACTAGATCGTCCTCCCATCAATCCGATACTTAGTCTCTCGATCAAAACCCAACAAACCTTGAGTCCTACGCACTTAAGACAAGAATTCATAGACTTAAAACCTAAACTTTCACCACGTTTGGACCTCAAATGTCCTTTAATTCTTCAATACTTCTTAAATGAATATCCATTTCTTAAACTATAACTCCTCCCCAAAGGAGATCAACTACTTAACAAGAACTTTACTTCCCAACTCAACTAATCCTCGATCCAATCAAATTAATCTTACCAATCCATCTATCAAAGTCCATTGCCAGTTCTGATTCCGAATATCACCCCCTCAATATTAAGTTGATCAGGCCTAATACATCGAAGGTGAAGATTTAGAAAAACCCACTGGAACAGTCAATGAGTTCCTATCATCCAGTAGTCACAATTACCCTGATATTAAATCCTCAATGATGCCGCTACGGAACTACACACTCTCGACACCATACGTATACTATCCATACGGAATCTCTCGGAGATTCATTCTTCAACTTCTAGCTCCTTTGTTAAACGCATCGGTGCAAGACTACTTTCTAGGCTTAACGTGTTATTCTAAACCTCGTGTAACTTCTATAGTTTAAACACGAGCAACGGTCAAATAAAGTATTATTAGGCGTAATAACTATAAAGTCAAAGCTTGACAGTAAAGGCAAGTTAGGTGTGTTGCACGTTCTACGAGAGTAATAAAGCATGTTATCCTAGAATGAGAAGGAATAGTTAGAAGGTTACCATCGTTCGTGTGCTCTCCTCTGACTAGTCCGTCAGCTCCCTCGCCGCACGAGACATAGACTCCTCCCCGTGCAGCAGGATGTCTTCCTCTCACCGTAGGCACAGATGGCTCAACCCTGGTTACATTGCAATCCTTGGCTTGATGCCCCGGACGGTTGCAATTGAAACATAGAGGTCCCCCGTCTGGACACTTGTTAGAGTAGTGCCCCACCTTCTTGCACCTGTAACACGTTACTTGCTTCCTCGCCCCTTTAGATATGGCAGGAAGTTTACCCTTCATCTTGTTGTCAGACGGTCCCGCTTGGAACGTCCTACAGTTCACGGCCAAATGTCCACGTTGTTTGCACTTGAAGCATTGTGGTCCAGTCACTGAGCACTGAAAGGCGTAGTGTCCAAGTCTCCCACAACGGTAGCATGTCACAGCCTCCTGGAAATTAGTTGCGGTCGTTAACTTGCGTGATCCTTGGGTAGGGTCTCTTCCCTCGGGATGCTGGTATGGCTTCCACTGCCGGTACTCCTGTGGATCTGACCTCACTGGTCCTCCAGCTCCAGCTCGATCCAATCCACTATGCTGGTACTTGGACGCCTCGATTAGCGGTTGAGGTCGTTCACGTGCAGCCTCCTCAGCGCGTCTGTAAGCGTCCTCAGCAGCCTGATTCATCATTGCCTCAATCATGGTAGCTATTGCCTTTGCCATCCTGTCAGGGCTTACCATCCTATGCTTAGTCAAACAAACAGTTAGTACTCATCATCGGATAGCATCTAACATACTATACAATATGATCAAGCAATAACTTCAATCAATTCTAAGCGAGAAATCGCTTGGCAGACAATCAATTTTTACTCTTTGCAGAGTCACACAACCTAGCACAGAAGACCTATTCCCCAAAGACTCCCGAAAGACTCGACAAGCTCTGATACCACAAATGTGACACCCCGATTTCGGTGGCGTCACTTTAGTAACCAAAGAAATAACTTAAGCGGAAAAACGTGAATTATTTTTTTCGATAGTGTAAGTAAAGACAGAAAGAGATGAAACTCTAAAACGAAGATAACAGAGCTAATATACAATATGATTACAGCCCCCACTGTAAGTTGTAAACCACGTCACGAGTAAACCTCCAGTGACGGAAAGTAAAAGAGAGTAACGCCCGTAGGCAAAAGTACAAACCAAGGTAAACATACTGTGTCCGCAACACTAAACCTCAAAATCTGAGAACAAGTTGGCCCAGCGGCCTAAGAAAAGACCCCCTAAATCCAACCAGCTCTCTGTGATCTCCATAGGAAACCAAACAAAAAGCTACCGGTAGGAAACTACCCTGTCCCCAAAACTGAAGCATGACGGTCAGAGCATCGACACTACTCCTACACTAATCCCATCTCGAGTAAGTCGCTCGGTGGCCAGCGGGGTCGACCACCCCTGAACCGTAGTCCTCCTGATCAAGCTTCTTCAACCTAGTTTCCCCTGAAGGGTGAACCATCGTGAACCGGTCCGCCATACTCAACTGACAATGGCGTAGTCCGCCCAAACACACACAGAAGACGCGAGGGTCAACTCCAAAGAATTATATAAATAATAAAACCAGATATATAGGGTAATAATTATTTAGCCTCTCAGGCTTATACGTTTAGGGATAACATCCTAGGGTTGCATATATCACAATGAATATAAAGATCATAATAACAATTAGCATGCCTCAAGTAGGATAAACAGGTACCAATCACACTCAGCAACTAAGTCAGCATGTATGTTGCATGAAATGCAATGCTGGGTAACAAAATGCATTCCGGAAGAAGGATGGACACCATCGAGTCAGCCCTAACACCGGCCAAAGTGGGACCATTCCGCTCGGGCGCCTCTTACACCACACAAAAGTAGTCAGATCAGCAGTGAACCCGTAGGTCTGCCATTCCGTCTGCTACTAAGGACCACCGTAGTGTCCTAAATATGGAAATCCGGGTCTTATGACCATTTTGGAATCCACCGAGGTCCGGTAATCCGCCGTGTATTAACCTCAAAATGAGTGCATGAATGCAAGTGATTAGCCAAACAACGTCTCCGACCTCACTCGACACGTCGTCACGTGTTCTAGCTAACTTATTGTCTCTAAAAAGCCTACCCTAAGGCAAATGTCGATTCTGCGACAAAATGAATTAATCAAAAAGAAGAAGAATGTACTTTGGAACTCATGGTTCCCGGCTAAACTTTAGATAGCCAATCAATAAACTGCTCATCGAGCGAAAAGGTACCGAAGTACTTGGAAACTTATAGTCTCCGGCTAAACTTTAGATAGCCAAACATTAAACTGCTCATCGAGCGAAAAGGTACCGAAGTACTTGGAAACTTATAGTCTCCGGCTAAACTTTAGATAGCCAAACATTAAACTGCTCATCGAGCGAAAAGGTACCGAAGTACTTGGAAACTTATAGTCTCCGGCTAAACTTTAGATAGCCAAACATTAAACTGCTCATCGAGCGAAAGAGTATAAGCATACTCGGAAACTTGTAAGTTTCCTCAAGACTTGGACTCGACGACACTTCTCATATCTTCAAGACTAATATTCAGGCTCTAAGCTCTTATCTAAATGTTGTTATCATTGTTCAAGGGGTTTAGAGATTGATTAATGTCTTATGAATTTCCTTTGAGAAAATAGATTTCGTTTAGTCTTATGATACTTCCTATGAGTTTCAGGGATCCCATAATCCCAATTAATTTCTGAGAAGGTCTCGATCCATTAAAATATAACAAGGTCCGAACTTCGTTCGTCCTTTCAAACTCTCTCAAAATCTCATAAAAATTCGGCATGACTTGCCCGCAATCCTCACTCCTCAGAATCTCATGTATAAGTGGAATCGCATAAATAAAACAGCTCAGTCAAAAGCATAAACAGCATATTCCAACACATCCTAAGTTAACCATGTAGCACATAGCATGTGAATCATTTAGCAGACAATATCATGGCATCAAATACTCAACAAGTTCGGCCGAAGCCTCAGAAATCATTTCAGACATTTAGCAATTAGGTGCATAACACATAAATCAAGTCGAATTTCATCGACACCTAAAGCATTATCTAGTAATTCAGAGAGTAGCCCTCACCTGTTGGTTTTCCAGCTCGCTCCTTGGTCTTTCCTTCACGATCTTCCTCCTCAAGTCCTCCGAATTCCTCAAACGAACCTTAAAGCAATTTCACAGAAATCATTCACAATGAGTCAGAAACTCAGCAAACAATAAGTCCTAGGGTCACACGGAACACTACAACTCCGTGGTACGACAATCTAACGCGTTAAGACAAGTTTTCGAAAAAGTCGGATTTCCTCCCCCCTTGGTATAGCTCTCGGCCACTTTCCTTAATTGGGAGGGTCGATTTTTCTTCGATCAAACTTGGTTCCTAGGTTAACATAAGCCGTAACTAAGACGGTTCTAAGCTCGGAAAAATTTTCGGATCGAAAACTGATATAGGGGCAGTTTGGTCATTATTTTTAGCTCAGAATTTCAAAATTGGATTTTTGAAAAACAAATTGGATGGGGACGTCCACAACGACGTTTATGACGACAAATCCTACTAGCACTAAGCCAAGTCGATAGATTAGAGCGTAAAGGTTGCGACTTTGCCGAAAAATGGGTATTTAGGGTAGAAATTGATCCCGGCGGCATTTCGTCGACATTTGACAAAATCTAATCCGCAGAACACGCTCAGGAGCATGCAGGGAAGAAGTTTAGACGCTGAAATCAGCTGATTTGAACAGTTTTTCAAAAACCTCAAAATTTTGAACTCAGAAAGTCGCAGGAGAAATGGACAGAAACGACGATTCGAAGGAGAGTATAGATTACCTACCTCGAGGTCTTCGATTAGTGACGAACGGTGAAGCAAACGGGCAAGAAACGACGAAGATCCGGATCTCTCTCTCTCTCTAGGAACTCGCGGTTTTGGGGTGGGGGAAAATGGGTTTTTTCTCAAAAAATCTAATTTTTCAACTATTTATAGGTTTTGGAAAAAACGGAAAAATGATTTTTTTGCGATTCCGATTTTTCCTGCGCGTTCCTCTGCGCATTCTAAGATAGGTTATGGCGACAGAATTCCAGAACTCAAAACAGGATTCTTGGAATTAAACCAAAAGATCCAAAATCGGCATAAGTCGGTGTAAGTCGGTTTATCCCGAAAAACTACTTTTTGCAGTGATCGTCGGATGAGAAAACTTCCTTCTGAAGAAAGATTAGGAATGATGAGAGAAATAGGAGAACGTGGGTGAAATCTTCATTTGAGTTTCCGGATAGAAAAAGTCTTCATCGTCTGTCGATCTTAGGTTTTTCGAACTATCAGGGATTCCGTTTCGGCAAACTTCCGAGAATTGGAATTTGACGTTCGTACTTTCCAGGATTTCGCATCGAAATGGTTGTTTAAGGACGGAAAAGAGAAGTTCTAACATTTCTCTGAGGATTTTTGGAATTAGTTTCCATCGTGTCCTAAAGCGTAGATTAACTATTCACTAATACCTTCGACCTAAGGTTAAGCGTATGTTAGTCGTGCTATAACTCTTTCGGTTTTTCGATACATTCTTGGACTTTTCCTGAACCTCTTTCCTTCCCAAATTTATCTTAATCAAATAACTTTTTATTTTATTCACTTATCCAAAACGTTAAAACTTGGGCCTTACACTACCCGTCCTCCCCTCGCAACCGCAATGCGCTCCGGTGCTTGACTCACGGGCCTAGGGCCGGAACCCTGATCATCAATGGTCGCAACGGCAGGTGAGCTAGACTCTGATGAAGTCAAACCCACCAGCTCCTCCTCTTAGGGGTCTTCCTCATCTGAAGATAACGGTGGTGGTGGTGGTCCTCCTGCTCCTGGTCCGCAATGCACGCCGGGCGGCAGGTTGAAACTGACGGAGCACCTCCTCAACACTCCCTCTACCAAGAATCCTCCCCTATCTACCCTATCCTCCATGATCCGCCCCGAGTACGTCGCTCGATGGCTAGCGGGGTCAACCACCCACGAACCGGGGTCGTCCTGGTCAATCATCTCGTACCTAATCCCCCCCGAAGGGTGGACCATTGTGAACCAGTCCGCAATGGACATCTGACAATAGGCGTTGTCCGCCAAAACACACACAGAAGACGCGAGGGTCAACTCCAAAGAATTATGTAATTAATACCACCAATAGATACAAAGAGATTTAGGCTTATAACTAGGGATAACATCCTAGGGTTGCATACTCCACAGTGAACATAAACAACAACAATAACAAATAGCATGCATCAGATAAGATTAACAATTATCAACCACACTCAACAACTAAGTCAGTATGCATGTTGCATGATATGCTAATGACGGTTAACCCAGTTAACCACATGCATTCCGGAAAGGGATGGACATCAAACGGATCAGCCCTAACACCAGCCACGGTGGGACCATTTCGGCCCGCGTGCCTCTTACCCCAAAAACAGCGGTAGTCAGATCAGCAGTAAACCCGTAGGTCTGCCATTTCGGTCTGCTACAAGAGTCGTCTACAAACGCTCTTACACGGCATTCCGGGT
The DNA here is from genome assembly GCF_012489685.1 of Lotus japonicus. Classification (NCBI taxonomy): domain Eukaryota; kingdom Viridiplantae; phylum Streptophyta; class Magnoliopsida; order Fabales; family Fabaceae; genus Lotus; species Lotus japonicus. The sequence goes on along the minus strand of NC_080045.1, from coordinate 26,576,847 downwards.
CTTATGACCATTTTGGAAACCGACGAGGTCCAGAGTACGTCCTGTGTTAATACCTCATTAATGTTGCATGAATGCAGGATGATTAGTCAAACAACGTCTCCGAATCTCACTCGACACGTCGCCACGTGTTCTAGTTAAATTAAAGTCTCTAAAAGCTTACCCTAAGGTAACAGTCGATTCTGCGACAAAAGACACATCTTTCAACAACCCACATAACTCATGATGATCTCCAAATCATCCGACTCATCTCAATCCGATGGTCAAACTGCTCAACGAGCAAGAGTATCAACATACTCGGAAACTATCAATTTCCCGGACTTATCCCCAGGATAGCCCAACAACACAGCTGCTCCAACAGCACAAGAGCATCAACATACTCAATACTTCTCAACTTCCTCAACACTTGGATCCGACGACACTTCTCGTTTTCCAAAAACTAAGATTTGCATCCTAAGCTTCCTTTCGAGTTTGTTATCATTATTTGAAGATTTAGAGGTTGTTTAATGTCTTATGAGTTTTCTTTTCAAAATAATATCCTTTTAGTCTTATCGCAAAATCTTATAAGTTCTCGGGATCTCCTAATCCCCAACTGACACCAGAGAATGTCTCGATCCATAAAACACCATAACAAGGCCCGAATCTCATTCGTCCTATCAAGCTTTCTCAAAACTCTCAAAATAAAATCGGCATGACCTGCCCGCTATACTCACTACTCAGAATCACAGATTTCATTGCAAAAGCATAATTATCTCAGCACAATCAACCAACATGTCATATATCAACATATTATGCATTAACCACGTAGCACTTAGCATATAAAGCATGCACCACACATCCTAGATTACCCACATAGCACATAGCATGTAAGTCAATCTCAAAAACATTCAGTAGATGAATCATCTACATTGTCAGCCGTAGCCTCAGAAAACATTTTTCCAATCAAACACAAACAAGTGCATAAACAGTAAACAATGTCGAAAGCATCGACCCTAAGCATTAACTAGAGATTCAGTGAGAAGCCCTCACCGGTAGGTTCTCCAGAGTGATCTTCGAACTCTTCCTCACAAGCAAAGCGTTGCTCCTCAGGAAATTCCTCAAAAGCACCTTTACAATAAAACCACAGAATTCCATCAAAATTTATCGGAACCTAAGCTATCAATGCTCACTAAGGTTACCCGAAGTAATACATACTCCGAGGTGCGATAATCTAGCGCGAAAGGACAAGTTTTCGGAAAAGGAAATTTTCCCCTTCCCCCCTTATAGGCTCGGCCACTTGTGGTAATTGTAGGGTTCGATTTTTCTTCGATCAAACTTGGTTCCTATGCTATCATTAGCCGTAACTAAGGGTATTCTAAACTCGGAAAAATTATCGGATCAAAAACTGTCGCAGGGGTATTTTGGTCAAGATTTTTAACTTAGAATTTCAAAACTGAAATCCCAAAAAGCAAATTTGACAGGGACGTCACCAGCGACGTTTATGACAACTAATCCTACTAGCACTAAGCTAAGGCGATAGTTTTCAGCCCAAAAGACGAAGCTTTACTCCAAAAATGGGTATTTGAGGCATAAATTGATTCCGGCGGAATTTCGGCGACATAACGGAAAAACTAATCCGACAGAAGTGATCTTGGGCACGTAAGGAAGATGTTTAGAATCAAAAATGAAATATTCAGGATAGTTTTGCAAAAACCCCAAAACTATCAGCTCAGAAAAGTCTACAGAAAAGCTATGGAAAAAGCGATCAGAGGTAAGGATTAGCGACTATACCTCGAAACCTTGAAGTAGCAACTGATTAATCGACGATCAAGCAAGGATTGAAAAAAAGCTCTTCTTCCTTCCTCTTCAATGGAGCTCGCGGATTTGGGAGAGAAATGGAGGAGTTTTTGTTATTTTTCTCACCTTTCTTGCTATATATAGAGGTTGGCAAAACGCGGTAAAATGAAAGTTTCGCGAATCTGATTTTTCCGGCGTCATTCTCCGTGAATTCTAAGATAGGTTTTGGCGAAAGAATTCCAAAACTAAAATGAGGTCTCCTTGTATTTTTGGCAACTAATGCAAAGTCGGTGTAAAACTATTTTACCCGATAAGTTGCTTTTTGCATCGAATGTCGGAATAGAAAACTTCCTTCTGAAGAAAGATTGAAATCATCAAGAGAAATGGGTGTACGCGTGTAGAATCTTCATTTGAAGCTCTGAATATAAAATGTCTTCATTGTCGGGTGATTCTAGGGTTTTGAAATACCAGGGTTTCGGTTTCGGCAAACTTCCGATGATTGGAATCGGACGTTCGTAGATTCTAGAGTTTCGCCTCGAAACGATTGTGATATATGGAAAAAGAGAAGTTCTAACATTTCTCTGAAGATTTTTGGAATTAACTTCCATCGTGCCTATAAGTGAAAACTAGCTATATACTAGGGTTTCTGACCTAAGATTAAGCGTTTAACGATCGTGCTATAACTTTTATCGACTTTGGTACAATCCTTAGACTTTTCCTGAACTTTCTCCTTCATAAATTTATTTCATTTGGTAACTCTAGTTCAGGTTTCCCTTCACGATACATCAACCCTAATCGTGAATAGGATTCTATTTACTTGGCATAAGTTTAAAAACTTGGGCCTTACATTACTACCCTCCAAAAAGAAAGTTTCGACCTCGAAACTTAAGGGTCAGTAAAAAGTTCTGCATACTGTTCTTGAATCTTCTCCTTCAGCTCCCATGTCGCATCACCGGTGTCTTTGTTCGAAATGACCTTCACTAACTCGATTTCTTTTCCTCTCAACTTTTTATCCTGGCGTCACCAATGCTAATCGGCGGTGTCTCGAAAGACAGATCATCCTTCAACTCAATGTCATCCAGCTCGATAACATGTGTCGGATCCGCAATATATTTCCTCAGTTGTGACACGTGGAATACATCATGAATGTTCGATAGAAATGTAGGTAGTGCAATCTGATAAGCGACTGGTCCAATTCGACGAGTGATCTGATAAGGTCCAATAAACTTGGGCGTAAGCTTCTTTGACTTGATTGCTCGACCAACTCCCGTCGTCTGAGTAACTCTCAGAAACACATGGTCTCCTTCTTCGAATTCTAGAGTTCTGCGCCTTTGATCGGCATAACTCTTCTGTCTACTCTGAGAAGTCTTCATCCTTTCTCTGATCTGCTTGATCTTCTCAGTCGTCTGTTGCAGAAGTTCCGGTCCTACTAACAGATTTTCTCCATTTTGGTACCAACACAAAGGTGTTCTACACTTGCGGCCATACAAAGCCTCATACGGTGCCATCCCAATGCTCGTATGAAAGCAGTTGTTGTATGTGAACTCGATCAATGGCAATAAGGTATCCCAACTGCCCTTGTTGTCTAACACGCAAGCGCGTAGCAAATCTTCCAATGACTGGATTGTCCTCTCAGTCTGTCCGTCAGTCTGCGGATGATAAGCAGAACTTAGTCTCAGCCCCGTTCCCAAAGCCTCTTGTAGAGCTCCCCAAAAATGTGATGTAAACTTTGGGTCTCGATCGGTAACAATACTGGTCGGTACTCCATGAAGTCGTACAATCTCGGATATATAAATCTCTGATAGTTTCTCCACGTTGTACGTAGTTCTCACAGGTACGAAATGAGCCGACTTAGTCAATCGATCCACTATTACCCAAATAGAATCATATCCTTTCTGAGTTCTCGGCAAAGCCACGACGAAATCCATTGATATGCTATCCCATTTCCATTCTGGTACATCTAAGCTTTGTAACATACCTGAAGATTTCTGATGTTCCACCTTTGCCTTCTGACATGTCAAACATGCAGCTACATACTCAGCCACTTGTCTTTTCATTCCTGGCCACCAAAAATTCACCTTCAAGTCTTGGTACATCTTTTTCATTCCAGGATGAATGCTTAACTTGCTCTTGTGACCCTCATCCATAATCAATCTTCTCAAGTTAGGGTTGTTAGGTACGCAAACCCTATCCTTACATCGTAGGATATGGTCACTTCCTACCTTGAATTCCGGGTCTTTACCTTGACTTACCAAGTTCCTTTTCGCGAGCAGAAACTCATCTTGTAACTGTTGGTCTCGGATTTCTTCCATCAATCCATTGGTAATTCTGATCATTCCGAACTTCAGTTCTCCTTCGGACAATCATACATCTAAGCTCAAATCTCGGAATTGTTCCAGCAGTTGCAGCTCTTTCACCATCATCGACGAGATATGCATCTTCCTGCTCAAGGCATCAGCAACAACGTTCGCCTTTCCATGGATGATATTGCAGGGTGAACTCGTAATCCTTAAGAAATTCCATCCACCGACGCTGTCTCATGTTCAGCTCCTTCTGCTCAAATAAATACTTCAAGCTCTTATGATCACTGAATATGGTGAAATTGCATCCATATAAGTGATGTCTCCAAATCTTCAGCGCAAATACGATTGGAGCTAGTTCCAAGTCATGAGTTGGATAATTCTTCTCATGCACCTTCAGTTGTCTTGAAGCATAAGCAACCACCTTCCGATGTTGCATCAGCACACATCCCAAACCTTGATGCGAAGCATCACAGTACACCTCATAAGGCTCCTCTGGTTGCGGTAAGACGAGTACAGGTGACGTCGTCAACCGTTCCTTCATCGTCTGAAAACTAGTTTCGCACGCTTCAGTCCATGCAAAAGGTTGGTCCTTCCTCGTGAGTTGAGTCAACGGTCCAACAATCTTCGCGAAATTCTCGATAAAGCGACGATAGTATCCCGCCAAACCAACGAAACTCCTGATCTCAGTCACTGTCTTTGGCCGTTCCCATGACAATACAGTCTCTACCTTTGCTGGGTCCACAACTATCCCCTCCTTAGAGATCACATGGCCTAAGAATTTTACCTCTTCGAGCCAGAATTCGCACTTAGAAGGATTGGCATACAACTCCTTCTCCCTCAGCACTTGTAAAACTTGACGCAGGTGCCCCTCATGGTCCTCAGCATTCTTTGAGTAGATCAGAATATCGTCTATAAACACCACGACGAATCGATCCAAGAATGTATGGAAAGTCATATTCATGTAAGCCATGAATATTGCCGGTTCATTTGTCACCCCAAATGGCATCACTAAGTACTCATAGTGTCCATAACGGGTTCTGAATGCAGTCTTCTGGATACCCTCGGTCTTGACTCTGATTTGATGATAACCCGACTTCAGGTCGATCTTCGAGAATATTGCGGCTCCTCGCAGTTGATCCATCAAATCATCAATTCTAGGTAACGGATACCTATTCTTGACGGTTACTTTGTTCAATTGCCGGTAGTCGACACATAGTCTCGATCTCCCGTCCTTCTTCTTCACCAATAAGACTGGCGCTCCCCAAGGTGAAACACTTGGTCGAATAAATCCTTTCGACAAAAGATCTTCTAGTTGGGACTTCAATTCCACTAGCTCCGCAGGTGCCATACGATACGGTGCAATCGAAATCGGCCCTGTTCCCGGTACGATGTCTATAGCAAACTCAATGTCGCGTACAGGCGGCAATCCAGGTACATTGCCAGGAAAATCATCCATGAATTCCTTCACCACTGGAATACTATCAACTTCCGGATTCCCTTTACTCTCCAAACTCAGCAGAACGGAATACTCTTGAGATCCCTCGTTCAAAGAGATGCTAGTGTGATTGGCAGATAAATACTTGGAAAGATCCGAATCAGGAAATACCACTCTCTTTCGGTTGCAGTCCAAAAGACAATGATAACGGGACAACCAATCCATTCCTAGGATAATATCTAGGTTCTTAAGAGTTAGGCATACTAGGTTAGCTTGGTAGACTCTATTGTTGTAGGTTATCGGACAGTACATACATGCAGTATTAGCAAGTAGAGTCTTGGCAGTCGTAGTAACTATAAGATCGAAGCTTAAAGCAGTAATAGGAAGTCTTAATCTGATCGCACATTCTTTAGAGATAAATGAATGCGTTGCACCCAAATCAAAAAGTACGGATAGGAGATTACCGTCAATCTCGCAGTCGCCTCTAATCAGTCCATCGACCCCCTCAGCATCTTCACCATCCATGGTGTAGACTCTCGCCTTTGCAGCAGGACGCTTTCCTCGAGCAGTGTTGACGGTTGGTTCCGCCTTAGGTGCCCTGCACTGTGCAGCAGTATGCCCCAATTTGTTACAGTTGAAGCATTGGGGTCTCGTGTCGGGACAAGCGCGAGCAAAGTGCCCCGGCTTCCCACACTTGAAGCAAGTCAGCTCCCTGTTCTGAGTCTGACCTCCAGAACCACCAGCAGCACCCACCATGGGTCTGTAAGATCCCGAGGCAAACCCTCTACCAGCAGGACGCTGATACGGCCTCCTGTTTTGAAACCTCCCTCTGTTCTGAACATTCTGAGAGCCCGACCTCATCGGCCCTCCAGTTCCAGCCCGGTTTAGCCTCCGGTTCTTCATCAGTTCCACCTCCGTGGCCTTCTCAACCAAAGATTGGAATCGCATGATTCCCAGTGGCCTCACTGAGTCCTCAATATCCGGCCTCAGTCCGTTAACAAAGCGCTTGCACATGTAGCGCTCATCCACGTGATCATTAAAGAATTGGAAATGCTTCGCCAAGGACTCCAGCTTCGAAGCAAATTCCGGTACAGACATACCTCCCTGACGGAGTGTCAGAAACTGCGCCTCCCTCTCATCCCGGGCACTTGTTGGAAAATACTTTTCCAAGAATGCGGTCCGGAAAGAGTTCCAGTTGATCTCTTCATGGTTAGCTTCCATGATCCCCCTGGTGCCCTTCCACCAGTACTCAGCATCACCGAGCAGTAGATAAGTCGCCATGCCCACTTTGGCACCCTCAACAGTCTGCAGAACGCCGAAAATCTTCTCGATTTCCTGGATCCAGAGATCCGCTGCGTCTGGGTCAGTACCACCAGAGAACTTTGGTGGGTTTTGCCTCCTGAAATCATTGAGGCCTTTGTTTTGGTCCAGAGTTACTTCCCTCTGGCGTTGATGCTGTTCACGTGCTTCTTCAGCAGCACGCCTCATAGCATTGTCATTCGCTTGTGCGGTCACGGCTTGGGCCATAGTGGCCATCATCTCAGCTAACTGATTGGTATTCACCATGTTCTGTTAAAGGAAGCAAACAGTTAGTACTCATCATAAGATAGCATCTAGCATCACTATACAATATGATTAAGTAATAACTTCAATCAATTCTAAGCGAAAAATCGCTTGCAGACAATCAATTTTCACTCTTTGCAGAGTCACACAACCTAGCACAGAAGACCTATTCCCCAACAACTCCCGAAAGACTCAACCGTGCTCTGATACCACAATGTAACACCCCGATTTCGGTGGCGTCACTTTAGTAACCAAAAGATAAACTAATGCAGAAAAACGTGAATATTTTTTTTTTCGATAATAATAAAGACAAGACTGAATTAAATAAAATCCAAATGCGAAAAGCAATAAAACTAATATACAATATATATAACAGCCCCCGCTGTAAGTAGCAACCTCGTCACGAGTAACCTCCAGTGACGGAAAAGAGAAAGATGTAACGCCCGTAGGCAATATGTACAAACCAAATATAAAGGTGAAGTGTCCGCAACACCATCCCTCAAAACTGAGAATAAGCTGACCCAATGGCCTGAAAATAAGACCTCCTAAGTCCAACCAACTCTCTGTGATTCCCGTAAGGAAACCACACAAAAAGCTATAGGCGGGAAACTACCCTGTCCCCAAAGAAAACAAATGAAGCAATGACTGTCAGAGCTAAGACTCTACTCCTACACTAATCCTATCTCGAGGAGCTCACGCCAGCACTAAAAACTATGTGCCAGCATGATCGTCGTCTGAATCAGAATCCAGAACGACTAAGTCTATATGCACTACCCGTTCTCCCCTCGCAACCGCAATGCGCTCCGGTGCTGGACTCACGGGCCTAGGGCCCGAACCCTGATCATCAATGGTCGCAACGGCAGGTGAGCTAGACTCTGATGAAGTCACTCCCACCAGCTCCTCCTCTAAGGGGTCTTCCTCATCTGAAGATAACGGTGGTGGTGGTGGTCCTCCTGCTCCTGGTTCGCAATGCACGCCGGGCGGCAGGTTGAAACTGACGGAGCACCTCCTCAACACTCCCTCTACCAAGAGTCCTCCCCTATCTACCCTATCCTCCATGATCCGCCCCGAGTACGTCGCTCGATGGCTAGCGGGGTCAACCACCCACGAACCGGGGTCGTCCTGGTCAATCATCTCGTACCTAATCCCCCCCGAAGGGTGGACCATTGTGAACCAATCCGCAATGGACATCTGACAAAAGGCGTTGTCCGCCAAAACACACACAGAAGACGCGAGGGTCAACTCCAAAGAATTATGTAATTAATACCACCAATAGATACAAAGAGATAGCCACTTAGGCTTATAACTAGGGATAACATCCTAGGGTTGCATACTCCACAGTGAACATAAACAACAACAATAACAAATAGCATGCATCAGATAAGATTAACAATTATCAACCACACTCAACAACTAAGTCAGTATGCATGTTGCATGATATGCTAATGACGGTTAACCCAGTTAACCACATGCATTCCGGAAAGGGATGGACATCAAACGGATCAGCCCTAACACCAGCCACGGTGGGACCATTTCGGCCCGCGTGCCTCTTACTCCAACAACAGCGGTAGTCAGATCAGCAGTAAACTCGTAGGTCTGCCATTTCGGTCTGCTACAAGAGTCGTCTACAAACGCTCTTACACGGCATTCCGGGTCTTATGACCGTTTTGGAAACCAACGAGGTCCAGAGTACGTCCTGTGTTAATACCTCATTAATGTTGCATGAATGCAGGATGATTAGTCAAACAACGTCTCCGAATCTCACTCGACACGTCGCCACGTGTTCTAGTTAAATTAAAGTCTCTAAAAGCTTACCCTAAGGTAACAGTCGATTCTGCGACAAAAGACACATCTTTCAACAACACACATAACTCATGATGATCTCCAAATCATCCGACTCATCTCAATCCGATGGTCAAACTGCTCAACGAGCAAGAGTATCAACATACTCGGAAACTATCAATTTCCCGGACTTATCCCCAGGATAGCCCAACAACACAGCTGCTCCAAGAGCACAAGAGCATCAACATACTCAATACTTCTCAACTTCCTCAACACTTGGATCCGACGACACTTCTCGTTTTCCAAAAACTAAGATTTGCATCCTAAGCTTCCTTTCGAGTTTGTTATCATTATTTGAAGATTTAGAGGTTGTTTAATGTCTTATGAGTTTTCTTTTCAAAATAATATCCTTTTAGTCTTATCGCAAAATCTTATAAGTTCTCGGGATCTCCTAATCCCCAACTGACACCAGAGAATGTCTCGATCCATAAAACACCATAACAAGGCCCGAATCTCATTCGTCCTATCAAGCTTTCTCAAAACTCTCAAAATAAAATCGGCATGACCTGCCCGCTATACTCACTACTCAGAATCACAGATTTCATTGCAAAAGCATAATTATCTCAGCACAATCAACCAACATGTCATATATCAACATATTATGCAATAACCACGTAGCACTTAGCATATAAAGCATGCACCACACATCCTAGATTACCCACATATCACATAGCATGTAAGTCAATCTCAAAAACATTCAGTAGATGAATCATCTACATTGTCAGCCGTAGCCTCAGAAAACATTTTTCCAATCAAACACAAACAAGTGCATAAACAGTAAACAATGTCGAAAGCATCGACCCTAAGCATTAACTAGAGATTCAGTGAGAAGCCCTCACCTGTAGGTTCTCCAGAGTGATCTTCGAACTCTTCCTCACAAGCAAAGCGTTGCTCCTCAGGAAATTCCTCAAAAGCACCTTTACAGTAAAACCACAGAATTCCATCAAAATTTATCGGAAACTAAGCTATCAATGCTCACTAAGGTTACCCGAAGTAATACATACTCCGAGGTGCGATAATCTAGCGCGAAAGGACAAGTTTTCGGAAAAGGAAATTTTCCTCTTCCCCCCTTATAGGCTCGGCCACTTTTGGTAATTGTAGGGTTCGATTTTTCTTCGATCAAACTTGGTTCCTATGCTATCATTAGCCGTAACTAAGGGTATTCTAATCTCGGAAAAATTATTGGATCAAAAACTGTCGCAGGGGTATTTTGGTCATGATTTTTAACTTAGAATTTCAAAACTGAAATCCCAAAAAGCAAATTTGACAGGGACGTCACCAGCGACGTTTATGACAACTAATCCTACTAGCACTAAGCTAAGGCGATAGTTTTCAGCCCAAAAGACGAAGCTTTACTCCAAAAATGGGTATTTGAGGCATAAATTGATTCCGGCGGAATTTCGGCGACATAACGGAAAAACTAATCCGACAGAAGTGATCTTGGGCACGTAAGGAAGATGTTTAGAATCAAAAATGAAATATTCAGGATAGTTTTGCAAAAACCCCAACACTATCAGCTCAGAAAAGTCTACAGAAAAGCTATGGAAAAAGCGATCAGAGGTAAGGATTAGCGACTATACCTCGAAACCTTGAAGTAGCAACTGATTAATCGACGATCAAGCAAGGATTGAAAAAAAGCTCTTCTTCCTTCCTCTTCAATGGAGCTCGCGGATTTGGGAGAGAAATGGAGGAGTTTTTGTTATTTTTCTCACCTTTCTTGCTATATATAGAGGTTGGCAAAACGCGGTAAAATGAAAGTTTCGCGAATCTGATTTTTCCGGCGTCATTCTCCGTGAATTCTAAGATAGGTTTTGGCGAAAGAATTCCAAAACTAAAATAAGGTCTCCTTGTATTTTTGGCAACTAATGCAAAGTCAGTGTAAAACTATTTTACCCGATAAGTTGCTTTTTGCATCGAATGTCGGAATAGAAAACTTCCTTCTGAAGAAAGATTGAAATCATCAAGAGAAATGGGTGTACGCGTGTAGAATCTTCATTTGAAGCTCTGAATAGAAAAAGTCTTCATTGTCGGGTGATTCTAGGGTTTTGAAATACCAGGGTTTCGATTTCGGCAAACTTCCGATGATTGGAATCGGACGTTCGTAGATTCTAGAGTTTCGCCTCGAAACGATTGTGATATATGGAAAAAGAGAAGTTCTAACATTTCTCTGAAGATTTTTGGAATTAACTTCCATCGTGCCTATAAGTGAAAACTAGCTATATACTAGGGTTTCTGACCTAAGATTAAGCGTGTAACGATCGTGCTATAACTTTTATCGACTTTGGTACAATCCTTAGACTTTTCCTGAACTTTCTCCTTCATAAATTTATTTCATTTGGTAACTCTAGTTCAGGTTTCCCTTCACGATACATCAACCCTAATCGTGAATAGGATTCTATTTACTTGGCATAAGTTTAAAAACTTAGGCCTTACACTCATCCTCTTGAAGACTGAACCAAATGCTAAAGGAGCAAGGAGTGTCATCCACACTCAGTGACTGTCCCAGTCACAACGCTAGGATCGCCGACACTTCCCGTTTTCAAACTTATTTCAGATCCTAAGTCTTTTCCAAGAAATTGTTACTACTATTTGAAGATGTTCTATCTTTGGTTAATGCATTATGAATTTCATTTATGAAGTCAAGTTTCGTTTTTTCTTTTGTTCCAAAACTCTATAAGTAAAAAGATCCCAATAAACTCAAGTAATTCCCCGGGAAGGTCTCGATCCTAAAATAACTATGGCTTAGACCTCCTATCAAAGCCTGCCTAACATTTCCCAAACCTCGTCATTAGCATGGCATAACATCACGTTTTCCCCACACTCCGAAATCATATAATCAAGTACTATCTCAAATCAGTACAATTCAATAGAGCATATGCAAAACATCGTAAACTCTGACAAAAATAATGGCATATAGCTCAGTTCGATAACAATATCAATATAACAATAATTCAGTGCGGAAATCATAAGACGGAAACCAGTAAACGGTCGAAGCTTCTAAGAAAACGGAGACACACATCTCATATAAGTTCACTCGGCCGAAGCCTCAGAAAACATTTTCCAGTTCAAAGCGATAATCAACATTCAATGCAATCTTCAATATCAAGCAATATTCAAGTCGAAGTTATCGACGCCTACAATATAAATAGCTAGTAAGTAAGTTGCCCTAACCTCGAGTTGTTCCAGTCTCGCGGTGCAGGTCTCCCTCACAAGCTTGTTCAGTCAACCCCAAAGTTTCCACAATTGAACCTTTGAGCAAACAAAGCAATAATGAATCAAAACAAGTCGATACAGTCGAAACAATCCTAACTAATGTTTGACAAAGCTCAAGAAGCTTCAGAGTACAACATTTAGGCACGAATGGAAGGCTTTCCCCGAATGGATGAGTTTTGACTCGATTCAAGTTTTGTACAAAAACACTTTATTCCCTAAAACGTCCATAACTCGAGCTACAGAACTCAGAACGGCACGAAACCGACGCCAAAATTTCGACAATTGAAAGGGCTACACTATAACTCAGGTCATACAGACCCAGAAATTATTTTTGGACACGGTACAATAGCAAATAAGTTTCGGCCACTAACAAAATAGGGTTTCCCGAACTTTTTCTTCGATCTAATTTAATTCCTAGGTATTCTTAGGCGATATCTAGGCCAGGGAAACTCTCAGAAAAATTATCGGGTCGAAAACTAACACAGGGGTATTTTGGTCAGTGTATTTAGCCTGAAAACTCAAAGTCGGAATTTTGAGAAATAAATTTGATGAGCATGTTCCTAACGACATTTATAACAACTAATCCTACTGACACTAAGCTCAGTCGAGAGTTTTTAATCCAAAGAACGAAGCTTTGGTCAGAAAATGGGTATTTTCACAGAATTGAAGCTCCGCGACGATTCGGCGAGATTCAGCAGAAAACAACCAGATATTCATGCTCTTGGGCATGTAGGCAATAAGTTTAGACACTGAAATCAAGTTATTTGGATAGTTTTACAAAAAGCTCAAAACTTTGAGCACAGAAAGACATAGAGAAAAGCGACAGAATTTACGATCAGAAGTAAGGAATAACATCAATACCTCGAGGTCTACGCGTAGCAACGAACGGTGCAACGATCAGGCAAGAATCGGCGAAACGGTACCGAAATCCCCACTTCCTCCTTGCTCACGGCCAGCCACACAGGGAATAGAGAAAGGAGATCAATTAATTATTTGTGGTTTGTGTGTGTGTGTATTCACGGTGATGAGAGGATGTGGAATAAAAATGATGGTGTGTGAGTACTCATGGAAGGAAGGAAGAATGGTGAAGTGCAGCAACAAAAGAAAAAGAAAAGAGAAGAAAGAAAGGGACCGTGAATGGAAAAAAAAGAAGCTGAATGTCTTTAGTTTTGTCAAGTTATATAATATGTATCAGTGGATCAAATGGAGAAGGTAGGAACGAAATCAGATAAGGACGTGAGCTGGTGATGAGTAGATATATACGTACATATATAAAAGGATAATTATGCGTACGAATTGGTTTAGACACTGTAGAATTTAGCTCATAGAGTTAGGAGAAAAATATAGAGATGATATATTAATATCCTAAAAATTATGAGGAACTTTATGAAATAATAAAATATAAATTTGGATCATTTTGAGCAAATTAAAATGATCCATGAATAAAGAAAATGACTTGAACGCAGTCTGCATCAAAATCTGCCGTAGAACTACTTTTTGCAATAGACGTCGGATGAAGAAACTTCCTTCTGAAGAAAGATTGGAAACTTCGAAAGAAATAGGTGTACGCGTGTGAAATCTTTATTTGAAGCTCCGAATAGAAAAAGTCTTCCACGACAGTTTATTTTAAGGTTCTTGAGCTATCAGGGATTTAGTTTCGGCAAACCTCCGAGAATTGAAATCGGCCGTTCGTATATCTCAGGGTTTCGTATCGAAACGCTTGTCATGGAAAGGATTAAGAGAAATTCTAACATTCCTCTGAAGATTTTTGGAATTAGTTTCTATCGCGCTTTTAAGGGTAGATTAGTCGTTTACTAATGCTCTTGTCCTAGGTATAAGCGAATGATTCTTGCGTCACAAGTTACATCGATTCTAATATTATCCTTAACCTTTTCCTGAACTATCACCTTCATAAATTTATTCCATTTGATGAACTCTTGTTCAGTTTTCTTCCTTCACGTTACATCGAACTTAATCGTGAGTAGGAATTTTACCAATTTATTCTAAGCTTAAAAATTTGGGTCTCACATTACTACCCTCCAAAAAGAAAGTTTCGACCTCGAAACTTACGGTTCGGTAAAAAGCTCCGGATACTGTTCCTTGATCTTTTCCTTAAGTTCCCATGTAGCATCACCCGTATCCTTGTTCTAAATGACTTGCACCAACAAAATCTTTTTTTCCCTCAACTGTTTTATCCTTGTGTCACGAATGCTAATTGGCGGCGTCTCGAAAGACAGATCATCTTTCAGCTCTATGTTGTCCAGCTTGACCACTTGCATTTAGTCTACGTTGGAAATAATATTTGTTGGCATTTCGTGCAATCGCACAACCTTAACCACTTGCTCCTTTGCTTTTGTTCATCCAAAATTTTGATTAGAAACTCGGTACATCTCTATGTTCCGGAGTGAATGCTCAACTTGTCCTCGTGATGTTCACTCATGATCCAAAACTCAACTCAATCGCTTGATAACTCCTAGACGGACTATTGCCTTGGAATCTACTAGTCCATAAACGTCACTTCGAACTTCGTAACTATCCTCATTCGCACCATGAAATCAATCTTCTACATAATCACCATTCAAATTAAAACTTGACTTGAGTCTTAACACCTTGTTCATCGCTAGACTTATTCCCTTTAACATCAATTCACAAACAACTGATAAGCTAATCATCATCTTAATATCTAACAATCCTTCATTGTCATTTCCTTCCTTAAAAATTTCCTCACTCAAACCAATTTACACTTACTGAAATCCCTAACACTTCGCATAAATCGAGACTTATCCTCTAGAAGATCAAATCATAACTATACCTCAAGGGTCTTAACTAGTCATTTTATCATCCGATCCTTCAACTTTCTGAGGTTTAACTACAATCGTAAATGCTAACACCACTAAATCTCTTATTCGTACATGATTTTCAACTCCCGAAGTCAATCTTAACTCTAGGATTCTCATTCAACTTAGCAAAATTCACTTGCTAACTCTAGCATGCATCACCGAACTCCATAAAAAGGTTCCATTCACTCTTAAACTCTACGAAACTTGTCCAAATATAAAAACCTCAAGTATTCATCTTAATACTAACACTTTCCTTTCTGTAACTTGATCGTCCTCCAATCAATCCAATACTTAGTCTCTCGATCAAAACCTGACAAGACTTCATGTCTCACGCGTTCGTGATCAAATCGATTGGCTTAAAATCTAAACCTTCACTAAGTTTGAACCTCTAATATCCTTTAACTCTCTAACACTTCATAAATGAATATTCATTTCTTTAAACGACAACTCCTTCCCAAAGAAAATCAATTACTTAACACGAACTTTCCTCCCAAACCTGAGACTAATCCTCGATCGATTCAAATTCATCTTACACATGCTTCTATCAAAGTTCATTGCCAGCTGTGATTCCGAATATCACCCCCCTCAATATTAAGTTGATAAGGCCTAATACATCGAAGGTGAAAATTTAGAAAAACCCACTGGAACAGTCAATGAGTTCCTATCATCCAGTAGTCACAAATATCCTGATATTACATCCTCGAGATTCTGATACGGAACCACACACCCTCAACATAATACGTATACTACCCAGCAGGAATCTCTCTAAGATTCCTTCTTCAGCTTCTGGCTTCCTTATAATCGCATCGGTGCAATACTACTTTCTAGGCTTAGTGTGTTATTCTAAACCTCGTGTAACTTCTATAGTTAAAACACGAGCAGCAGTCAAATAAATTCTTAGTAGGTGTAATAACTATAAGGTCAAAGTTCGACAGTAAGAGCAAGTTAGGTGTGTTGCACACACTACTAGAGTAATGAAGGGTATACTATACTAGAAATCAAAAGGAATATTTAGAAGGTTACCATCGTTCTTGCGCTCACCCCCAGCTAACCCCTCAGCTCCTTCACCGTTCATGATGTAAACTCTCCCCCTTGTAGCTGAACGTTTTCCTTTCACAGCATTAATAGTTGGCTCCACCTTGGGTGCTCTACAATCGACGGCCAAATGCCCTGGCTGGTTGCAATTGAAACATCGAGGCCCTTGGTTCAGACATGCATTAGCATAGTGTCCAGTCTTTCCACACCTGAAACAGGTCACCTCCGGGTGTGCTGATTGGCTTCCTGCCCCTGGAGTGGCAGTAGTCAAATGCTTATATGATCCTTGGGGAAAACTTCTCCCCTCCGGATGTTGATACGGCTTCCTCTGTTGGATTTCACCTCTCCCCTGGTAGTCTTGAGAACCCGACCTCATTGGTCCTCCAGTTCCAGCACGATTCATCCTCTTGTTCTTCATCAGTTCTACCTCTGTAGCCTTCTCAACCAATGCCTGAAATCGCACAATCCCTAACGGTCTTACTGAGTCCTCAATGTCAGCCCTCAGCCCATTCACAAAGCGCTTGCACATGTAGGGTTCGTCAACCTGATTGCGAAAAAATCGGAAGTGTTTGGCCAAAGATTCCAACTTAGCAGCATACTCTGGAATAGACATACTCCCCTGACGAAGAGTCAGAAACTGCGCCTCACGCTCATCGCGAGCACTATCAGGAAAATATTTCTCCAGGAAAGCAGCACGAAACGAGTTCCAGTTCACCTCCACATGGTTTGCCTCCATAATCCCTCTGGAGCCCCTCCACCAGTACTCAGCATCGCCCAATAGCAGAAAGGTTGCCATGCCCACCTTGGCACCTTCAGCAGTCTGCAGTACACCGAAAATCTTCTCAATCTCTTGGATCCAAAGGTCTGCTTTATCAGGGTCAGTTCCACCAGTGAACTTAGGAGGATCCTGTCTCCTAAAGTCATTTAGTTCCTTGTTCTGGTCCAGAGTTACTTCTCTCTGACGCTGATGTTGGTCACGTGCTTCCTCAGCAGCGCGTCTCATAGCATTGTCATTTGCTTGTGCAGTCACAGTTTGGGTCATAGTGGCCATCATCTCAGCTAGTTGGTTAGAATTCACCATGTTCTGTTAAGTCAAATAAACAGTTAGTACTCATCATAAGATAGCATCTAGCATAGCCATACAATATGATTAAGCAGTAACTTCAATAAATTTCAAGCGAAAAATCGCTCGACAGACAATCAATTTTCACTCTTTGCAGAGTCACACAACCTAGCACAGAAGACCTATTCCCCAAAGACTCCCGAAAGACTCGACAAGCTCTGATACCACAAATGTAACACCCCGATTTCGGTGGCGTCACTTTAGTAACCAAAAATCAAATAAAGCGGAAAAGCAGGTATTTTTTTCGTTTTCTTTTTAAATAAAAAGACTTGTCGAAATAAAGGCTCAACCCAATTGCGATTAACAGCGACTAATATACAATAAAAGCACAGCCCTCGCTGCAACCCAAAATCATCGTCACGAGTGTCCTCAAGTGACGGAAAGTAACATCAAGTAACTGAAAGTGGTGCCCGCAGGCAAACAAGTGCGACCCATAGCAAGAGTCATAAGTTTTATAAATACAATCCTCCAAGAAAGTAAGTCAGTCCAAAACGGCCTCCAAAGGACCTCCTACGTCCGACAAACTCCCTGTGATCCTCATGGAAGAGAACCACACAAAAAGCTAATAGTCGGGGACCTACCCTAAGGTACATACATAGCATATCTATCAACATCAAATCATCAAGATATATAACGAGGTTTATCGACATCAAATCACAAATGACAATTGGATCTTCAACACATCAACAAATATAGTTAGGTACATGCGTGTCAATGCAATGTCATGCTCAAAAGATGATCCGGATAAAATGTCACCATCTCGATGGATGGGACGAGCCAAGCATCTCGCTCCGCTAAAGCATCTCGCTTTTACGAAGCATCTCGCTCCTGTGAAGCAGCACGCTCCTGTGAAGCAGCACGCTCCTGTGAAGTCCGATCTGAGATCGTCCTTCGGAAAGCAGCACACTTTCCAAGAAATGTATGCATGGATGCAATATGGTTAGCCAAACAAAGAAACGTCCTCACCAAGGTACGCGGGTCTAGCTAGAGTACATTGTCTCTACAATACCCTAAAGTAAGCAAAGGAGTGCTAGTCGCACTTGGTAACTTTCCTAGTCACTTTGGCTCACCGCCTCGATGGCCAACCAAACTGCTCAACGAGCAAAAGAATGCATCTGGCACTCAATGACTTTTCAAGTTACTTTGGCTCACAACTCGATGGCCAAAAAACTCATCAACAATTAGAGAGAATTCTGCTCGCATTCTGTGACTTCTCGTCACAACAGCTCATCCTCTTGAAGACTGAACCAAATGCTCAAGGAGCAAGGAGTGTCATCCGCACTCAGTGACAGTCCCAGTCACAACGCTAGGATCGCCGACACTTCCCGTTTTCAAACTTATTTCAGATCCTAAGTCTTTTCCAAGAAATTGTTATTACTATTTGAAGATGTTCTATCTTTGGTTAATACATTATGAATTTCATTTATGAAGTCAAGTTTCGTTTCTCTTTTGTTCCAAAACTCTATAAGTAAAAAGATCCCAATAAACCCAAGTAATTCCCCGGGAAGGTCTCGATCCTAAAATAACTATGGCTTAGACCTCCTGTCAAAGCCTGCCTAACATTTCCCAAACCTCGTCATTAGCATGGCATAACATCACGTTTTCCCCACACTCCGAAATCATATAATAAAGTACTATCTCAAATTAGTACAATTCAATAGAGCATATGCAAAACATCGTAAACTCAACAAAAATAATGGCATATAGCTCAGTTCGATAACAATATCAATATAACAATAATTCAGTGCGGAAATCATAAGACGAAAACCAGTAAACGGTCGAAGCCTCTCAGAAAACGGAGACACACGTCTCATATAAGTTCACTCGGCCGAAGCCTCCAGAAAACATTTTCCATTTCAAAGCGATAATCAACATTCAATGCAATCTTCAATATCAAGCAATATTCAAGTCGAAGTTATCGACGCCTACAATACAAATAGCTAGTAAGTAAGTTGCCCTAACCTCGAGTTGTTCCAGTCTCGCGGTGCAGGTCTCCCTCACAAGCTTGTTCAGTCAACCCCAAAGTTTCCACAATTGAACCTTTGAGCAAACAAAGCAATAATGAATCAAAACAAGTCGATACAGTCGAAACAATCCTAACTAATGTTTGACAAAGCTCAAGAAGCTTCAGAGTACAACATTTAGGCACGAATGGAAGGCTTTCCCCGAATGGATGAGTTTTGACTCGATTCAAGTTTTGTACAAAAACACTTTATTCCCTAAAACGTCCATAACTCGAGCTACAAAACTCAGAACGACACGAAACCGACGTCAAAATTTCGACTATTGAAAGGGCTACACTATAACTCAAGTCATACAGACCCAAATATTATTTTTGGACACGGTACAATAGCAAATAAGTTTCGGCCACTGACAAAATAGGGTTTCCTGAACTTTTTCTTCGATCTAATTTAATTCCTAGGTATTCTTAGGCGATATCTAGGCCAAGGAAACTCTCAGAAAAATTATCGGGTCGAAAACTAACACAAGGGTATTTTGGTCAGTGTTTTTAGCCTGAAAACTCAAAGTCGGAATTTTGAGAAATAAATTTGATGAGCGTGTTCCTAACGACATTTATAACAACTAATCCTACTGACACTAAGCTCAGTCGAGAGTTTTTAATCCAAAGAACGAAGCTTTGGTCAGAAAATGGGTATTTTCACAGAATTGAAGCTCCGCGACGATTCGGCGAGATTCAGCAGAAAACAACCGGATATTCATACTCTTGGGCATGTAGGCAATAAGTTTAGACACTAAAATCAAGTTATTTTGATAGTTTTACAAAAAGCTCAAAACTTTGAGCACAGAAAGACATAGAGAAAAGCGACAGAATTTACGATCAGAAGTAAGGAATAACATCTATACCTCGAGTTCTACGCGTAGCAACGAACGGTGCAACGGTCAGGCAAGAATCGGCGAAACGGTGCCGAAATCCCCACTTCCTCCTTGCTCACGGCCAGCCACACAGGGAATAGAGAAAGGAGATCAATTAATTATTTGTGGTTTGTGTGTGTGTGTATTCACGGTGATGAGAGGATGTGGAATAAAAATGGTGTGTGAGTACTCATGGAAGGAAGGAAGAATGGTGAAGTGCAGCAACAAAAGAAAAAGAAAAGAGAAGAAAGAAAGGGACCGTGAATGGAAAAAAAAGAAGCTGAATGTCTTTAGTTTTGTCAAGTTATATAATATGTATCAGTGGATCAAATGGAGAAGGTAGGAACGAAATCAGATAAGGACGTGAGCTGGTGATGAGTAGATATATACGTACATATATAAAATAATAATTATGCGTACGAATTGGTTTAGACACTGTAGAATTTAGTTCATAGAGTTAGGAGAAAAATATAGAGATGATATATTAATATCCTAAAAATTATGAGGAATTTTATGAAATAATAAAATATAAATTTGGATCATTTTGAGCAAATTAAAATGATCCATGAATAAAGAAAATGACTTGAACGCAGTCTGCATCAAAATTTGCCGTAGAACTACTTTTTGCAATAGACGTCGGATGAAGAAACTTCCTTCTGAAGAAAGATTGGAAACTTCGAAAGAAATAGGTGCACGCGTGTGAAATCTTTATTTGAAGCTCCTAATAGAAAAAGTCTTCCACGACAGTTTATTTTAAGGTTCTTGAGCTATCAGGGATTTAGTTCCGGCAAACCTCCGAGAATTGAAATCGGACGTTTGTATATCTCAGGGTTTCGTATCGAAACGCTTGTCATGGAAAGGATTAAGAGAAATTCTAACATTCCTCTGAAGATTTTTGGAATTAGTTTCTATCGCGCTTTTAAGGGTAGATTAGTCGTTTACTAATGCTTTTGTCCTAGGTATAAGCGAATGATTCTTGCGTCACAAGTTACATCGATTCTAATATTATCCTTAACCTTTTCCTGAACTATCACCTTCATAAATTTATTCCATTTGATGAACTCTTGTTCAGTTTTCTTCCTTCACGTTACATCGAACTTAATCGTGAGTAGGAATTTTACCAATTTACTCTAAGCTTAAAAATTTGGGTCTCACACCAAGTGCTTCTACTCTAAAGACCAGAAGTTCTGAAGGGAACGGTCCAAATGCTAAACACTTGAAGTTCTGAAGATCCAAGCATCATCGTGACTCTGATTAAAAGCTTCACAAGTTCACATTTGAAGCGCCTCTGAAGATCAGAAGTCAAAAGTAAAAGACAAAAGGGTCACTATCAAATAGTACAATCGCAGTGCACTATCCTGACCACCACCCAACGAGGATCAGCCATTGTATGATATGGAAATTCCAGATGTACCCTCCAACGGATAGAATTTCACAACGGAAAAATCTCTCAATGCTTGGAGTATTTAAAGGCTGAAGAAAGGAAGAAAATGGCAAGAAACTCATTGCATACAATCCACACTCAGCGAATACCTTAGCAATTATTTTCTTCATTTTTCTAAATTTGTTTACACCTTGCTTGTTTTAGAAGCACTCTTTGTAAAGACAAACCTTTGATCGTACTGTTTGTATTCCTTAAGAGACCGGTTAGGTCAGGATCCTTGAGAAGACTAAGACTTGTGTGTCTTAGTGGTTGCTAGTTCTTAGGTGTGTTAGTCACTGAGCAAGTGGTACTAGTGCAGTTTTAACAACCTTTGATTAGTGGATTTCCTTCATTCAACGAAGGAAGAAATCACCTTAACGGGTGGACTGGACGTAGCTTGACGATTGTTCAAGTGAACCAGGATAAAATCCTTTTGCGCTTTTCTCTTATCCCTTGCACCTTTCATTCTTTGCTATCAAGATATTTGCTTAAAACTTAAAAAGGAAATGTTTTTATTGCCAAAACCATGTTCAAACCCCCTTTCTAGTGTTTTTCATACATTCATTCTCTTCTCCTATCTTCCATCACTTGCTTTGATTTTATTCATAATATTTTGAACTTTTTTGTAATTTTACGTACATTGCACCCCTTAGTTTCGTCACCTTCTCCTTTATTCAAACATCCACCATTCAGGTTAACGGATTATCAAACAAAATCATTAACTTTTTTAGATTTTAACTACCATATATTATTATATTTTTTTACATCGGAGAGATAAATTACACCCGTCTGAGATTGAACCCTGAAGCTTCCCATCCCAACTCATATGTCATCCAGCTCTCACCACTTTAGTTATCATTCGGAGACATATATTAATATATTTTTCAATAAAATTTTGAATTATTTCTTTACTAAAATAAAATAGACATTTTTTTCTCTTTAATGATTAATTGTATCTACCCAAAAAAATGATTAATTGTAGCTAAATATCAAATTCAATGATTAATATAAATGATATATATATATATATATCTTAATAATATATAAAGCCCATCCACCAAAGTGGGCCACATTGTTATTTAATTTCCACATGTTTTGATTCTATTGGTTGATAATATTGAATTTCCAAATGTCTAATTTTGATTGGTCTCATATTGTTGACATAAATCATGGAGATGAAAACAAGGTGGCAGTTCCGTAAATAAGTAGAGTTTTAAGTGAAACAGGTTCTAAACTTATAACATGAGTCCATGATCGTGAGTTCGAATCTGGCTGAGATACAAAAATAAGAATTTTGACATTTGGTCCATTTGCACTTTGCAGTCTACATCAATAAAAGTATTCTTTTATACATTTTTTTTTTTTGACAGCAAGTATTTTTTTATACTGTTTTTCATGCTGTCATCGATAAAAATAATGTGATTAGAGGACTATTTATACTGTTTTTGGTGTTGTCAATATATTAAATATGTATTATAAGTAGTATATTAATAAATGTATAGTACACAACAGTATTAACAATATACGTATTTGACCGTAAAAAAACAATATACATATTTACTTTTAAAAAACAATATACATATTTGCTCCATAGAAAATAAATATACGTTTTTCCAAAAAAAATAGACCTAAACCTTTGATAAAAAAAATTATTAAATACATATTGTAAAAAATTATTTACAAATTGTTCAATAATGAATAGACAAAAATATTATCCTAAAAAAATTATCATTATCCAAAAAAATTGAAATTTATATAAATTATTCATTATTTATTATATTCAAATTATTTTATGAATATTATAGAAATAGTTGAATCGAACACATTTCCAATGAAGTTGCTTTCTTCTCTTATTTTTTTAGGCATTATGTTTCTAAGTCTAAGTATTTTTCTGCATGATGCTTCCAATGTACAATATACATGGATGTGTGTTTGGAGATATTGATGAAAGATTTCGTGCCAAGCTATCCGCAATACTTGCTTCTATTAACAATGGAGCTAGCTGCATTTTAATGCCTTTGTTGCGAGAAGGCTACATTTTAATCTAGAACGCATTTAGAGAGATTCGTATTAGTTTAAATTTGTTATATTGTTGGTCTATCATACACTATTGAACTGATTTTCCCTTTATAAGAAAAATATACTAATATACTTCTTTGGTCTGACTATTCTGAAATGAATAGAAAAGGACTATGAATCCCAATTAGATTATAATCAAATTTATTATTTGAAATCTTTCTTTTAATTCTAATTTTTTTCTTTTGTCTCTTATTAGGCTTTTCTTTTGAAAAACCAAGGGAAAAATACTAGATAATTGAATCACAATCTAAACCTAATTGTGTCCCCTTATAAAATGCCATCTTATTTTTTTTTTGCATAATACAAAATGCATTCCATCATTGTTTTCTCTTTTGGTTGGTTGTAGACACAAAGTATAACAGGACCTATGACATCTTTTGATAGTCATTTACCATTTCAGCTATTGTTAAATTCTGAGAGGTTTCCATTTTTATATAATTAGTAGTTTAAATGTGAAGCACTCTTCACAGAGTGGCGGTATATTGTCCATACTTGCCCTATATTTTCCCCTTTGATTTTAGCTTTTGGGGAAAACATAGTCATCCTCAAATTTTCAATGGGTAAGAGAATGCAGTATGTGAAGAATTATGGGTTCTTATGACATTGATGAGGTGGCATATAGAATTTCTCTAATTTCATGGATGACATGTCAGAAACAAATCAAGCCAAGGGATTGGTTGTAGTTCCTCTATATAATAATAGGCCCTCAAGTAATATGCGTTAATGTATTTTTATTTACAGGTTTTTTTACTAAAAGTATGGATCTGGAATGACCACATCTCACGAGATCATGCATACATGGCTGGGATGGCGGGAAACAGGTCTATTTTGGTAAGTGGAAACTTAATTTAGTTGGCACTGTTTGATTAATGTATTAGTTTGAAGCTACTTTTGTGTCTGTTTTATATTTTGGTCCATGTGTGTGTTGGTTGGTTGAATTAGGCTAATCTGAAATCGGAACCTCAAAGAATCAAGGCGCCACTGGACATACGCAACAAGAAGCTGAAAGAAGGAAATGGGTAGCAGTCAGGAGAATAGAGAGAGAGAGAGAGAGAGAGAGAGAGAGAGAGAAGGTTGATTGGATACAAAGAAAGCTAATAAAGTGGTTATATTATTGTCAAACAAAAGCTATACGGGATAAGATTTTAAAAATTATTCCAGAATTTTTAAATGTAAATTTAAAAAAAAAAATGATTGTGTATCAGTTTCATACTTTAGTCTATGTTGTCACTTATCAAGCACTCTCTTCACAACCTGATGCAGAATTGCACAAGATAGTGAGCAAAGCACTTCATTCATATAATTTTGGTCTTCTATACTGAATATTTTTCTGCTTCTATTCTCAAATTTTAGGGGTAGTTGATGGAGCATGAACTTTATTCATAAGAGTTCATATCCAAGTGATTTGAAATGTGGAAATATTGACATTGAACATATTGGAGTGGAACATATACACTGTCACTTCCTTTGCTTTTTCTTATTTCATCACAAGTTACCCTCACTGATGTGCAATATAGAAAGGTAACAATATTTGGATAAGTGAAATTTTTTACTAATATCTATCTATATCTATCTATCTATCTATCTATATATTATATAAAAGCAAAGTTTGGCAACAAGGAGGGTAAAATAGTCATGCAATAAAATATGACTCATGAATGAATATTTTATCATGGGTCTTTATGTAATTTTGTAGAATAATTTCTAGAAAATCAATCATGACCGTTGATTAGTTTTGATCTTGACCGTCCTTACAATTTTAAATGAACTTATTATTATGGAATGTTATTAGTTATGGAATTCCATAGGACAAACATACTTAGTTTTCATTTATTAAATTATTAATTCAATCTAAATTAATATTAATATTAATAATCATTTTCAAGGGAAGTTGAAGGATTTTTTTGTTACAAGAGGAAAAAGAAAACTTAAAAGAAAACTAATTCCATAGGGAAAACATAATTAGTTTTGATTTATTGAATGGATTAAATATTATGATTTCACTAAAAAACCACTAACCTTTTCCTCTTCCATCAATATCATCTTCCACTAATTTAAATGGATTTATAATTACTTAAATATTATATGTTATGGAATTTCATAGGGCACATTAAATATTATTTCACTCAAACAAAAGAAAAACACACCACTAACATTTTCCTATATAACTATATAAATTAGTCATAAAGCTCATTTAGAATGTGTACTTCACATAGTGTGTGTTGAGGTATTTGCTTTGATTTTTTCAAATGCTCAAAGTTTTGAGTCATTTTGTAAGTACTTATAATGTATTTTTCAATGATTAGTTTAGTTTACCAGTTTGATATTGATTTTCCATCTTGATTTTCTCATAATTTTTTTCTTTGATTTCAACCCACTTTTTCATGAACAAGAATCTCAAGGACCCGACTTTCTTCAGCACGAAGTTAGTTGATCGAGAAAGCAAGGACTCATATAGAGAAAGGTCATGAGTAGATCGAAAAGGCCTCGCGAAGTCGGTAATCCTTTGTCCAGGCTCCTCTTGAACTGAAGAAGAAATAAAAAAATCTTTGTTAGTCTTACATCTTTCTCCTATGCATCTATCTATCAATATCTATAACTATATATTATAGGGGTTGATGTTCTTCAACATCATCGTCCATCCGGTAAGATCCCCATTTTTCTTTTCCTTTTCTCTCTCTCTCTCTCTCTCTTGAATTATTTTTTATGATTTCAACATCATTTCTTCTTCACATTTGTTCTGTCTCAACATGTCTTCTTTTTCCATTCATTCTTCTCCTTTCACTACGGTAAGAGATTCAGTGTTTATTCGTAAGATGTATGTTGTTATCGCTAATTCAATCGGTGAAAGTTACCCATTTTATGTCACTTTCGTCATTGATGCATGTTTTGATAATTTAATCTTTAGTTAATGTAAGTTTCTTGCTTTTTTCCATTATTTTATTATCAACTTAATCAATCAAATGATTGTCCTTTCTTCTAATGTAGTTCAATGGAATCTATGTTATCCTCTTACATTTAACTGATTTCGTTTCCATTTTTTTCTTGCAGGTTTTGCAGTTAATGTTTTCGTTCTTCCAATGTATATACTATCTTAAGTTTCTTGCATTTTTTGTACTTTTTATTGTTTCATTGTCGAATTGGTCGACCAATGAGAGACATCTTTATTTTATTTAACAATTTTATGTGGTGTTGTCATCTTCACCGAGGTTCTTCTCTTCTAATACATTAAGTTTAATTCCACTTATGGAATTTTTAGGTGCCACTTACACTATGAATGTGGTCACTAATTTTACATTATTTTTTCAATTTTCAATTTTGTTATGTGTAACACCCCGATTTCGGTGGCGTCACTTTAGTAACCAAAAGTAAACTTAATGCGGAAAAAAGTGAATATTTTTTTTCGATAATAACTAAGACAAGACTGAAATAGATAAAACCCAAAAGCGAAAAGCAATAGAACTAATATACAATATATAAACAGCCCCCGCTGTAAGTAACAACCTCGTCACGAGTAACCTCCAGTGACGGAAAGAAAACTGTAACGCCCGTAGGCAATATGTACAAACCAAATAAAAAGGTGAAGTGTCCGCAACACCATCCCTCAAAACTGAGAATAAGTCAGCCCAGATGGCCTAAAGCAAGACCTCCTAAGTCCAACCAACTCCCTGTGATTCCCGTAAAGAAACCACACAAAAAGCTATAGGTGGGAAACTACCCTGTTCCCAAAGGAACAAATGATGTTCAGAGCTAGGACTCTACTCCTACACTAATCCCATCTCGAGGAGCTCACACTAACACTCAATCCTACATGCTAGCATGATCGTCGTCCGAATTCGAAATCCAGAACGACCTAGTCTACATACACCATCCGTCCTCCTCTCGCAACCGCGATACGCTCCAGTTCCTGCATCTCAACCCTAGTTCCTCCCGAAGGATGAACCATCATGAATCAGCCCGCCAAAGACATCTGACAAAGGGCGTTTGTTCGCCAAAGCACACACAGAAGACGCGAGGGTCAACTCCAAAGAATTATATAAATAATACCACCAATAGATACCATTAAAGGATTAGCCACTTAGGCTTATAACTAGGGATAACATCCTAGGGTTGCATTATTCCACAAAGAATATAACGACAGTAAAACACAGTTAACATGCATCCAGTAGAACTAACAAGTATCAAACACACTCATCACTAAGTCAGTATGCATGTGGCATGAAATGATATGCAGGTTAACCCAGTTAACCACATGCATTCCGGAAAGGGATGGACATCAAACGGATCAGCCCTAACACCAGCCACGGTGGAACCATTTCGGCCCGCGTGCCTCTTACACCACACAAAGGTAGCCAGATCAGCAGTAAACCCGTAGGTCTGCCATTTCGGTCTGCTACAAGAGACGTGTTCTGCACTAGGGCTCTGTAGACTCAATTCTCTCCTCTAATGGAGATTTGTCTTCACGTGAATGGCGCTCTGACGTGCATTTAGTTGAAGATAAATGTCTGTTGCATTCTATCTGGAGCAGCGTTGGGAGCATTAATTCGCTTCGAATATCTGCTCAAGGGTTCACGAAGATAAATCCCGCCACCTCGAATAATGAAGATCATCTGTTGAATGTCCTCCCATGTGGCGAAGATGACTGTGTCTTATTGCGTAAAGAACCAGCCGATGAATCGCCCGATTTCTTCTTTGTTTATGGCTATTTCTTCTTAGACTTGAACATCAAACTTCCTTTCTCGCCGTTTATATGTCACGTTCTTTCTTTTCTGAATGTGGCGCCTTGCCAACTCCAGCCCAACGCCTGGGGTTTTCTCCGCTGCTTTGAAATTCTTTGTGAACACCTGAGTTTCACTCCAACCTATCCTTTGTTCTTCCTTTTCTATAAATCAGTCACCACTAAACCTACTTCTGTGAAATGGGTTCCACTTTTAGCCCGTAAGAACATGAGTCGGTTCACCGCCCTTAAAAGCCATTACAAAGTATGGCAGAAAAAATACTTTAAAGTTGTGGAGTCGCCCGAAATAAAGAACTTGTTCCGAGATTCCGACAATGACCCTCTCTTCCCTTTTTACTGGACCAAGAACCCTCGCCGAAAAATATCCGTTTCATACGACGCCTTGGATGAATCTGAACAAGGCGTCGCCGATTACCTCCGCACACTACCGGTAATTTCCGGTCACGACTTGATTGAGGCGTCGAAATCCGGCACTTTAAATCAATTTTTTAGTAAGTTTATAATCTTTGCACATAACTTGTTTCTCTTTTTGTTCATGTATCTTGTCTAATTGGTGTTTTCCATACAGCTACGATGGGAAAAAGCAAGGTTGACGCGAACCCTATCAAGATGAAGGAATACCTCGCCCAATCTGCCGCGGCGGCAAAGAAGAGGGCCGCCGAAACTGAGCAGAAGAAGAAGAATGAAGGTACTTCGGGTTCTGACAACGTCAGGGACCCTAAACGTCAAAAAACTTCAGGTGCTGGTGGTGGTAAGCCTCTCCACCAATCGACTCTTGATCCAAAAAGTCATCCAGCTGAGAAAAAGAAGGGACATGATAATGTCCCGCCCCCTCAACAAGATTCAAGCGCGCTGATCAACCGCCCACCAACTCCATTTGGCCAGGCTGGCCCTAGTTCAGCCATTGGTGGCGAGGCTCCTCCCCCTTTGCTAAGTTTGAATGATCCTCACTTCAACGGGCTGGAATTCATGACCCGTACTTTTGACAACCGGATTCACAAGGACATTTCCGGTCAAGGCCCCCCAACATTGCTTCCTTGGCGATCCATCACGCGCTTTCTGCCGCCAGTACTGTGGCAGGAATGGCTCAGTGCGTGAAGGAGTTGATCTCAGCCAAGAACCGTTTTGAGAAGAAGGCAGCTGATTACAAGACAGCCTATGAGCGGGCTAAAACTGATGCTGAGACTGCCAACAAAAAGCTGAAATCTGCTGAGGAGAAGTGTGCTAAGTTAACTGAAGACTTGGCTGCTTCGGACCTGCTTCTTCAAAAGACCAAGTCTCTTAAAGAAGCCATAAATGACAAGCACACTGCCATTCAAGCCAAATATCAAAAGTTGGAAAAGAAATATGATCGCCTGAATGCTTCCATCATAGGGCGTGCTTCTCTCCAATATGCTCAAGGCTTTCTGGCGGCTAAAGAGCAGATCAGTGTAGTTGAGCCGGACTTTGATCTTACCCGCATTGGGTGGCTGAAGGAGATCAAGGATGGTCAAGTGGTTGGTGATGATGACATTAGCCTCGACCTCCTTCCCCAATTCGATGATGAGAGTGAGCCCGAAGAAGATGGCGAGGATGGGAATGAGCAGCACAGGAATGAGGATCAAGAGAAGGAAGATCCTCAAGCTGGGACAAGCCAGGGCAACAACGCCAACAACGAGAACCTGGCTTGAATTTGTTTTTATTTTATGAAGTTGAAATTTTTCTTTGGGCATTGCCCTGTCTTTTATTTTCATTCCAAATCATGTATGGGCGTCGCCCCCTTTTCTCTACTTTAAATGAATCATTTTAAGTTCATTCGTTGTTTTAGTTGTTTCCCACTTTCGTTGTTACTTTGGTTTACGTACCTTAGCCGATTTTTCGACGAGGCTTGGTTTCTAGTGGCCACTAGAATTGCCAAGGCTTTTAACTTTTGAAGGCGATACTCTCTTATTCCGAAAGGTTTACTCGCGGTATTGCATACCTTGATACGATTTGCATTGCATGAACTCGTAATATAAATTAAAAAATATACACGATTCTGTTGAAATGATCTTTTCATTAATTTTCTTTCGTATGGGAACAATTGTCCCTTCATTACAAATGTCGCCTCATTAAAAACCTTTCCAAAGAAAGGGAAAAAGAGTGCGACTTCATTTACATTTGTTGTTTTTATCAACTAAAATACTGCTTTAGATGAGAGCCGTTCCATGTTCGTGGAACCTTTTGGCCATTTAGTTGTTCCAACTTATAAGCTCCCCCTCCAACATCGCCAATAATCCTGTAAGGCCCGCCCCAGTTGGGTGAAAGTTTGTTGTGTTTATCGGGTATTGTATTTTTTCGGAGCACTAAGTCTCCTACCCTCATTTTTCTTGACATGACTTTTGTTGAGAATTTTCTTGCAACCTTTACTTTCCCCGCCTCGTTTCGTATGTGTGCCTCCCGTTGTTCTTCTGGCAACATAATCAGATTTGCTATCAGATTTTCCCCGTTGTCATTCTCATTAAACCGAGCCACTCGCCAACTTTGGTTTTCTATTTCCACTGGGAGCATAGCGTCAGTTCCATAAGTTAAACGATACGGGGTTTCCTTTGTGCTTGACTGTTCCGTGGTGTTGTATGCCCAAAGAACGCCTGGTAGTTCCTCCGCCCAAAACCCTTTTGCTTCATCCAGTTTCTTTTTTAAACCTTTTAGGATAACCTTGTTAGCCGACTCAGCCTGCCCATTGGTTTGGGGATGTTCTACAGAGGCAAAACGCATCTCGATTCCCATTTCTGCACAGAATTCCCGGGTAACACTACTTGTGAATTGGGTCCCATTATCCATTACTAACGCCATGGGGACCCCAAATCTACAAACGATCCTTCGCCACAGGAAGTTCCTGACCTTGGCAGCTGTGATAGTCGCCACCGCCTCGGCTTCTATCCACTTAGTGAAGTAATCAACCGCCACGATGATGTACTTCATTTGTGCCTTCGCTACAGGGAATGGTCCTAAGATATCAGTCCCCCACATGGCGAACGGCCAAGGCGCCATCATGGTTGTTAATTCTTCTGGTGGAGCCTTGTGCAAATCAGAAAAGACTTGACATTTTTCACATTTCTTAACATACTCCAAACAATCCTTCTTCATGGTTGGCCAATAGAATCCTGCTCTTATCACTTTTACTGCCAAGGATCGCCCGCCGATATGACTAGAACACACACCTTCGTGGACTTCCGCCATTATTCCGAGGGCGTCCTTGGTATCGACACATTTGAGCATGGGAGACATGATTCCCCGCCGATACAACTCACCATCCACCAGTGTGTAGAAACTGGCTTCCCTGCGTTTTGTTCTCGTGTTCAAATCATCCTCCTTTGGTGGGTTCTCTAAGAAGGTCTTAATCGATTCCATCCAAGGTAGCTCGCCCTCATTGACTGACTTTACAGCTTTCAACTTTATTTCTACCAAATCAATGCTCGGGCGAGGCAGGGTTTCTTGAATGACTGTTTGGTAGTTGCCCAATCTCCCTGTGCTTGCCAACTTCGCCAACACATCAGCCCTCTCATTTTGTCCCCTCGGGACATGTTCTATTTTGATTTCTTTGACCTCCATCATCAATCTGCGCACCACTTCCAAATATTTGGACAGTTGCGGATCCTTCACCTGGTACTCGCCTTTCACTTGTTTAACCACTAACTGCGAATCTCCTTTGATAAATAACTTCTGGACTCCCAACTCAATGGCCAACCTTAAGCCGGCAATCAGAGCCTCGTACTCAGATTGATTATTGCTCGCCTTGAACTCGAACTTGAGAGACTGTTCAATGATCATTTTATCTGGACTTTCAATTGTTATTCCCGCCCCACTTCCAGCGTTATTAGAGGATCCATCCACAGACAGGACCCATTCTCCTTGAGTCTTCTCTCCTTCAGTGGGTGTTAATTCCGCCACGAAGTCAATTAAACTCTGGACTGTGACTTTGCCCCTTGGCTCATATTGTATGTCATATTCTGATAACTCCACTGACCAGCTAACCAATCGCCCTGATAAATCAGGCTTCTGAAGTACTTGCCTTAAGGGAACATCAGTTTTAACTTTGACTTGGAAACTTTGAAGGTAAGGTCTGAGGCGCCTTGCAGTTTTCAGAATCGCCAAAGCCGCCTTTTCAATTTTTTGGTACCGCAATTCTGCCCCCTGTAAAGTATGGCTCACAAAATATATAACTTTCTGCTTTTTTCCTTCTTCCTGGAGCAACACCGTACTTACCGCCTTGTCAGTAACCGCTAAATAGAGCACTAAGGGAACGCCTGGTGTTGGCTTGGAGAGTACTGGTAATGTGGCCAATGTTTCTTTCAATTTGGTAAAAGCTTGTTCGCATTCCTCTGTCCACTGAAACTTTGAATTCTTTTTTAAACATGTGAAGAACGGGGCCGCTTTGTCACCCGCCATTAGCAAGAAACGTGACAAGGCGGCCATTCGCCCTGTCAAACGCTGAACCTCCTTTACACTTGTTGGGCTTTTCATCTCCAAGATCGCCCTTCCCTTATCAGGGTTCACTTCTATTCCTCTTGATGTTAACATAAATCCCAAGAACTTTCCTCCCTGGATCCCAAAAGAACACTTCTCAGGATTCAACTTCATTTGATATGTTCTTAACTGGGTAAACGCTTCTTTGAGATCGCCCCCATGATCACTAGCCCTGGCGGACTTTACGATCATGTCGTCCACATACACCTCCATATTCCTGCCTACTTGTTTTGAAAAAATTTTATCCATAAGTCGTTGGTACGTAGCTCCTGCATTCTTCAAACCAAAAGGCATTGTCTTGTAACAATAGTTCGCCTGATTGGTCATAAATGCTGTACTTTCTTCATCCGAGGGGTGCATCATAATCTGATTATAGCCCGAATAAGCGTCCATGAGACTTAAAAGTTCATTCCCTGAAGCTCCATCCACAAGTTTGTCAACATTGGGAAGTGGGTACGAATCTTTGGGACACACTTTGTTCAGGCTTGTGTAATCCGTGCACATTCGCCATTTCCCATTGGCCTTCTTGACCATTACAACATTGGCGAGCCACGTTGGGTACTGTACCTCACGGATGAAGCGGGCCTTGATCAATTTTTCAGTCTCTAATTGTACAGCCTTGTTCTTTTCTTCACTCATTCTTCGCCTTGGTTGGATGACTGGGGTCGCCCCTGGTCGTATGGCTAGTTTGTGAGTGATCACCTTGGGATCGATCCCTGGTACATCATTGATGGTCCATGCGAAGAGATCTAGATTATCACCCAGAAGGGTGATTAGTCTTTCCTCTTGTTCTGCTGTCAAACTACTGCCAATCTTTAGAAGCTTGTCCTTGACTTGCACCTGCTTGGTTTCTTCCAGAGGTTGTGGGCGAAAATCATCAGCATCGTCTCTTGGGTCCAAGCTAAATCCTTCTTGTGGGAAGATTTATGTAATTCGATGGCTCTCCTTGGCCGCCTTTCGCCCATAGAGCGCCACGCTTCTCAAATAGCACTCCCTTGCTGCATTCTGGTCTACACGCAATATCCCGACCTTCCCGTTGCAGGCGGGATATTTAACAGTTAAATGAGCAGTTGAGATGACCGCGCAGACCTTGTTGAGGGTGTCTGGCCCCAAGAGTACATTGTAATTGGCTCTACACGCCAATACTAAGTACTTTACTTGAAATTTCTTGACAAACTCTCCTTCTCCAAAGGCAGTCGGAATTTCGACGTATCCCCGCACACTGACACGGTCCCCTGTGAATCCCACCAAAGTTCCCTTGTATGGTTTCAAATCTGATTCCTTTAGTCCCAAGCGATCAAAGGCGTCTCCATAGATGATATCCGCCGAAGATCCCTGGTCTAAGAATACTTTCTTTGTCACATAATTGTTAACCCTGATTGTCACCACAATTGGATCGTTGTCATG
Organism: Lotus japonicus; assembly: GCF_012489685.1. Taxonomy (NCBI): domain Eukaryota; kingdom Viridiplantae; phylum Streptophyta; class Magnoliopsida; order Fabales; family Fabaceae; genus Lotus; species Lotus japonicus. The sequence goes on along the minus strand of NC_080045.1, from coordinate 26,542,711 downwards.
AGGAATTACATGCGCGAAATCCTGAGGGGTAAATATAATAGGGGAATGATTCACCCAACACTCGCCTTCGTACGACTCCTGTACTGAGTGTACTGCCGCCACGTAGCGTTTTCTAGCCTTACTTGAAATTGCACCCCCGCCAAATCCTCCAGCAATAGATGAGCATTCCCCAACAGGATCGCCCAACTCTTCAACTATCTCTTTACCTTTGCCTTTGTCCCCCTGAGTGATCTTAGCTACCTCCGGCGTTGCTGTGTCTTTAACAAAGTTTGCCAAATGGCCAGCTTTAATCAAACGATCAATTTCCCGCCTTAAATTCCAACAATTATCTGTCGTATGCCCCAACGCCTTGTGGTACTCGCACCACCTATTGGTGTCCACGTTAGCTAGCGGCCGCCGTGGTGGTGGAGGATACTGCACAACGTTGGTCTGCCCAACTGCCCTTAAAATGGTACTTAAGGGTGCATTCAACTTAGTAAGTGGGACTGGCGTTGGCGAAGCACCAGGCTGACCAGCTGTGGCAGCAGTGGGACCTTGTGAATTTCTGTGCCATGTATTTTGAAAACCAGGTTTAGAGTTTTGGTATGGTCCCGGTCTTGGTACACGGGGGGTTTGCGCTACCCTGGTTTCCTTCCCCGCCTTGGATTTTTCCTGTGAAACACCGCCAATCTGAGACTGTTTGCGTCCTTCCTCTCTTTCTTGTTTCTTCTGATCATCTTGCTCGATTAATATGAACTCTTGAACACGAGCGCGAAGATCCATCATATCCTTTGCCAGTCGCCTTGTTAAGTCTCTATTCAAATCTCCCGCCCGAAGGCCATTTTTGAATGACGCCAAACAGACATCTGGATTTTCATCCTCCAACTGCACCGCCATCTTGCTGAAGCGTGCCATGTAGGTTTTTAATTTCTCACCTGGTTGCTGATGTATGCTGATAAGATCAAACATTGTTGCCTTTGTGGTTTTATTGGCGGAGAATTGAGTCAGAAATTTCGTGGACAGATCAGTGAAATTATCAATGGAGAAGGGCGGTTGTCGAATGAACCACTGCATCGCCATGCCTTTGAACGTGGAGGGCAATAATCGACATTTTACCGCATCCGTCGCCCCGCCGATCACCATTTTGGTATTGAAATATCTAAGGTGCTCCATAGGATCAGATTCGCCCGAGAAGGCGTCTAATGTCATGGTTTGCAGGTGCTTTGGAATGTCCACCCTAGTTATGGCTGGAACAAAAGGTTGAAATTCAACTACATCCTCCGCCTCCAGACGTTGTTCTTGCTTAAAATCCTGCCGCTGAGTAAGATACTCAACTTGGGCTTGCAACTGCTCGTTTTGGGACTGCACCTTCTGCAAGGTATCTAACATTTGTTGCAAAGCCGCAGGCGTGATACCTGTCACTGCCTCTTGCGCTCTCCGTGGAGCAGTGGTTTTAAGATCTTCCAAGTTTACATATTCAGGCGGCGTTGAACGCCGCCGAACACCTGGATCTGATTTAGCGATCAGATCTGAAGGTCTTCCCGGAGCTGCATGCACCAATGACGCTGGCGACGGCGCCACTGAGTGGACCCCCTCCGAGGAAGCTTCCTGCTCTTGCTCGTCCAGTACGGGACGGTTGTTGTTTCGTCCGCCGCCGCGACCGCCGTGTCGACCACCACCGCGCCGGCGATGATCGCGTCGACCCCCGCCGCATGAACGAGTCTCCATGGCTCGCAATTCCTCCTTTTGTCACCGGAAGAGCTAAGTCAGAGCCACAGACGGCGCCAATGTTCTGCACTAGGGCAAGCTTACGTAAAAGAGTGACAGAAAGTAAACCCTAGCAGAGCACTAAAATAGCAAAACTACCATAAAAGGAATATTCTCATTAATGCTGAAAAAGTTGGTCCCGTACAAGTGGATGACCTCCCCTTTTATAGAGGGGGTGGTCATGATATGGACCTTTCCTATATTTGGGCCTGACAATCAGGGCCCAAATCCCTGTACATATAAGACAAATCCAAAGGAATCTTCCAGCTGGCTTGTGGGTCCATCATCTAAGGGGGGCAATGAAGCTCGTTGTGTCGCACTTCCCGCCATGGCTATCTTCAATCATTTATTGTTCATTTTGGGCGGGACATAATCTTCTTTATGTCCCGCCCAGTCCAAGACGTCTATAAACGCTCTTTCACGGCATTCCGGGTCTTATGACCATTTTGGAAACCGACGAGGTCCAGAGTACGTCCTGTGTTAATACCCCATTAATGTTGCATGTATGCAAAATGATTAGTCAAACAACGTCTCCGTCCTCACTCGACACGTCGCCACGTGTTCTAGGGAAGTTAAAGTCTCTAAAAGCTTACCCTAAGGTAAAGTCGATTCTGCGACCAAAAGACACACTTCATAACGACACATAGCTGCTCCAACAGCACCACAACAAACGCTGCTCCAACAGCACAATAACAAACGCTGCTCCAACAGCACAACAATAAACGCTGCTCCAACAGCACAACAACAAACGCTGCTCCAACAGCACAACAACAAACTCAACACTTGGATCCGACGACACTCCTCGTTTTTCCAAAACTATGATTTGCATCGGAAGCCTCCTTTCGAGATTTATACCATTACTTAAAGATTTAGAGGTTATTTAAGGTCTTATGAGTTTTCTTTATAAAATAGATTCCATTTTGTCTTATCGCAAGTCTTATACATTTTCAGGATCTCCCAATCCCAAGTCGCTTCCAGAGGATGTCTCGATCCACTAAACAAAATTAAGGCCCGAACCTCGTTCGTCCTATCAAACTTTCTCAAAACTCTCAAAATAAAATCGGCATGACCTGCCCGCTATTCTCACCATTCAGAATCTCAGATTCCAGTGCAGAGCATATTTAAATCATCACAATCAACAACATGTCATATATCGAAGAATCTCATCATAAATACTTAACACTTAGCGTATAAAGCATGCACCACACATCCTAGATTACCCACATAGCACATAGCATGTAAGTCAATCTCAAAAACATTCAGTAGATGAATCATCTACATTGTCAGCCGAAGCCTCAGAAAACATTTTCCAATCACACACAATCCAGTGCATAAACAATAAACAATGTCGAAAACATCGACCCTAAGCATTAACTAGAGATTCAGTGAGAAGCCCTCACCTGTAGATTCTCCAGGACGATCTCCTAACACTTGTTCACAATCAAAGGCTTGCTCCTCTGGGAATTCCTCAAAATCACCTTTAGAGCAAAACCACAGAAATACTATCAGAATCTATCGAAAACTAAGCTATCGATACTTACTAAGGTTACTCGAAGTAATCTATACTCTAAGGTACGATAATCTAGCGCGAAAAGACAAGTTTTCGGAAAAGGAAATTTCCTCCTCCCCCTTTAATAGGTTCGGCCACTTTAGGTAATTAGGAGACTCGATTTTTCTTCGATCAAACTTGGTTCCTATGCTTTCATAAGCCGTAACTAAGGGTATTCTGAACTCGGTAAAATTATCGGATCAAAAACTGTCGCAGGGGTATTTTGGTCATGATTTTTAACTTAGGATTTTTCAAAACTGAAATCCCAAAAATAAAATTTTGCAGGGACGTCACCAACGACGTTTATGACAACTAATCCTACTAGCACTAAGCTAAGGCGATAGTTTTCAGCCTAAAGGTTGAAGCTTTACTCCAAAAACTCCAAAAATGGGTATTTTAGGCTAAAATTGATTCCGGCGGAATTCCGGCGACATAACGGAAAATCTAATCCGGCAGAAGTGATCTTGGGCACATAAAGAAGAGGTTTAGAATCAGAAATGAAAGATTCGGGATAGTTTTGCAAAAACCCATAAACTATCAGCTCAGAAAAGTCTACAGAAAAGCTATGGAAAAAGCGATCAGAGGTAAGGATTAGCGACTATACCTCGAAACCTTGAAGTAGCAACTGATTGATCGACGATCACGCAAGAATCGAACAAAAGCTCTTCTTCCTCCTCTCCTCTCAAACTCGCGGCCTCCTTGGTGAAAATGGGTAAGATATTTGTTTTTTTCTCATTTCTTGGCTATATATAGAGGTTGGCAAAACGCGGTAAAATGAAAGTTTCGCGAATCTGATTTTTTTGGCTTCATTCTCCATGAATTCTAAGATAGGTTTTGGCGAAAGAATTCCAAAACTAAAATGAGGTCTCCTTGTATTTTTAGTGACTAATGCATAATCGGTATAAAACTATTTTACCCGATAAGTTGCTTTTTGCATCGAATGTCGGAATGGAAAACTTCCTTCTGAAGAAAGATTGAAATCATCAAGAGAAATGGGTGTGCGCATGTAGAATCTTCATTTGATGTTCCGAATAGAAAAAGTCTTCATTGTCGGTTGATTCTAGGGTTTTGAAATACCAGGGTTTCGGTTTCGGCAAACTTCCGATGATTGGAATCGGACGTTCGTAGATCCTAGAGTTTCGCCTTGAAACGATTTTGATCTATGGAAAAAGATAAGTTCTAACATTTCTCTGAAGATTTTTGGAATTAACTTCCATCGGCCTATAAGTGAAAACTAGCTATATACTAGGGTTTCTGACCTAGGTTTAAGCGTATAACGATCGTGCTATAACTTAAATCGACTTCGATAAAATCCTTTGACTTTTCCTGAACTTTCTCCTTCATAAATCTATTTCATTTGACAAACTCTTGTTCCGGTTTCCTTTCACAATACATCAACCCTAATCGTGAATAAGATTTTATTCACTTAGCATAAGCTTAAAAACTTGGGTCTTACATTATGCCTTCTTATTCCTTTTATTTATCAACACTATTTAATGAGTGTACTTAATTTTTTTTTATCTTCCTATTGAAATCAAATCCTTAATATTTTTTAAAGAAATTGAAGGAATAATGATATTCAAGTTAAATTATTTAAATTGTCCTTCAATTAACCATGACTCATGAATATATTTTTTACCGTGGATATTTTTGTAATTGTGTAGATTTATTTTATGGGAGACCAATCATGATCGTTCGTTGGTTTTCATCTTGAACGTTCTTTGTAACCTTAATTAAAAAACCAATTAGGAGGTAGATATAAATTGTAAATTTCAAGAATAAATTTAAAATGTCAATTAAAAGTGTCAATACATCATTAAACAAATTAATATTACTAATGGTATGTTTCAAATAAAAAATCATCAAATTAAAATTTAGTTATATAGTGTCAGAATTCAATTAATTATATTATTTTTGTATATAAAGATTTGTAGGAAATACGAGAGGGGTTCAAAACACACAAGTGCGTCTCTCTTATATAAAGTCTTAAGAGAAGGTAGTTTGAAAAATTGAAGGATATAGTAGTCATTCAGTTAACTACGAGTCATGAATGTTTTTTTTATCATGTATATCTTTCTAACTGTGTAGATTTTTTTATAGGAGATCAATCATGACCGTTCGTTAGTTTTCATCTTTGTTGTTCTTTGTAACCTTTTAAGTGTTATATAAAAAAAAATTTAGGATTTAAATAGAAATTAAGAAATTTGTAACCTTCGAAAATGAATTTAAACCTCACTTCAAAGTGTCTAATCATAAAAAAAAGGAATTAAATTCATGAGATAAAAAACTTTTCACATCCATAACTTCATATAACATGTGCAATATTTACATATATTTCAAAAAAAAACAGTGTTCCATATTATGCATTAATATCATTTAATAATCATAGACCAAATAAAAAAATCATATTTTTATGAGTTTAAAAAAAAATACGATCCAATAAAAAGTAAACAATGTCATTTTAAAATAAAATAAAAACAATTCTTATAATGGTGTTTTATTTTGCAAGATAGAAACTGACTATGTAACGTAGAAATGAGTGCATTTAAAACAAAGATTATATAAAAACAACACTATTTATAATGCAATAGTTTTCTTACACTATCATTTATAATGTTGTAGATTTAAAACTTACTTAGGAGCAAATAAAAGTTTCCGTATTTGCAAAATTAATCACTTTATTGCAGAGCAACAACATGTCATTAGACGACTTCCCCTGAATGACTCAAATTGAGAACTTTTATTTGGAGAGAACAGAGAGAACTTTTATTTGGAGAACCTTAACAACAGTTATAAGATCAAAGGACGAAGAATCCATTACTCACCAGCATTATTTTGAAGTTGTAGACTAAATACTCGGAGATATTATAATATTTACTAATAAGTACAGTTTCAACCAACCTTTTGGAGGAGAAGTTGTTGTTGTGGAATGCCAAGAACAACTGAAAGTTTCAACACAAATTTCAACAAAATATTAATTCAAAACAAAAATATGGACGCATATTGTATCAAAATTGACTTTCACCACATCTGGAGGATGTCGAGCACGTGCCGGGGAGGAAGCTCCCTGGAGGTTTTGGTGCATATGAGGTATTTGTTGTCACCAAATATGGACACAATGCAGCAGCATGTCACAACAAAAAACTCAATGTGACGAAACATATTATTCGGATCCTCCCGAATAGTGTAGAGAAAAGACATGAGGATACCTGCACTACCAACATCAGTCAAAGTAAAGAAAAACATATAAAATCCTCCATATAGGTAATACAATCCAATATATATATATATATTACCAAAGCAGCACACAAACGACAAACGACAAGGTTTTTTTTTTTTTTTGATAAGCCAAATTTGTATTGTAAAGAAGTACAATACTTCAACTCAATACATGACAAGGGTTGTAAAACAAGACAAGTTAAAAGTATGTGTTATGTCGTCTTAGGGGAGACAAGACACCACAGACACATTAAATCTATTATCATGCTACAACCAAACAAAAAAAACACATTTATCAAAAAAAATTCTAATATAAAAATAATATATTAATACGAAAATATATTTTAGAAAATAACGTAAAAATCATAAAAACCCACAAAATAAATTAAAATGAATATCCCTCGTGCATCGCACGGGTAAAACTACTAGTGTATATATATATATATATATATATATATATGATGTCCCCGAATGATAGCTCACGTGGTAAAAGTTAGGAGACATATGGGTTGGGCGATGAGGTTGATCCATGAAGGGTGCAATTTATATGTATATGAAATGCAGTGATTAAGTTAAATATGATATATATAATTTTAATTTATTTATGAATTTAATTTTAGTCACATAAAGCAAACGCTATTATTATAGGTGCCCACTAGGGTGGACAACTTTGAAATTGGTCCATGGTGGACCATGGCCTAAGAACTGTTGGATGGAGGAATCTTGGAATATTCTTAAAATGGTTGGTTAAGATTAAGTTAATGTTAAAAGGATAAAAACGTAACATACTCTCTTTCCCTTCTTCTCCAACTTTCCTCACTCTCCATCCAACACAGTACAGGGCAGGTTTGTCGTTGTTCTCTTCTACGGTTTTCTTGTCGCTCTTCCAGAATATGTCTTTCCACCGCTTTGATGGGGTGGTGGTTACAGAGTGGGTGATTGCAGGGGAGGGTTCTGGGTGGCGCTGAGGTGGGAGTTTCTGGGTCAGGCTTGGGTGTCCGGTCGGGTTTAGTTGTGGTCGGTAGGAGGTGGAGGGGAAGAAGGACGCCATCGACGAAGAGTTCATCGGTGGAGAGGATGTTGGGTTGGGGGAAAGAGGGGTTTCATCCAGAACTCGAATTCAGGTGAACTGGTTGGGGGAAAGTGTTTGAGACCTTGTAGCAGTTTCCATGAGATCCAGATGGTAGAAAATGATGATGGTGGTTTGGAGAAGGTTCTCGGGTTTGGTTTTTCTGTAGAGTGTAATGGGTGAGGTACAAAGCATTTAAGAAAGAAAGGAGGGTCTGAATTCTCAAGGAATGAAAGCATGAACCCAGGAAAACCCACAAAAACCACAACCTTCTTCTTCCTTTCATCACCAATGAACACATAAATTAATAAAACACCCCTTTTAATTACTTCCTTTTGAAAATTTAAATCTAAATCTGTCATCCCCAAATACCATTCTAGATTAACTGATTTCTCAATAGTCCATGGAAGAGTTGTTGCAGCAAATACAAAGAACCAGATCTTTAATGTGAAAATTGTTTCTTCCTTCCCTTTTTTTTCGTAGGATCTCAAATTGGACTGAAAGTGGAAAAACAAATCTTGCCCATTCTGCATTAGTGGTATTCTATTAACCCACTTAAATCCTCTGCGGATCCGGAGGAGAAAAAAAATGAGTGGGTTCTATTCTCAAAGATTCCAATATAAAAAGAGGAGCATGGAACGGTAAAGGTTTTGAAATTGAAAAGAGGAGAAGAGAAAGGTAAAGGTAAAGAAAATAGTAAAAGTCTATATTACCCTTTGGTCCACCGGTGGACCTATTTTAAACTGGACCACCTTAGTGGGCACCATTATTATATTATTAGATTTCATTTGATATCAATTACAAATTAGCACCCATGGCCTAATGGATAAGGCGCTTGACTTCTAATCAAGCGATTGTGGGTTCGAGTCCCACTGGGTGTGTTTATTTTTCTTTTATTCCTTTTATATAAAAGGAGATTTAGAAACCGTTGTAACAGGGCACGCTCCAATTCATATGCATCCATTGAATTAGTATTTGATAGCAACTCTTGAAGCCACATGATAAACACTAGCAGAAAACCAATACACATAGAAATGTGAGCAATCCGTGTCATTGGCAGAAGAAGATAAGTATTGCAGAACCAGTCACTCAGCAAGCCAAAATGATCAAACCACCCCAGTGATAGGTATGGGCTTAGATAGTTAGTAGATGTGTATTGTTAGTAGTTGATAAAGGATTAGTTAGAACTTAGAAGGTTATTGAGCAGGGGCGGACCCACAGCCAAGTCAGGGGTTCAGATGAACCCCCTGAGAAAAAGAAAAATTCTACTTACCCCCTTGTAATGTTTTTTTTTGAACCCCTGAGATTTTATATTTGCACCCAGACCCTCACTTACTCCTCTCTCTCACAGACTCACGCTCTCACCCTCTCACTCACGATTCACGCTCGCTCACCAGTCACCACACCCTCACACTCTCGCACGGCGCACCACCACCACCGGCCACCACCGTCCACCGACCACCGGTCCAGCCGGCCCTCTGTTGCGGCTTTACCCTAGGTATGGCTGATTTCCCTAACCCTAAATTGATTTCCTTTCTCTTCTCAAGCTGGATTTTTATGACATGTTTTGTGATTTGGTCATAATCGCAGCCTTAGAATACTCAAATCCCTTCAACCCATCACCTTAGCTTGATTCTCACTTTGTATTTTGTAGTATATATTTGTGTATTTTTGCTATAATCATAGTTTTTAGATGTTCTCAGTTTATGAGGCAAATGGGGTTTTAGTAAAGTTATGTTCTTTGCAAAGAAATTTTGAAATTCTACTCTGGGAAACCAAAATTTGGGCTTGGGAGTGTAAGGTAGCAGATGATCGTTGCCCACTCTGCGGGATATCTGAGGAATCAGTTCTGCATATATTTTTCACTTGTCAGTGCGCATGGCAATTATGGTCCTTGGTCTTTCAATGGATTGGCTTCTGTTTTGTAATTCTGGGTTCTGTTAGAGAACATTTTACTCTTTTTTTTGGATCATTTACAGGTCCAGGAAGGTTGGAGTATCGACTATTTGGTTATGTGTAATCTGGCACATTTGGACAGTAAGGAATGATATGATTTTTAGGGGAGGAGGATTTGACTCAGAGGAAATCTTTGAGAAGTGTCGTTTGAAGGTGTGGGAATGGTTGAGGGCCAAATGTAGCTCTTTCCTTTATTCTGTTTTTGAATGGATCAATGAACCTTTAATTTGTCTTGACTCTCTGTGAGGGAATTGAAGCTGGTTGCAGTTGCAGATGTGGAATTCTTGGTATATTTGTGGGTTATGTACTGAAAGAAATCTTTGGAGGAGGTGATTTTGGTCTGCAGCAGGACATTGATATCAATTCAAACTAAGCAGGCAATGATTTGAATATTTGATATTGGCCCTTTAAGGGACCCTTGTTCGTGATCCATATTTGTTGGTTTTGTATCTGTTGGCCGTGTAAGAGTTTGGGGCTTTAGTGGATGGTTTTATTAATCTTATAATGTTCAATTGGTCTCTTTGAAGGTCCTCTTGAGTGTTAGAAAATTTGTACTCTGCTACAATTTATTTCAATACATTCTTGTTTTGCATATATGATTGTTATTGTGTTAGATTTGAAGTTAAGCTTCCACTTTGTAATCTGATTGAGTTGTATAATTTTTGTTTTTCTTACTCATATCCTTCAGTATTTTGAACTTTTAGTGTTTTACTTTCATGTAAAAGATTCCATAAAACTTCATCATTATATTTTTATCGATGTGCTTATTTGAAAAATTTAAACCCCCTGACCCCGGGGTCCTGGATCCGCCACTGTTATTGAGGCTTGTAGCCTATAAATAAGTGAGTGAGAGTTAGTAAGTATCTTGTTTTTCAGTTTAAGAATTGGGTTAGAGAGAGAAAGTGGTTCTCTCTTGGGAAGGTGTTTGGTATCAGGGGCGAAGCTACAGTGGGGGTTTCTCCTTGGTGTAGCAATGGGTCCAATACCTATTGGGTACCCGCAAAAAATACCCACAATGGGTAGGGTAAAAACCCGCTAGATGGGTATGGGGTTGGGTATGGGTAAATACCCGCAAAAATTAATGGGTACGGGTGCGGGTATGGGCACTATAGTACCTAACCCGCCCCATACCCGCACACATATTATACATATACATACACATAATTAGTAGTATATTTTAATAAACTTAAAGTATAACTTCCTAACTTCTTTTAAAAAATACGTAAGTGAAGTCTTAATATTATATATACAGTTCATAATTATTCTCACTTATTTTTAAAATAAATTATTAACGGACAACTTAGGAGTTTATTAATAATCTAAATTTATAAATTTAAAGCTTCAACTCTCGCTTATTTTTTTATATAAAATTTATACCTACTCCAATGATTTTACTTCTTAAACATTCGGATGATCGTTTGTATTTTTAATTTATGCTTTTTATTTTTTAATAAAATTTATATTTTAATTTTTTTAATGAAGAAAGTTAAATTTTCGCTAGCTAAATTGTGGGTAACGGGTACGGGTACGGGCATATAGGTACCCACAGGGTACGGGGACGGGCATTCGGGTTGCTACCCACACGGGTATGGGGACGGGTACGGGTACTTTTTGAAAACACGGGTATGGGAATGAGTATTATAGTACCCTACCCAAACCCTACCCATTGCCATCCCTAGCTTAGATAGTTAGTAGATGTGTATTGTTAGTAGTTGATAAAGGATTAGTTAGAAGCTGTGTTGCACGGGTACGGGTACGGTTCCCGGTACGGGTACGGTATTGGGTACGCGGTACGCAATTTTTGAAAAAACAGGGGTACGGGTACGTTAGATATATGTATATTTTTTTAAATATAATATATAATAAAATATACATAATATTTAAATATAAATAAATTATGCAAAAAAAAGGCAAAACGTCGTCGTTTTGAGCCAGGAAAAAAAAAAAGGCAAAACGTCGTCGTTTTGAGCCAGGAACCATTTTTTTTTTGGAACGGGTACGTACCCATAGCGTATGCGTACCGGGTACGTACCCGGTACGGGTACGCGGCCAAAACAGTCGTACCCATGCATCACAGGTTAGAAGGTTATTGAGGCTTGTAGCCTATAAATAAGTGAGTGAGAGTTAGTAAGTATCTTGTTTTTCAGTTTAGGAATTGGGTTAGAGAGAGAAAGTGGTTCTCTCTTGGGAAGGTGTTTGGTATCAGGGGCGAAGCTACAGTGGGGGTTTCTCCCTGGTGTAGCCACCCTAAAATTTTGATTTTTTATTAACAAAAAAAATTTGAATCTCATATCTTATAGTTTTTTTAAATGAATAGCACCCATTACCTACACTTTCTTTTACACTTTCTTATTATGTGTGGGACCTTTGCAATTTTTTAATATATTATGACTTAACTAGGTAGCTTGTTACATACGAATGTATAGGTACTGATTGCCTTTTTTTTTAAAAAAAAGCAACAACACAACAAAAAATTGCTCTATCTTCAATCTTGCCTCTGCTACTGTTCTTCAAGCGTTCAATAGGGTTTTTTTTTTTTTTTCTGGCTGCTGCTTCAAGAGTTTTATCAACAATATCTTGATTCTCGCTTTTGTGTTCTACTTTTCTACTTCCTAATTTTGAGAGGGCACAAGCAGCTATAATTTTTTTCTTTTGTTGATTCTCACTTTTTGTTCTCGCCAGAATGCTTATGAGCCGGTTAGTATCTCTCTTATACTGAAACTAATTTTATATTTATTAGGTTTATAAAAAAATATTGATTATTTGTAATTTTTTCACATTCTTTATGTGATAGAAAATTAAATTTTCTTATAAATCATATTCCTTTAGACCTTAGCGCCCTCCTTATAAAATTTCTGTCTCCATCCCTGTTTGGTATCCTCCCTAATATCTTGCCCCTAATTCCCAATTTGGGATTACATCAATAATACATTCATATTTTCTGGGTTCTATCACCCAGCAATAAAAATACATCCCATGTTTCCACCTTAGAGATCAGCGAAAAAACACATAAAAAGGTTCCAAGCAATACAGCAGGTATAAACTAAAACATAATTGAGGAATCCAACATGGTTATGGCTACTAGAAAACTTGAAGAGCTGTGAAAATAACTTGTTCAATTATTTAGACGATCCGCTTAATTTTTCAAGAGCTATGAAAATAAATTCATCTCTAGTGTTGAAAAGTCTCACACTCACATTAACTAGAGATACAACTAAGATAACCTTTACATATGAGAAGATAATCCCCAACTCCCTCATGGCACAGTTCTGTTTCGGCCGTTTCCTTTGGCTCCAGTTTTGCAGATTCCAAAGTTTAGCAGATTATTGAAGTTAAAATGTTCTTACTCTTGCAAGCTTGAAATTGAGAAAAAATTACATTCAACTTTCACAGCCTCTTTATTTTCTTGTGCCTCAACATCAACGTTGATTAGATTCAATTGCTAAGATTATGCCCACAATTCGGTTCAACTGTTCTAGCAAATATCAAATTTTAAGTGTGGGAAATAATAATTTAAAGCACGAGAACTGTATACGAAAGAATGGTACATTTTGCTAAATCTTTTTTGAATGTAACTAAATTTCATTAATTGGGAATTGGCATAGAAGCCAAAATATTAGCGTGCAGGAAAGCTAGCTAACAGCCTTGGGGGCCTTCCTCCACCCAAAAACATTTGAGAGGGAGGAGGTATTCCGAGCCATAAAATCAGCACAAGAATTGCCCCCTCTACGGACAAAAAAAAGATCAACATGATCAAACAAGTCAGAAAACTTCAAACAGTCATGAACGATAGAAAACAAATAAACAAGCTTGGTACAATTGTAGACAATATGTTTCGAACTGAACTCTCCTAAACCCCAACTGAGAAGATAACTCCATGCCCCACTGGAGACAAGAGCTTCTACAATCGTGGGGGACATGGCCACCGTGGGAAAGAGAGAGGCCGCCGCTAGAATCTCTCCATCATTGTCCCTTGCCACCAACCCAAAACCTGCTAATTTATCTTGACCCACAACAGTATTTGTATTCACCTTCACCAAACCTCTTGCTGGCCACATCCACGTCGCTGGGTGACCACCATCGCGAGCTGCATCATTCGCCGCCGGTAAAGGAGGCTAAGGGGGTGAGCTAAGGTAGAAGACTATGTTGCCTCTTGTAAGGCCCAAGTTTTAAGCTTGGGTCAAGTGAATAAAATTCTTATTCACGATTAGGGTTGATGTATCGTGAAGGGAAACCTGAACTAGAGTTTACCAAATGAAATAAATTTATGAAGGAGAAAGTTCAGGAAAAGTCAAAGGATTGTATCGAAGTCGATTTAAGTTATAACACGATCGTTACACGCTTAAACTTAGGTCAGAAACCCTAGTATATAGCTAGTTTTCACTTATAGGCACGATGGAAGTTAATTCCAAAAAAATCTTCAGAGAAATGTTAGAACTTCTCTTTTTCCATATATCAAAATCGTTTCGAGGCGAAACTCTAGGATCTACGAACGTCCGATTCCAATCATCGGAAGTTTGCCGAAACCGAAACCCTGGTATTTCAAAACCCTAGAATCACCCGACAATGAAGACTTTTTCTATTCAGAGCTTCAAATGAAGATTCTACACGCGTACACCCATTTCTCTCGATGATTTCAATCTTTCTTCAGAAGGAAGTTTTCTATTCCGACATCCGATGCAAAAAGCAACTTATCGGGTAAAATAGTTTTACACCGACTTTGCATTAGTTACCAAAAATACAAGGAGACCTCATTTTAGTTTTGGAATTCTTTCGCCAAAACATATCTTAGAATTCACGGAGAATGACGCCGGAAAAATCAGATTCGCGAAACTTTCATTTTACCGCGTTTTGCCAACCTCTATATATAGCAAGAAAGGTGAGAAAAATCACAAAAACTCCTCCATTTTCTCTCCAAACCCGCGAGCTCCATAGAAGGAAGAGGAAGAAGAGTTTTTGTTCAATCCTTGCTTGATCGTCGATTAATCAGTTGCTACTTCAAGGTTTCGAGGTATAGTCGCTAATCCTTACCTCTGATCGCTTTTTCCATAGCTTTTCTGTAGACTTTTCTGAGCTGATAGTTTTGAGGTTTTTATAAAACTATCCAGAATATTTCATTTTTGATTCTAAACATCTTCCTTACATGCCCAAGATCACTTCTGTCGGATTAGTTTTTCCGTTATGTCGCCGAAATTCCGCCGGAATCAATTTATGCCTCAAATACCCATTTTTGGAGTAAAGCTTCGTCCTTTGGGCTGAAAACTATCGCCTTAGCTTAGTGCTAGTAGGATTAGTTGTCATAAACGTCGTTGGTGACGTCCCCATCCAATTTGTTTTTAGAAATTTCAGTTTTGAAATTCTAAGTTAAAAATCATGACCAAAATACCCCTGCGACAGTTTTTGATCCGATAATTTTTCCGAGTTTAGAATACCCTTAGTTACAGCTAATGATAGCATAGGAACCAAGTTTGATCGAAGAAAAATCGAACCCTACAATTAACCAAAGTGGCCGAGCACCCTAGGGGAGGAGGAGGAAATTTCCTTTTTCGAAAACATGTCCTTTCGCGCTAGATTATCGTACCTCGGAGTATGTATTACTTCGGGTAACCTTAGTGAGCATTGATAGCTTAGTTTCCGATAGATTCTGATAGTATTTCTGTGGTTTTGCTCTAAAGGTGATTTTGAGGAATTCCCAGAGGAGCAAGGCGTTGATTGTGAAGGAGTGATAGAAGATAATCCTGGAGAATCTACAGGTGAGGGCTTCTCACTGAATCTCTAGTTAATGCTTAGGGTCGATGCTTTCGACATTGTTTACTGTTTATGCACTTGTTTGTGTTTGATTGGAAAAATGTTTTCTGAGGCTTCGGCTGACAATGTAGATGATTCATCTACTGAATGCTTTTGAGAGTGAATTACATGCTAAGTGCTAATTGGGTAATTTAGGATGTGTGATGCATGCCTTATATGCTAAGTGCTACGTGGTTATTGCTTAATATGTTGATATATGACATGTCGATTGGTTGTGCTGAGTTAATTATGCTTTTGCAATGAAATCTGTGATTCTGAGTAGTGAGAATAGCGGGCAGGTCATGCCGATTTTATTTTGAGAGTTTTGAGAAAGTTTGATAGGACGAATGAGATTCGGGCCTTGTTATGGTGTTCTATGGATCGAGACATTCTCTGGAGTCATTTGGGGATTAGGAGATCCCGAGCACTTATAAGATTTTGCGATAAGACTAAAAGGATATTATTTTGAAAAGAAAACTCATAAGACATTAAACAACCTCTAAATCTTCAAATAATGATAACAAACTCGAAAGGAAGCTTAGGATGCAAATCTTAGTTTTTGGAAAACGAGAAGTGTCGTCGGATCCAAGTGTTGAGGAAGTTGAGAAGTATTGAGTATGTTGATGCTCTTGTGCTGTTGGAGCAGCTGTGTTGTTGGACTATCCTGGGGATAAGTCAGGGAAATTGATAGTTTCCGAGTATGTTGATACTCTTGCTCGTTGAGCAGTTTTGACCATCGGATTGAGATGAGTCGGATGATTTGGAGATCATCGTGGGTTATGTGTTGTTGTGAAGAAGTGTCTTTTGTTGCAGAATCGACTTTACCTTAGGGTAAGCTTTTAGAGACTTCGATTTAGCTAGAACACGTGGCGACGTGTCGAGTGAGATTCGGAGACGTTGTTTGACTAATCATCCCGCATTCATGCAATTAATGAGGTATTAACACAGGACGTACTCTAGACCTCGTCGGTTTCCAAAATGGTCATAAGACCCGGAATGCCGTGTAAGAGCGTTTGTAGACGTCTCTTGTAGCAGACCGAAATGGCAGACCTACGGGTTACGGCTGATCTGACTACCGTTGTTGTTGGAGTAAGAGGCACGCGGGCCGAAATGGTCCCACCGTGGCTGGTGCTAGGGCTGATCCGTTGATGTCCATCCGTTCCGGAATGCATATTGGTTGACTGGGTTAACCTGCATTGCATATCATGCAACATGCATACTAATTTAGTTGTCGAATGTGATTGTTATTTGTTAATCCTATTTGGAACATGCTATCTGCTATTATTGCGTTTATGTTATTGTGGAACATGCAACCCTAGGAATGATATCTCTAGCTATAAGCCTAAGCGGCTATCTATTATTTGTACCTATTGGGTTTATTATCTACATAGTTCTTTAGAGTTGTCCCTCGCGTCTTCTGTGTGTGTTTTGGCGGACAACGCCTTTTGTCAGATGTCCATTGCGGACTGGTTCACAATGGTCCACCCTTCGGGAGGATCAGATATGAGATGATTGACCAGGATGACCCGGTTCGTGGGTGGTAGACCCCGCTAGCCACCGCGCGACCTATTCCGGGAGGATCATGGAGGATAGGGTAGATAGGGGAGGACTCTTGGTAGAGGGAGTGCTGAGGAGGTGCTCTGTCAGCTTCAACTTGCCACCGGGTGTGCATTGCGGACCAGGAACAGGAGGACCACCACCGCCACCGTCATCTTCAGAGGACGAGGATCCTTCAGAGGAGGAGCCAGTGGGAGTGCCTTCGGCAGAGTCTAGTGCACCCACCGCTGCGATCATTGATGATCATGGATCGGGCCCAAAGCCCGTTAGTCCAGCATCGGAGCGCATCGCTGTTGC
Source organism: Lotus japonicus (assembly GCF_012489685.1). Taxonomy (NCBI): domain Eukaryota; kingdom Viridiplantae; phylum Streptophyta; class Magnoliopsida; order Fabales; family Fabaceae; genus Lotus; species Lotus japonicus. Next base: position 26,525,531 of record NC_080045.1, on the reverse strand, counting down.
GAGAGGAGGCAGGGTAGTGTTTGTAGACTTAGTCGTTCTGGATTCTGATTCAGACGATGATCATGCTGACACATAGTTTTGAGTGTTAGTGTGAGCTCCTCGAGATAGGATTAGTGTAGGAGTAGAGTCTTAGCTCTGACAGTCATTGCTTCATTTGTTTCTTTGGGGACAGGGTAGTTCCGCCTATAGCTTTTTGTGTGGTTTCCTTACGGGAATCACAGAGAGTTGGTTGGACTTAGGAGGTCTTATTTTCAGGCCATTGGGTCAGCTTATTCTCAGTTTTGAGGGATAGTGTTGCGGACACTTACCTTTATATTTGGTTTGTATATATTGCCTACGGGCGTTACACTTTCTTTCCCGTCATTGGAGGTTCAGTCGTGACGAGGTTGCTACTTACAGCGGGGGCTGTTATATATATTGTATATTAGTTTTATTGCTTTTCGCATTTGGGTTTTATTTAATTCAGTCTTGTCTTAGTTATTATCGGAAAAAAAAATATTCACGTTTTTCCGCATTAAGTTTATTTTTGGTTACTAAAGTGACGCCACCGAAATCGGGGTGTTACACCTCTTTTTCCTCAAAGATCATTTTATTTATAGCCTCCCACACTGCATAGACCAGGTCCTAGACTTTGGCCATAACCAGCCCTTGCATCCTACAAAACACAGACCTCATAAAATAGTGGAAAGTCATCGATGGATCCACTCGCACCCCCAAACTTGAGCCAAACCACAAAAGCCCACACAACCTGTCACGGTGGCACCTCTTAAACAAGTGATCAACGGTCTCATCTTCCTGCCCACACGGCGGATAACTTGGGTCCAGATTAACTCCTTATCGACGAAGGGCTGACCACACCAGAATCGCGCCACTGCAGACCCTCCAGGCTACCTCCTTGCACCGCGGCAGACTCAGGGCCTTCCAAAACCTCCTCCACTGGACAGAATCAAACGAAAAAAACTCGCAGAAAACCCTGAGGAAGATTGAGCCGCGATCTGTCTCAAGAATTCATAACCAGATTTTGTAGTGTACACCCCCATCAACTGATCCAGACCATAACAAAGAGTCTTGCACGTGTTGTCTTTGAAGCGTCACGACCAAAATTTTGGTTGTTGTTGCTGGACAGAAGGTCCATTCAATAAGCTCTTGATTCCGTCCAACCAAATTGAGAATTTAACATATAGAAAGATATTAAATTTATAAATTTGACTACTTTTATTTTCTTGGATATATGGAATTGTACAATACTACAATGTTATATCAGCAATTTGTTCTATTTCTTGTAGTCTTTTTTTTTTTGAAATTTCTATTTCGTGTAGTCTAAAATCACATTATATGAAACTAGTGTGATAACCCGTGCGTTGCACGAAATTTTATATTGGAATTTTGTAATAAATTAATTAATTTTCATATATATGTCATTTTTAAATTATAAATAAGTCAATCGTGTATAAGTCACTGTGTAATAATATATGAAATAAATAAATGAAATTGTGTTGTATACATCAAACATTTCAAAAAACTTCCTTAAAAATTTCATTTATAGTATTGATCTGTTGTTTGCCCGACTCATCCAGTATTCAAATTTTAAGACCCTTTCTTGAGCATACTCTAGAGAGAGTTACATATAACCGACCATGAGTGAAGACGGGCCTCGGAAAGAAGAGCCCAAATTGAGATAGTGTTTGTCCTTGAATTTTGTTTATGGTAATCGCAAAACATCCTGCAATTCGAAACCGTATTCTTCTAAATTTAATTGGAAATTTGGAATCATAAGGAACCAAATCCATTCTTGAAATGTACACTTTGTCATTAGCATTTGTTCTCGTGATAACAGTTGCACCAATAAAACGTTCACCAAGTTCATCCACAATTAACATGGTTCCATTGCATAAAACATGTTGCTTGGTCTATATTTCTCGAAAGCATGATTGAAGTACCAACTTTCAATAATAGTTTGTGGTTAATCATTCCTGAACTTTTAGTGTCGTTCAAAAATTCTGTGGTAAACCACTCACCTCAGATTTCAGAACCCACATTAGATTGCAAGGCAGAGTTGGAGCTCAGATATTCACGTTCTGATGCAGCTATCATGCCAAGCATGTAAATGTTTATCATTTCAACAACCTCTAGTGTGGGGCCAATATTGCTCTATCTTGAAAGAATTGTGAGTCTTTCATTTTGTGCGGAAGGTTAGGATATGTATATGTAATCAATTTTATTAATAAGTCAGGACTAATTGGGATGAACAGATATGATGAGATTTGTACATCATACTCTCCTGCTCCGGAATCAGGATGATCGCCATTTCTAATTTCAAGAGTCCAATCTGCAAACTCTTTGATTTCTTTTGCTTCATCAACCGTCTCAACTGCGGTTAGCCGCATTTTCTTAAACAATTTCATAACTTTGCAATGCTTCCACAATGAAGAGTTTACAGTAGCTTCCACAACTTCCTGCCGGCTTCCTCTAGTTATTACCGGTAGTATTTGTCTAAAATCACCTCCAAGTATTACTATTTTTCCTACAAAAGGTTTACGTATATTGTCTTCATTTTTCAATCTCATTAAATCTGAGTGCAATGTCTAGAGTTTCGAAACAAAACTTTTTCAACAATGAAGCTTCATAGGCTTGTTCAAGTAGAAGCTTTGCTCGTAGACTTCCCTGCTTTATATTACATGTTGAGGTCTCTGTAGCATCTAATGGAATGCAAAATTTAGAATGAGTTGTTCTGCCTCAAGACAAGAGTAATGATGATATGCCACTGGAAGCAACACTAAGCATAATTAGTCCTCTAGATCTAAGTGACGCGGTTCCTTTACATGGAGGGATATTTTTTGTTATAAGCAAATGTTAGTTGTTAATTGTTAGCAAATTAGTTCCTTCACCAGGATTCAAACCTTGACCCTTCACCTTCATTCCCCTTAGCTAACCATGTGAGCTACCCATCCCCCCTAGTAGGATTCTCATGTAATATAACTCTCTAATTCCTAGAGGGATATACAGTAGTCTGCCAATTTTAAGACTTCTCTTTTTTTGGTTTTCAGATTATATCTTGTTTATGATAAACAAATCTACTGGGAAATTCACCATATGTTAGATTCTGATGACACATAGGATGCTAGAAGAAATCTTCTTAGTTTGGTTGCAGGAAATGATGCCAATGCTTTAAGTGTCCTTGGTGCAATTTTTCCAGCTGGTTTTGTTGCTGGAACTCTAACAGCGGGAGCTACATGTCTGCAGATGTTGCAAAAATTCGAAGGGAGATATAGACAGATGTTTGTTTCTATAAATTTATCATTTACCTCCTCTATATTATTTTATTCAGTTCAGTATAGTTCATCAACTTCAAAATGATTAATTTGTTGTTATGTTATTGATTTTTAGGTGAACTTTCTTATTGGTATTATTTGTTTTCCATCTCTTGAATGAATCAGACCCACAGAACCATGATTTTTGTCATATTGAGTGAAACATGGATCTAGAATGGTATTGACATCACAAATACATGTGATCATAAATGTGGTGCAAAATGACAAATTTTGGAAAACCTATCATTTCAAAATTTTAATATGTAATATGTTATATGGTTTTTGGGTTACTTGAATCGAGGTACTTTTAGGTAGCATTTCCTCTTTTTAATATGCATAAATAAAATTATAAAAATATGTTATATACAAATATCAATATTTTTTAAACCCACATGACATATTTTTAGTATTAGACTTTCATACTTAGCCTACTTATCTTAATGATATAAACAACAAAAAGTGTATTGCTACATTATTATATATATGAAATGATTTTCATGTAAAATTTTCATTTTCAGTGTGGCTTTTTATTTTACTGTGTAATTTGCACATTAGTAAAGTAGATTATATATAAATACAAATGTTTTCTAATTCTCACATAACACTTTTTCATTATCAAATTTTCATATAAAAATCATTAAATAATTATTTAAAAATTACTTAAATTATTTTACACATCATTTTTCTGTTAGTTTCAATATGAAATTATTTTTAGGTAAAATATTCATTTCCATATGAGTTTTTCACTCTGTATTTTCAACATAAATAAAATAATTTAAGTTCCAGAAGCGTGGAAAGTGTAGGCACCCTAAAGTATTTTCATGTAAGATATTATGCTCAGTGAGAAATATTTACCTTCTCATTCTCGCATAACATATTTCACTATTAGATTATTAAATTTTTTATTGATTAAATTAATCAATTGGTCCCTACACTTTTATTCAATTTGTAATTAAATCCTTATAATAAAAAGGCTTTTAATTCAATTATAAGGACTTAATTAAAAATTGAATAAAATTATAAGGACCTACAAATTAATTTACGTTTTCTATATATACCTTATAAAATATTCACAATCTACTATATAATTCATGAAAAAATCATCAAAATGAGAGATGGGTAGAAAATGTCTTTCATGCTACAATATCTTTTATTTCAAAGTATAATATTGAATTAAAATATAAAATTTATTTATGAAATATTTAATTTTAAAATTACTTCTAAATATATTTAATCAAATATTAAAAGTTTGGGTTAAATAAGATTTTGGTCCTTATATATTACGCTAAGTTTGAAAATGGTCCCTTGCCGGGGCAAAGCTTGAACCCAGTCCCTACTGTTTGAGAAACTCTAAAATTTCCTTTTTATTTTACATTATTAATGTTTTATGGTTAATATTTCTATTGTTTTAGACATTTTTATGAAAAGAATAATATGGATTTTCTTTGGTCACACTAACAAAAATTACTTTTTATTTTTCCTCTTATCAATAGCAATATATTTTTCGGTAAGCTTAGCTTATTCAAATAATTTGATTTCAAATTTTTTGAAATAATGTTTATCTTAAAAAGTTGAGACAATGATATTTAAAGTTGAAATAAAATAATTTTAATTTAGTGAACAACACATTAGGATATTAATTTTTTTTGATATTGTAGTTAGAGAATCTCTTAATTAGTTTTCAAATTCAAATTTTAATTTTGAAAGTTATAATCAATTCACGGAAGATTATTTTAATTTGATTTTAAACTCTAATGTAAAATATTTTTAGCTGATAAATTTAACGCACATTATTTCAAAAAAAAATTGAATTAAAAAAAAATTGTAAGTTAAATTTAAATGTGATTGATCTAGTAATCCACCTAATTGATTTAGTTAGATATTTTTCTTTTATTAACTTTACTTTGTATATTGTCAAGAATGGGGTAAAGGTTCATTACTTTTTAACTTTATTTTCTTTCTCACACCTCAATGTTTGTTTTATATCGGTTTACTACTATTTTTTACCGTTGACTTGGTCCACTAAATCTTCACCATGTTACTGTTACTATTAATGAGAGAAGAGTTCCATAACAATTGCTTTTATATCATTTATCTCTTACCGAATTTGTATTCAGTTTAAAAAAAGTGAATAACAACTTCGTACTCATTGAAAACTTGAAGTTCCAAAACCATATCACTTTAGTGAATAAAAATGATGATTAAAAAAAGTTTAAAACTACTCAAAATTTTACACTGGCAAAAAATATGAATACAAAGTTAAATTTTAAATATCATATATTAACAATTAATTTAAGGCTTCCTGTGATGATTTCTCAACTTCTGTAATCTTCATAAATTTTAATTCTTGAAACTTTTTTGCTTCAGATTTTGTTGTAAGGTACTTTTCATCCATAGATTCAGTTCCAATTTTTTTTTTACTTAATTTGAATTATTAAATTAAAGCATCGAATGAGAATATTAGTTCAGATGGAAATATAACTTATTATGGACTAATTATTAGGTGTCATTTTGTTGATTTATTGTTTTTATTTCCTAATTTATTGAGTTAAGAATATAAACCAATCAAAAATCAGATTGACATCTTTTATTGACTCAATGATTTAATTTTTAATTTTTTAATTTTATTATTTATTGAGTCATTAATATGGACCAATGAAAAATCATTAATATGGACCAATTAAAAACTTACATTTGGAAAATCATGGTAATGACCAATAGGAGAAAAACATTTGGATTTAGGTTGCAATATGACCCACTTTGGTGGATGAGCCTTATATATTATTAAGATAGGCTCAAATACTAAATGCAAAAGCAAACCCCACCAAATTAAGCACGGTACGGATTGCACTTATTTAGTGGAATCAACATTTAAATTGACCTCAATAATGATTTAATTCTTAAATGAAGAAATCAAAGTAAATAAGTCTGAATCTCAATGTGCATCTTATGGTAGACAAACTCAGTCCCTTTAGAACTTCATTTCCGCATAAAACTATCAAATTAATAAAGAGAATTGTAACATCCTATTTTCCCCTCCACTAATTTAATATATTATTATTATTATTATTATTATTATTATTATTATTATTATTATTATTATTATCTTGTGTTGTTGTTTATGTGTGTATTATCGTAAAATAAAACTTGGATAATTCATGGTTTTGATTAATTAAGCATAATTTGATGGTAGTTTAGTGCATGGGGCAGAGCACATGTCTTCATGGTTGAGGGACACAGTGGCGGAACTTCAACAAAATTACTGGGGGAGCTCAAATAAATTTAAATTTATAAATTTCGAAATATTTTGTTAACAGGAAAAAAGTATTTCATAGTGAATCAAAAGTCATTTAGTCTAAGTACATAAGTATTTTAATTTATGTATTGATATCATATACTAAAATCCAAATCACATAAAGTGTTGCTAACCATAATAAAATAACTGAATTTCCTTACATAAAGTAGCATAATCAAAGTCTTGAGCCAATGACTATGAGCCGTGAGAACTGAGAAGTGAGAAAGATGAAGTTTTCAAAGTGCAAATCCAAAAAGTAAAGTTAAAGTGAGCTTTTGTCAATTGTATTCAGAAAGTACTAAAATATGAGTATTTTATTTTTTTTATAAACTTGTTGGGTAAGTCTCCTACTTTTTCTCCTTTTTCTGGTACTATGAGTCTATGACTTTTTTTTAACGAATTTGGTACTTGAGTCGGTGACATTGACATAAGTTTTATTAGTTTTAATTTTTTTTTGTGTGTATTAAATTACTCTCACAATTTTAACCCGTGTGTGGTGAAAGTTAAATATATTTTCAAAAATGGGGCTCCTAAGGATCAAAGACTCAACATATAATTTAACAACAACTTTTTACCACTGCAACTTACACTTGTTAGATATTATATATATGATTTTATAGACTATAATATATATCTTATATACTAAAAAAAAATTGGCCAAATCTGTGGGGGAGCTACAGCTCCCCTATGTCAACCTTAAGGTCCGCCACTGGAGGGACAAGTGTAAGGACACTTGTCTTTATGCATGACACTCCCTTGGCCACTTTCCTTCATGCATAGAACCTCATAGCCAGTGGCGGACCTTTTGGTGGACATAGGGGAGCTGTAGCTCCCTCAGAGATTTGGCCAAAAAAACTTTTAGTATATAGGATATATTATACTGTAAAAATCATATATATTACCTAACAAGTGTTAATTGCAATGATAAAAAGTTGTTGTTTAAATTATATGTTGAGTGTTTGATCCTCAGGAGCCTCATTTCTGAAAATATATTTAACCTTCATCACACAAGGGTTTAAATTGTGAGAGCAATTTAGTACAAAAAAAAGTATAAAACTAATAAAACTTATGTCAGCGTCACAATACCAACTTTTTTCTTTTAAAAAAGTCACAGTACTAGAAATAGTAGAAAGAGTAGGGACTTACCCAACAAAACAAGCTTATAAAAATAAATATAATACTAATATTTTATGTAAGGAAATTTAGTTATTTCATTATTGTTAGCAACATTTTATGTTATTTTGATTTTAGTATATGATATCAATATATGAATTAACATATTTATGTACTTAGACTAATGACTTTTGATTCTGTATGAAATATTTTTTTGGGGTTAGTAAAATATTTCAAAATTTATATATTTAAATTTATTTGAGCTCCCTCATAAATTTTGTTGAAGTTCCGCCACTGCTCATAGCCACTTGTCTTCATGCATGACATTCCTTGGGCACTTGTCCTTCAATTTCTTCACCTCTTGGAATATAAGTTGGAGCATTCAGCATCTTGTATGATCAAGCCACACTCTAGTCCCAACTTGAGCCTCAGAGATAGTAAGTGAAGCTTCCAATAACCTTTCAAAGTCTTCAACTTTGGGGTCAGTAGGGGGATATCCACGGAGGGTAAGGTTTTGGGAGCCGGTTGTAGAAAGGGTAAAGTTAGCACTAGAAGCATGGGGGCCAAACTCAATTACTTTGGCTGGTAGACTGGTGGTTTTAAAAGCTGTTGCTAGTGCCATCCCTGTGTATCACATGGCTTTATATAAGATATCTTCAGGGGTGGTGGCTTCCATTGAAAAGATGATGCGGAAATATTTATGGGGGAAACCTGGGGGTGGAAGGAGGATAGCATGGGTAGCATGGAATCAAGTGTGTCGAGGGAAGGAGTTTGGTGGGATGGGTCTCGGTTTGTTAAGGGTAAGAAATAAGGGGATGTTAATGAAGTGGCCTTGGAGGTTTGGTGTGGAAAGACATGCTCTCTGGCGACATGTGTTGTGCCAGAAATATGGAATCAAAGCTGATGCTATGCTGCTGCATAATATGGTGGCCCAAATAAAATATCCACCCCGTTGCGTTTTTGATATTTTGCAGGTACTAATGGAGGATTCAGTGGAGGGCAGAACCTTTCGAGACCGCTGTTTGTGTGTAAAGCTCACGCATCAGGTTCTGGCTAGACGCGTGGGTTACAACTCAATTCTTGAAGGAGATGTTCCCTAGACTCCATGGCATTGCTCGAGCAAAAGATATCTCGTTGGCTGAGGCAGGATCGTTTTCAGAGGAAGGATGGCGATGACATTTTGATTGGAGACGCCAGTTGTTTGCATGGGAGGAGGATATGTGGAACCAATTTATGCAGCAAATTCATGGAGTGGTGCCGAGTGGAAAAGAAGACAAGATTTTGGGGGCGGAAGATGTGAATGGTATTTATGCTGTCAAAAATTATTGTCACACAGTGGAGAAGAAATTATGTGCAAAAGAACCAATGGTATTGACGCCACAGGCTTCTAAAATTATACCTCCAAAAGTTATCCAATTTCTTTGGCAGGCGATGCGGGATAAGGTTGCAGTTATGGCCAGCTTAAGAAGAAGAGGAGTAGAAGTGGATGGTGAAGGGGTGTGCGTTTTGTGTGGAATGGAGGAAGAAACGGTGCAACATTTGTTCTTACACTGTGCTTTTACAGTGGTGATGTGGAATAGGATCATTGCACGAGAGGGAGGATCTTGGTGTGTCCCAGGAACGCTGATTGAGTTGCTGCAACAATGGGAGGGTTTGCGTTTGGTGACAGATTCTGAGTTGTGGCCATTGATGCCTTATGCTGTCGCATGGTCAGTATGGATGGCCTGTAATGATGTTATCTTCAGAGAAAAAGAGACAAGAGTGGAAGAGGTGTGGGATGATCATGTAACAAGAATTTATTGCTGGATTAGGGCTTCGGGATGGGAGTGTGCGTATTCTTTGTATGATTTTACCCAGAATTTTGAACAAGTCAGATTGGTGAGATGGCCTAAGCTGCAACGGTTTGTGGAATGGCAGCCACAATTGGAAGGGGTTTTCAAATTTAATGTGGATGGTGCAGCGCGTGGATCGACGGGTATAGCAGGAGCAGGAGGAATACTCCGTGATTGGAATGGTGAGGTGAAGGGATATTTTTTACTGTCCCTAGGTGTGGCTTATGCTTATGAAGCAGAAATAAAAGCCATCTTATATGCATTGAAGTTCTGCAAGGAATTTGGCTTCTTGAACATTGTTATAGAGAGTGACTCGACACTTGCTATAGGATGGGTGAAGAACTGTGGAAACAGACCTTGGAAGCATCTTAATGATTTTCATATAATTGATTTTCTAAGAACTGATGTGAATTGTGTCGATATTGTGCATATTTATATGGAGGACAATGACAAGGCAGATGAATTGGCCAAGGAGGGGTGTGACAGAGAGGTTCCACTATGGGTGATGTTTTAATACATGTTTTTGGAGGATTGGTATTTCATAGACCAAACAGTGAATGACTTGCGAGATATCTGTTCTGCATAATCTGGTATGTTACAGGTTCTGGAATGGTGAAGCTTAGTGCACTTGGCCAAATGTTCCTATGCTTGGAGGTTCACAAGCCTTGTTCAGTGATGATTGTTGTAATGATGATTTCAATAGAGATTTTATGTGATAGGCTACTTCGTGGACTAGCATTTGAGTACTCTTTTTCCTTACTAAGGTTTTTTCCCACTGGGTTTTCCTTAGTAAGGTTTTAATGATGCTTACTTGCTATTTCTGTGCGCCTAAGAGAGGGTTACAATAGTTTGTTTGTAAACTGTAATCACTGTGATGTATTTGAAACATTCAATGGAATAATGCAGTATTCTTTTCTTTTCAAAAAAAAACTTTGATGTTAATTATTTAAGAACTCTAGAAGATTTATTTAGGGGGTGCAGATTTAAGGATTAGAATCTAAATTTGTATAAGATAATTGTGTTTAACTAACCCAGGTAAGATTGAGTAAGAGAGTAATAGTATGACTAGTAAAATTAATTAAAATTATAATAATTGAATTTTTTTTAGATAAGCTTATGATAATTGAATGAACAGTTTAGTAAGCTACGTGGGCTTAAGGAATAAAATGAGAGAATCAAGCTAATTACAGTGAACTAATGACAAGGAGATACAATTAATTGGGTTTATTAGCATTTTTGGGCCCCTAAGTTTGTAAAATGCACAAATGGGGTCCCTATAATTTAAAAATAGCATTTCACTACCCCACGTTAGTCTCCGTCAACATGTTTGGTCCCTCACCAGATTTCCACCCAAAATTTTACGTATTTGTCTGAGTTAGCTTGCGTGGCATGAGAGTAGGAGAGAGAAGGATTACTAGGAGAGATAAAGATTACGTGCCACTCACGTGATTGAGTCATAACCTTAACAAATCACAAACACTAAGAAATCCTCTTCTTATTTCAAACCCAGAAATTCATGTTTTCTTCATGATACCCAAAAATTTCAAGGAATAAATATTCAAAAAAGAAGAAAAACCCCAATCTCATCTCGCTCAGCAAACCACGGAACAAAGCTTGAATGAAGAGTCACCAAATGCCCAGAGAAACATGATGGATTGAAGCCAAGCTTAAATTTTTATCTCTCTTTGAGATAAAACTCAGACTCTTAAAACTCATAAACAAAATTGAAAGCCAGAAAACCCATAAAAATAGCGGTATGAAAATCAAAATCTCACACTAATATATATGGCTTGGGTCCAATCTCTTTATGAAGTAATTACCTTGGGTGTGGGTTTGAGTTCGTGGACTGCATGTTTTTGGCACTCTGAGTCCAATTAAGTCATGAATACGTGGTTGTTATTGCTCTCTCTATGCGTATAAAATTGGTTGTTGCAGAGTGAGTGGAGAAACACACAGTGGTGGTGTGGGTATGGTTTCTTCTTCCCTTTTGGTTCCTGCCCATTTCACCATTTGCTTCGTCTTTTTGTGCCATCCTCTTTTTCTTCTTCCCTTGGTGCAGAAATCTGATTTGGGTAGCTAGATCTACATTTTTGTGATTTTTTTTGTTACATTAGTAAGGTATCTAATCTATAATAGGGAGATGTGAATGTATATTTTAAATTTGTCCTTGTTGTATATTGTTCTCAGACTTACTCATCTTTTAAATAATACTTTTGTTTTGCCGTGAAGAATAAAAAAAGCTTTCTAAAATTTTATGGGTTTGTTCATGGTTTTGAGAAAATGGGTTTTGGTCTAGTAGAGAAGAAACAAGAGAAAAATATGGATGTTATGATTTTGGAGGCCTTTAATATACACAAGTAAAAACTTGTGCAAGGTTACACAAGCACTTTTTGACCCATGGTAGGAGGTTTTCAGGTTTTATTATTTAAAATAATTGAAAAAACATATTTATTAGTGAATTAGTTAATTAAGAATTTAGGTTAATCACATCTAGGTTCATCCTTAACCTCAACCTTCTATGGCCATCTCCGGCCAACTGTTGAGGCAGCCGCGGTAGAATTCCGACCTTTCTTCCGCTCTCAACCTCCACTCTTCCTGTCCCTCACTCCTTCCCACATTGAGATCCAGCCTCTGTTTCAATAAAATAAGTTCGAAAAATAACAACAGGAGAAGCAGTAAACAGTAAAGAAAAAATGTCTATTGCTCTTTTCATTACAATGTTAGTATTCTCAGATAAAAGCTTCTTTTTTTCTTTGTTTACTTTGCACTTTCTCATAAAAGCACTAGTCTTGTTTTGTTTTGTTCTTTTCAGTAACGTCTTTTTCTTCTTTCACCGCCGAGGAATAGGCAACAACCTTCCACCGATAGGAATCTGCTACGGCCAACTAGGCAACAACCTTCCACCGCCGCGAAAATTAGCGGAGCTCATCAAATCCCACAAAGCCAAAAGCGGCTCATAAACCCAAAAACGTGACAGCACCAACACCTAATCCCTAATTTGCACCAGAAACCCAAAAACGTGAGGGTGAAGAAGGTAGATCTGAAAAACGTGGTCGACCCGGTGCCAGTTTACGTGGAGCAGCAACGAGATTCATGCCAACAAAGGCCAGATCTGGCAGCGCATGAAGGCAAAATCCTTCCAAATCTGCGTCTCGCGATGGTTGAAGTTCGATTTCTAGTGGTGGGGCGCTCACTGCTCATGGTGGTTGCGTTGGAATGACGGAGGTTGAGGGGAAGGGCTATGGTAGAGAGGTGATGGAAGAAGAGTTTTTAGGGGTGGTGGCTCTGGATTTAGGGGGAGGAGAACGGCGAAGTGGTGGATCTGAGGAAGAAGAAGAGCCGGAAACCCCAACTCACCAACGACGAAGTGTTGGACCAACCCTTGTCTTCACATCTCCAGATCTTGTGCTTGTGGTAGTGGTTGGTCTGGAAATTCCAGGAGATGATGATGATAAATAAGATTAACAGATACAATATTGTGATTAATAAAATATGGTTTTTGAATTTTTTTTTAGAAAAAACCTAGAAACCTGCTACAATGGGTCAAACGGTGATTGTGCAATTAAAGATTTCCTATGGTTTTGAGTTGAAGGTTTTTGATTTCTAAGAGAAAAGGAAAGAGGATGGGATGATAATGAAGAAGAAGGAGGATGCAAATCAAGAAGAAGGACAAGGATGATGATGAAGAAGATTAAAGGGGATGGAGAAGATAAGGTCACGAAGGAGAAAGGGAAAAGATGAAGGAAGGAGTGGACATGTCCAATCTCTCTCCTAATTACCACTTTCTCTCTTGATCTAATGTCATGTCAATTAAAAAAATTCAGCTCAGATGCATGTGAAGTTGTGATGATTTACGGTGATTGATAAAGTATGAATATTGATAACTTGTATGCTTATTAACCTTATGTTGATAATTAAACTGTGGTTTGCTGACGTTCTCTCCTCTTGATGATTTGTTGATGAGAATCCCCAGAATGGTAATGGCTGAGGAACCCCATTTAAAGAAAAGGAGTTTTTTTTAGTATACTATGAAAAGACTTTATGAAAAGCTTTCTTAAAATGATTCTCAGTTTATGTTTGAAAAACGATTACAAAATGTGATTTGTTTTCAAAAATGGTTTCATGACTATTACAAAAAATGATTTATAAAATAATTCGAAGGGTGAATGCTTTAAATGGGGTATCCTGGTGCTTACTAAATAAAGACTTAGGTGGAGTATCAAATGTTGTCGTTCAGGATGAGTCCCAGATATTACCACGGGGGGGGGGGGGGAGGTATGACCGTGAAATGGATGTGTACATGGATCATTTGCATTGACCTTGATCAAATTAGCGAGGGGATGGTCGGAAAGGCAGTGGATCTCAACTTGGACTATCTCGGCCAGGCTGTTCCATTGGGTGAAGGTGGGAGATCTAAGGGTACTAGGCGTATGGTATGTGGTCTTTGGGTGTTGTAACACCCCGATTTCCGGATGTCACTTTAGTAACTCAAAAATAAAATAAAGCAGAAAAGCAGATTTTTTTTTTTCGTTTTGTTGAAAATAAAGACTCCACGCAATCGCGATTAACAGCGACTAATATGCAATATAAGTACAACCCCGCTGTAACTAAAAACATCGTCACGAGTGAAGGTGCGAAAAACACTAGAAAGGGGAGGTTTGAATAGAGTTTTTGAATAAAGGATATACTTTTAGAACTTTTTCCAAACTCAAAGATAAGAACTAGGTGCTGAAGGATAAGAAGTGAAGCACACAAGTATTTTATCCTGGTTCACTTGAGATAAAAGCTCAAGCTAATCCAGTCCACCCGTGAAGGTGATTTCTTCCTTCTTCTGATGAAGGCAATTCACTAAAATCAATGAGTGTTACAACTGCACTTTGCTACCTGCTAAGTGACTAACAATACACTGATTTTCTCACTAGTATCCTCTTAAGAAGCTGATCTACCGATCCTCTTAAGACTAGATAAACACTGAATCAACCTTGATTCAGTCCTCTCAAGATCCGACCAACCTTGGTCTCTTAAGGAACTTTACAATGTAATGTAAAAGGTTTCGGGTTTACAAGAAGTGCTTCTAAAAAGCTAATAGTAAACTCAGATGTTTAAGAACAGTGAAGAAATAATGCTAAGAGATTGGTTCGTATAAGTTGAATGATTTCAGCAAAGTTTCTTAGCCTCTTTCTTCTTTCTTCAGCCTTTATATACTCCAAGACATGTGATGTAGCCGTTGCTAGGGTTTTGTCCGTTGGAGTGACAATCTTGTAATATCAGACTGCTAGGCTGAACAAGGTAGGTGACGGACAGACTGAGGCTTGTACGATTTGTACTATGATAGCGACCTGTCCTTTCACCAGTTGACTTGATATCTGAAGTGCTTCAGATGAACGTTGGTGAAGCTTCTGATCATCGTCAGATTAAAGCTTGGATTCTTCTGACCTTGCAACTTCTGCTTCTGAACAAGTTCCTCAGAACTTCTGAACGTCAGAGCTAGAATAGCTTGGGTCTTCAGAACCAACTTCTTGCAGGTCTTCAGAAATTGAGTCTTCTACTTCTGGACCGTTCCGCTGGAACATTTGGTCTTCAGAACTTCTGACTCTGGTTCTTCAGTACCTCTTGAGAGCTTGTATCTTCAGAACTTCTGAAGGATTTGCCCATGTTCTGAACGAACATAGTAAGCTTTAGAGCTCTCTTTTCAGTATCTCTTGGTTCTTCTTCTTCTTCTGAATAAATAGGTTTGGGTCAGATTCAGAACCTGTTTGTCACAACTAAAAGAGACAAACGTTAGGGTACCACAATTGTTCATCATCACAAACCTTAATTGTAATCATCAAAATATAGAGATGCAACCACTGATCAAACCTTGATCTTACAATCTCCCCCTTTTTGATGATGACAAAACAAGTATTTTGATGAACAATTCTTAAACAATAAACTGAATACACAAGAGAGAAGAGATCAGAGATTAAACTTATCCTTGTGTAACGGTTAGTATTGCTCTTTCTGAATCTGGGATAACACCTGATTCTGAGCTGGGGTCTCCCCCTGACTCCCCCTGAATCTATGACTTGATGGGATGATGAAGAGTCTAGATTCGGAGTCTTGGTGATGTGATCAGAAGATACGCGTAGAAGGATGTATACTCATCAGAAGTGATGATTCAGAACTTGCGTAGATCACATAAGAACATAGAGTCTTGTCCAGATATAATTGGAATAAGGCGTCAGAAGCAAATTAGTTCAGAATATGAACAAAATGTATTCCTTATTTGAGACGCTTGACAATATCTATGTGCTATAAGTATTTGATACTTATTCTCCTCTACTGGTTTTATATAATAAAAAAGTTTATCAAAACCATTTTATGTACTCCCCCTTTTTGTCATAATCAAAAAGAGTGAAAAACAAAGCCAACAATAACAATAACAAACAAGTAAATGATGCAAAAAGAAGCTGTTATTATTACTGAACGGAGAAAGAGTACAGAGGATAGAGAGGAATGAAGAAAACTAGTCCTAGATACATAGGAAAGCACGAGAGTTCTTCATGGAGAGAAGTTTAAAATGTAGGGGACGCACGTCCTGATCAATCGAGGCTAACTGGGTAGCCAGTTCTTCCTTCAGAGCTTCATTTTCCCGGCCAGCATCTTGATCCGCTTCGTTTTGATTGTCTTCATATTCCAGAAGCATACAAATGCCCTGGAACTGATCTTCAATGTCCTTCCGGCGAGTGGTCAGACGAAGGAGGTCATTCAGAACTTCTTGAAGGTTTTGAAGACAGTGAGTCTGATGGGATGTCAGCCAACACTTCAGAAGATTCTCAATCTTCTCAAGAGCTTGAGAAATCTGAGAAGTAGATAGATACTCCATGAAAAGACTTGGTCAAATACCATAGTCTTGAGTTCAGAAATTGATTCTACAGAAGTCATTCTTGAAGTAGAATTGAGAGGAGAGTGAAATGACTGATGTGAAGTGAATTGCGGCGTGATGGAGAAGAAGGATTGCAGAGATTATAAGGAGGAAAAGTAACAGAAAAACATGCATAAAACTTATCAAATCATAAAAGCATGTGAGTTACTAAGTGGACGGTGCATTGAATAATAGAATAAGAAAGTAATACAGTCAACATGAAATAAAATCATTCAAAACAAATAAATGCATGCGAGATAGATGAGAGGGGTTTCGAGGCTTGGAAGAGGAGGGAAGATGCTCGATCAGGAACTTCATCATATCTTCCATTCTGCGGGAGGATTCCTGAATCTGCCTGCTTTGTTCAATCTGAACAAGTCCTTGTTGCTCAACCATCTGAAACAGTCTCTGCTGATCATCTTGAATTCTGTCAATTCTGGCAGCAAGAGTAGCAACTTCTGGAGCTTGAGCTGAAGTAGGAATTTCTGGAGCTTGAGTATGAGCAGGAACTTCAGCCTCTGATGACATTTCAGCATCAACTTGAATTGGCCCTTGCTTCTCAACTTCATTAGCATTTGCATCTTCCAGAATAACTATGCCGTCAGAGCTGTCTTCTGCAACCTCTGCTGGAATCATCTCAGCATCTTCTGAGGTACATTCAGAAACAACATAGTGTCTTTCAGCCATAGCTCTTCTCAAGGGTTCACAAACTCTGTGCAACACTCTCTGCCTTTGCTCATAGGCTCTCTCAGACGCATCATGAACTCTCACACGTTTCTCACTGCTAAGCTGCTTCTGAAGTTCATAAGCTTTGCTTTCTGACCATCTTCCGAAGGCAGACCACATACCATCAACAAAGGAGGCATCAAACTGATTATTAGTTACCTGATATAACCATTTCAGTCTTCTGGTTGCCTCTTCAGAGAACTCCTGAATGAGTTGAATAAGATTTTGAGGTCGGAAGGAGGTTGCCAAGGTCAGAACAGGCTGAGGAGTTCTGGTTGCATTGGAGCTTGAAGCATTGGAGCTATCAGGTCTGGGTTGTCCTGAAGGAATAGAATCAATCTCATGGTTCTTCTCTATTCCTGAATGATCAGATTCATCCATATGCTCAGCTTCAGAGATCGTTTCTTGCCTTTGCCTTGAGGTAGCAGTCTTCTCAGGTGAAGTAAAACTCAGATCCCGTGAGTTTACTGCAGAATAGTTGGACAAGGACACATAGGAAGTTTCAGGAGCATCTTGAAGCTGATCTTCAAAGTTGGAAGCTACTTGTTGAAGAGGCTTCACATTGAAGGGCGGTTCAAGGATCTGAACATCATCATCCTCTTTTTCTTCCTCAGCAGGGATCTCACCAGTTCGAGTTAACAGGAGGGTCTGTGAAGTGGATGGAGGCTTGGGAGTGAAATGTTGAACCAAAGTTCTTAGAGTAGCCTCACTTTGAACAATACCTTGAATGAAAGAATTGAAAGGAGGTACAGGTTCAGTTGTGGTGGATGTGGAAGAGGTGTGAATTGGAATGGATGGAATGGCAGTGGTAGCTGTTTGGATGTTTGATTGAGGAGCTTGTGTTTCAGCTTGAGAGAAAGTTTGGGTTTGAGTGGGTGATGTTTGGGTTGAGGTAGGCATGGAAGTAGATATAGGCAGGGGTTGTTCAGGAATAATTACTAAAGCAGAATCAGAGTTAATGCTTTCAGTAATTACCTTACTTGATTCTCTGAGAGGGATGGAACTGGTGGATCTAGCAGTCCTTGCAGGATCTGAAGCTGTCTTAGATCTCCTCTCTCTTTGTGCTTCTGAGATCTTTTCAGATGCAAGCTTTGGTTCTGACTCCTTCTTCTGAAGTGGACCCTTCAGAGGCAGTTTCAACCTCTTGCCTATGGGTTCTACATCTGAATCAGTGGATTCTTCAGCTTCTCCTGATTCCCTTATGACTTGGAGCACATTTTCAATGATCTCACAGTCATCCTGCTCAACCTCTTTTCTACTTGAGTTGTTAGAATCCTTTGCCTTTTTACAAGAGGAACATCATCTTCGGTTTCCTCATCAGATGATTCTTCAATAATTGTTTTCCTCTTGACATTCTTTCTAGCTGGAACTTCTTCTTCTTTAGTTCTAGAGGAAGAATCCATAGAGCTTTCAGAGGCATCAGATTGAGATTCCTCATATGACTATTCTGGAGTTCTTTCAGGAGAAGGTTCGGGAACTGGTTCCCTGATGACTACTGACTTAGATGCAGCTTTCTTCTTTTTAGGTTCTTCTATCAGAATCCCTTTGCCCTTGGGATCTGAAGGCTTGCTGGTTGTTCTCTTGGCTCTCCTTGTTGGCAATTCAGGAGGACTGTCAGGAAGAGTTGTGACAAATTCTTCAAAGGTGATAGGATCTCCTTCTCTTCTGAGCATCCTCACATACTCCAGAATGCATGATGGATTGTCCTTTTTAGACCATAGAGGAAAGTCATTAACAGGGTAGTTCTTCTGACGAATCTCTTCAGATGTGTCTTCTTTCGGTTCAATCTGAACTTTCTCAATAATCTGCATTCTCTTCAGCTTAGTTCCATTGAGAGGATCTCCAATGGTCATAGCCAAATCATCATGAAGTCCCAGATCAAAAAGAGCCTTGACCAGTTGATTCTGAGTGAAGATATCTGAGAGTAACCTTCCATAAGGAATGTAAGAAATAGACCTCTTGTTCTCACCTCTAGTAGTTCTTGACTTCTCAACACATTCCTTCAGATAGTTGAAAAGCAGAAATGGCAGACATACAGGCTCACCCCTAGAAATGTAGTACATGATTACCTTATGAGTTGCATTGAGGTAATCAGTTCCGCCTGTTCTGGGATGGATGCAGGATATGAAGATCTTCTGCCAGATCTTCATCTAGGGCTTCAGATCCTTTATAGCATACTTGGTCCTATCCATGGTCCAGTTGTCATAAATAGCAAAGTTGACAAGCTTCCTCATGCCAGGAACATTGGCATCAACGTTTTTGATCCTTTTTCCCTGTTGGAACTCCATACCCAGTAGCTTTGCAATGGACTCTTCCGAAATCACAATCTTCCTATCCAGCACATGGGAGACGACGTAGTAGTCGTTGCAAACTGCATTTTTCCAGAATTCCACCACCAGTTTGTAGTAAAAAGGACCGCAGAGCCTATTGAAATAACCAGACCAACCTTGTAAGTCGACTTGATCCCTGATGTCGAAACCATGATCAGCCAGGTTGCCGAAGTCCACTCTTGCTTCGTTGCACACAACCATTTCTTCAGCTTTCTTGACACAGGTGACCACATTGGGTGTGTCCAGAATCTGTTGAGCTGCTTCAAATCTTTGAGTTTCTTGGTCTTTGGCAATTTTTTTGGAAGAAGTAGTAGCACTTGCTCTTGATTTCCTCGATTTGCCCATGATTTTCTGGTAGTGAGGTTTAGAGTTCAGAGAAAGAGAGGAATATTGGAGAGAAGAGTAAGAATGAATGCAATGCACACGAACAGTTTGAAAACCGTATGTGTAAGTGTGTGGGAGATCGTGTGTGAAGAGTGCGTATAGTGGGTTAAATGGTAACCGTCGAGATTTTAAGAAGAGAAAAAAGTAAAAACAAGATCAACGGTTCTAAAATAGATAGTCCGAAAATAGCATAGTGGAGGAGAGTAAGCATCATCATTATAGCAGATACACCATGCGACTCAAGGAACTATGTCACAAATGAAGTGACACGTGTATTGTTGCCTACCACAGAAGTTTAACCAGTGGGTTAATTGCTTCTGATTGAGTACCTTCTGAAAGAGGTAACATCTGATGACTTCAGAGGTACCAAGGTCAGAAGTTCTGAAGAGAACCTTACTCTGGACAAAAGTTTATGTTCAGGTTTTCAAGAATAAATAAAAGCCTATCTTCTGCTAAGGGCTTAGTGAAAATATCTGCCCACTGATGGTCAGTATCAACATACTCTAATGATAGAGTGCCCTTCTGAACATGATCACGAATATAATGATACTTTACCTCTATATGCTTTGCTCTTGAGTGTAGAATGGGGTTCTTGCTGAGTGAGATAGCAGCTGTGTTGTCACAGTAGATAGGAACCTTCTTCAGAGACAAACCATAGTCCTCAAGATGATTCTTCATCCATATGGTTTGTGTACAGCACGTGGCAGCTGAGACATACTCTGCTTCAGCAGTTGATAGAGCAATTGTGTTCTGTCTCTTGCTTGACCAAGTGACAAGATTTGCTCCAAGAAAATGGCAGCTTCCAGAGGTGCTTTTTCTTTCAACTCTGTCTCCAGCAAAGTCAGCATCACAAAAACCTGAAAGTGTATACTCTGATGTTTTTCTATACATCAAGCCAAGGTTAGTGGTTCCTTTCAGATATTTGAGGATCCTCTTAACAGCAGTTAAGTGAGTCTCTCTAGGATCTGATTGGAATCTAGCACAGAGATGCACACTAAATAATATATCAGGTCTGGAGGCAGTTAAGTAAAGAAGAGAGTCTATCATTCCACGATAGAGCTTCTGACAAACCTTAGAGGAAACTTCCTCTTTCTCAAGAATGCATGTTGGATGCATTGGAGTCTTAGAGATGTTGCAGTCACTCATGTTGAACTTCTTCAGAAGTTCCAAGGTGTACTTCTTCTGATGGATATAGGTGACTCCTGGTCGTTGATCTATTTGAATTCCCAGGAAGTATTTGAGTTCTCCCATCATGCTCATTTCGAATTCAGCCTGCATCAGCTTAGAAAATTCCTTGCACAGAGAGGGATTAGCAGAACCAAAAATGATGTCATCAACATAAATCTGAACTATAAGAATATCATTCTTATAGGTTCTGCAGAAAAGAGTATTGTCACCTTTACCCCTTACAAACTCATTCTGTAGAAGAAAGGAGCTGAGCCTTTCGTACCACGCTCTGGGAGCTTGTTTCAGTCCATAGAGTGACTTCTTGAGCTTGTAGACATGCTCTGGATATTTGTCATCTTCAAAGCTAGGAGGTTGCTTGACATACACTTCTTCAGAAATGTAGCCATTGAGGAAGGTACCCTTGACATCCATCTGATGGAGAATGATGTTGTGATTTACTGAGAAGGAGATCAGTAGCCTTATAGCTTCAAGCCTTGCTACAGGAGCAAAGGTCTCAGTGTAATCAATCCCCTCTTGTTGACTGTAGCCTTGAGCCACCAGTCTTGCCTTGTTTCTTGTTACTTCTCCTTTTTCATTCAGCTTGTTTCTGAATACCTACTTGGTTCCTATAACATGGAAACCTTTGGGTTTAGGCATTAAGGTCCATACATCATTCTTGGTGAACTGATCTAGCTCTTCTTGCATTGCCAGAATCCAGCCTTTGTCTTCAAGAGCTTCATCAACTGATTTGGGCTCAATGAGAGAAACAAGTCCCTTCAGACTCAGAAGAGTCTCTTCTGAAGGTTTGAGCATAGACCTGGTTCTGACGGGAGCATCTTTGTTGCCAATAATCAGTTCTTCTAGATGAGAGACAACTATTCTTTTCTTCTTCTGAAGCTGATCAGAAGTTGTTGGAATAACTTCAGATGCTTCTGCCTCTGGAGCAACATCCTCTGAGCTGTTCTTTGGTTGATTTGCTTCCGAATAATCAATGTTTAAATCTGCAAATCTTTCAAACAGCTTTGACTTTTCTGAGCCAAGCTTATCATCAAATCTAATTTGAATAGATTCCTCAACAGTTTGATGAATTATATTATAAATTCTAAAACCATTAGATCTTTCAGAATAACCAAGAAAATAGCATTTTAAAGCTTTAGAATCGAATTTACCCAATTGCTCCTTAGTGTTGAGCATGTAGCAGGTACTTCCGAATGGATGGAAGTAAGAGATATCAGGTTGTCTTCCTTTGCATAGCTCATAAGGAGTCTTCTCCAGAATTGGTCTGATGGAGATTCTGTTCTGGATATAGCAAGCAGTGTTGATTGCTTCTGCCCAGAAGTGCTTGGCCATACTTGATTCTTGCATCATGGTGCGAGCCATCTCCTGAAGAGTTATGTTCTTTCTTTCAAAAACTCCATTTTGTTTTTTTTTTGATAAGCAAACAACTCCATTTTGTTGGGGAGTGCGAGGACAGGAGAAGTTGTGAGAGATTCCTTGGGAGTTGAACAATTCTTCAAAAGTTTTGTTCTCAAATTCTCCGCCATGATCACTTCTGACAGTAATCACTGAAGTTTGGAACTCCTTAGAACTTGAGTAATGAAGTTGGTAAACATAGTGTGAGTTTCATCTTCGTGCCTTAGGAACTTTACCCATGTCCACCTGCTGTAGTCATCTACAATGACTAACCCATACTTCTTTCCTCCAATGGATTCAGTTTTCACTGGTCCAAAGAGATCAATGTGAAGTAGCTCAAGGGGTCTTGTTGTAGATACCACATTCTTTGCTTTAAATGGCTTCTTGGTAAATTTTCCCTTCTGACAAGCTTCACATAGAGCCTCTGATGAATACTTCAGACGAGGCAATCCTCTGACGAGATTTAGCTTGCTGAGTTGAGAGATCTTCCTGAGGCTGGCATGCCCTAGGCGTTTGTGCCAGATCCATTGCTCATCATTAACTGACATGAGACACTTGACCTTCTGAGATAGCAGTTCAGAAGATTTGATTTTGTAAATATCATTTCTTCTCTTCCCAGAAAACAGAACAGATCCATTTGTTTGACTGACAGCTTTGCAGCCGGTTTGATTGAAGATCACATCGTAACCTTTGTCAGCAATTTGGCTTATGGAGAGCAAGTTATGAAATAATCCTTCCACCAGAAGTACATCATTGATAACTGGAATTTTTCCATCTCCTATGGAACCTTTTCCAATGATTTTTCCCTTCTGGTTTCCTCCAAAGCCAACGTCTCCTCCTGACTTAAGCGGTACTAGCTTTTGGAATATAGACTTTATGCCCGTCATGTGTCGCGAGCATCCACTGTCCAGGTACCATGACAGGTGTCTTAACTGAGCTGCATAAGATGTCTGCAACAGGAATAATTTTTGTCTTAGGTACCCATATCTTGGGTCCTTTCTTGTTAGTTTTCCCAGAAGTTCTTGGAACTTTGGGTGCAACAGGAGGATAATACATAGGAACCTGATTATAATACTTAGACATGTCAAGTTTGAACTTTCCCTTTGGTTTTACCACCTTTGGTGTAACCTTTTCTGGAATGACAGTGCCAGCGGGAACGAAATTGTAACACCCCGATTTCGGTGGCGTCACTTTAGTAACCAAAAGAAATACTTAAGCGGAAAAACGTGAATTATTTTTTTTCGACAATATAACTAAAGATAGAAAACAATAAACTCCTCAACAAAAGATAAAAGAAACTAATATACAACTATATATACATGCCCCGCTAATACAAACCACGTCACGAGTAACCTCTAGTGACGGGTGACAGAAAGGAAGTAACGCCCGAGGCAATATGTACAGTCCAAGGTAAAATCCTGTGTCCGCAACACTATACCTCAAAAACTGAGAACAAGTTGGCCCAGCGGCCTAAGAAAAGACCTTCTAAATCCAACTAGCTCTCTGTGATCTCCATAAGAAAACTACACAAAAAGCTACCGGCAGGAAACTACCCTGTCCCAAATCTGAAAGCATGACGGTCAGAGCTACGACACTACTCCTACACTAATCCCAACTCGAGGAGCCCACACTAGCACTCGGTCCTACATGCTAGCGCGGTCGTCGTCCGAATCTGCATCCAGGACGACTAGATCGATATACACAATGCTGCCCTCTCTCTACCCTGACGCGCTGATGACCCTAGTTTAGTAGTGTTTTTAGGGTCATTTCTTAGTTTGTTTTGAGTCTTTTTGTTGAGTCTCATGTAGTGTTTCATGCATTCTCATGCATTTTTATCTTTATTTGTGTTTCTACTTTGTTTTGGTACTTTCATAGTTTTATAGGGACCTTTCATGCATTTTAAGTAAGTTTAAGATTTGCATATCTTTTCTACTTGAATTGAGGGTCTTTTGTGCTAATAAACTCTTGGAAATCCTAGATATTTTCCTTGCTTTGTTCCCAAGCAGCTAGGTCTGAAAACTGATGAAGAAAGAAGGTCAAAATGCTTGGAAAATTGAAGGGAGGCTTAAAGGGGAGTTAAGAAGAAGGTCAAGAGGCTTTCTAGCATGTAGAGAGCGCTCAGGCGCTCGTGTTGAGCGCTTGAGCGCCAATTGATTCGCTGTTTACATGATGCTAGAAAGGAATTGGCGCCTGAGCGCTCCTGGTTGAGCGCCTGAGCGCCAATTACCTCCAGAAGCTGCTTTTTCCACTTGGAATTGGCGCTCAGACGCTCTGAATTGGCGCCTGAGCGCCCAGACTCGACCTGTTTGCCTATAAATAGGTTTTTTGTCATTTCTTTTGTAACTTTTGTCATTTTTATACATTCCTAAATAAGTTAGAAGTAGGGTTAGGCTCTGGAGCTTGAGGAGAAGCATTCTCCAAGTCCATGTTCCAGGTTTTATCCTTCTTTTCTTGTATGGATTCTATAGCCATGCTTGGCTAAAACCCCTTTTGCTTTGGGTTCTTTGTAAGACTTTGAATGTTTTAGCTATCATTCCTTTTCTATTCATGATGTTCTGAGTAAACCCTTGAATCTCACTTCTAGGCTTTATCTTTCAAGCTTGAATGCATGCTAGCTTCTTACTTTTCTATAATCATAACGATAGTTTGTTATAGAATTGGGACTTGTTGTGAGATTACTCCTTCTATACTTGCTACTAGGAATAGAGGAAGGGTTGAGGTTTGTTGGCCTGATTTGTATGTTTAGTGCTTCTAGCAAATGTTTAGGTTATCAAGGAATTGAACCTATCTTTTGATTAGGAAGGGTTTTCTTTGCGAGGCATCGAAAGATAACTAACTAGGCTAGAACATCAAGGAGAGACTCGGGATTAATTGAATAGGAAGGTTTGCTAAAACTGAAATAGTTGAACAAGAACCCAAGGCAATTTCATCTTTGTTTTTCAATCGCTTTATTACTTGATTACTTGTCTTTTTACAAACTCAAGAAACAACCAATTATTAAAACTGAATTTTACTTGTTTTTCAACCTTAAACTTGAATCTTAAACTGAATTTGCAATCTAATTCCCTGTGGTTCGATAAATTAAAACCGGGTAGATTCTGTACACTTGCAGATTGACCAACAAGTTTTTGGCGCCGTTGCCGGGGAATTGTTTGTGGTTTTTGGTTTAAGTTTTTAGTTTGTGGTTTTATTTTTGTTTTGAACTTGTCTAGAATTGGTGCTACTAATCTTTCTCTGTTTAGTATCAAACTTTCAGGCTACTCTCACGAGAGAGACACTGTCATGGGTGGCCATATGACGGAGGAGGATGTAAGGCCCAAGTTTTAACGCTTTGGATAAGTGAATAAAATAAAAGAGTTATTTGATTAAGATAAATTTGGGAAGGAAAGAGGTTCAGGAAAAGTCCAAGAATGTATCGAAAAACCGAAAGAGTTATAGCACAACTAACATACGCTTAATCCTAGGTCGAAGGTATTAGTGAATAGTTAATTTACGCTTTAGGACACGATGGAAACTAATTCCAAAAATCCTCAGAGAAATGTTAGAACTTCTCTTTTCCGTCCTTAAACAACCATTTCGATGCGAAATCCTGGAAAGTACGAACGTCAAATTCCAATTCTCGGGAGTTTGCCGAAACAGAATCCCTGATAGTTCGAAAAACCTAAGATCGACAGACGATGAAGACTTTTTCTATCCGGAAACTCAAATGAAGATTCCACCCTCGTTCTCCTACTTCTCTCATCATTCCTAATCTTTCTTCAGAAGGAAGTTTTCTCATCCGACGATCACTGCAAAAAGTAGTTTTTCGGGATAAACCGACTTACACCGACTTATGCCGATTTTGGATCTTTTGGTTTAATTCCAAGAATCCTGTTTTGAGTTCTGGAATTCTGTCGCCATAACCTATCTTAGAATGCGCAGAGGAACGCGCAGGAAAAATCGGAATCGCAAAAAAATCATTTTTCCGTTTTTTTCCAAAACCTATAAATAGCTTGAAAATTAGATTTTTTGCAAAAAAACCCATTTTCCCCACCCCCAAAACCGCGAGTTCCTAGAGAGAGAGAGAGATCCGGATCTTCGTCGTTTCTTGCCCGTTTGCTTCACCGATCGTCACTAATCGAAGACCTCGAGGTAGGTAATCTATACTCTCCTTCGAATCGTCGTTTCTGTCCATTTCTCCTGCGACTTTCTGAGTTCAAAATTTTGAGGTTTTTGAAAAACTGTTCAAATCAGCTGATTTCAGCGTCTAAACTTCTTCCCTGCATGCTCCTGAGCGTGTTCTGCGGATTAGATTTTGTCAAATGTCGACGAAATGCCGCCGGGATCAATTTCTACCCTAAATACCCATTTTTCGGCAAAGTCGCAACCTTTACGCTCTAATCTATCGACTTGGCTTAGTGCTAGTAGGATTTGTCGTCATAAACGTCGTTGTGGACGTCCCCATCCAATTTGTTTTTCAAAAATCCAATTTTGAAATTCTGAGCTAAAAATAATGACCAAACTGCCCCTATATCAGTTTTCGATCCGAAAATTTTTCCGAGCCTAGAACCGTCTTAGTTACGGCTTATGTTAACCTAGGAACCAAGTTTGATCGAAGAAAAATCGACCCTCCCAATTAAGGAAAGTGGCCGAGAGCTATATCAAGGGGGGAGGAGAATCCGATTTTTCGAAAACTTGTCTTAACGCGTTAGATTGTCGTACCAAGGAGGTAGTAGTGTACTGTGTAACCCTAGGACTCTTTGATTGCTGAGTTTCTGACTCTTGGTGTTGATTTCTGTGATTTTTGCTTAAGGTTCGTTTGAGGAGATTCCAAGAAATCAAGGAGAAGAGTTTGGAGAACATCTTGAGGAAGAAGCTGGAAGACCCACCGGTGAGGGCTACTCTCTGAATTACTAGATAATGCTTTAGGTGTCGACAAGTTCGACTTGATCTATGTGTTATGCACTTAATTGCTAAATGTCTGAATTGTTCTCTGAGGCTTCGGCCGACCTTGTTGAGTACTTGAGGCCATGATATTGTGTGCTAAATGATTCACATGCTATGTGCTACATGGTTAACTTAGGATGTGTTGGAATATGCTGTTTATGCTTTTGACTGAGCTGTTTTATTTATGCTATTCCACTTGTACCTGAGATTCTGAAGAGTGAGGTTTACGGGCAGGTCATGCCGAATTTTTATGAGATTTTGAGAGAGTTTTAAAAGGACGAACGGAGTTCGGACCTTGTCATGCTCCAATGGATCGAGACCTTCTCAGGGAATTACTTGGGTTTATGGGAACTTTGAAACTCATAGGGAATACGATAAGACTAAAAAAGAGCTATTTTTATAAAGAAAATTCATAAGATATTAAACAACCTCTAAACCTTTAAATAAAGATAACAATCTCGGATGCAAGCTTTGGATTGAAGTTTAGTTTTGGAAAACGAGAAGTGTCGTCGGATCCAAGTGTTGAGAAGATTTCGAGTTCTGGGTATGTTGATACTCATTCGCTCTGGGAGCAGTTTGTTTAGCCATCCAAGGGATGAGCCGAGAAGCTTCACGGAGGTGTGAGACCTTGTGAATGCGTGATACTCCACTGAGGCGTGAGACCTTGTGGAAAGCATGGATCTTCACTGAGGCGTGAGACCTCGTGAACAGCATGAAACTTCATTGAAGCGTGAGACTTCGTGCAAGTGTGTAAATTCACTGAGGCGTGAGACCTTGTGAAAGCATAAAACTTCACTGAAGCGTGAGACTTTGTGAATGTGTGAGACTCCACAGAAGCGAGAGACTTCGTGAGAGCATTGATGACTCGAAGAGTTGTCGTGAGTGGTTGCACTCTTTTGTTTATGATTAATTGTATTTTGTCGCAGAATCGACATTTACCTTAGGGTATTCTTTTAGATACTTTAAGTTATCTAGAACACGTGGCGACGTGTCGGGTGAGGTCGGAGACGTTGTTTGGCTAATCACTTGCATTCATGCACTCATTTTGAGGTTAATACACGGCGTGATACCGGACCTCGGTGGATTCCAAAATGGTCATAAGACCCGGATTTCCATATTTAGGACACTACGGTGGTCCTCAGTAGCAGACGGAATGGCAGACCTACGGGTTCACTGCTGATCTGACTACTTTTGTGTGGTGTAAGAGACACGCGAGCAGGAAGGTACCCACCGTGGCTGGTGTTAGGGCCGCCTCGTTGATGTCCATCCTTCTTCCGGAATGCATTTTGTTACCCAGCATTGCATTTCATGCAACATACATGCTGACTTAGTTGCTGAGTGTGATTGGTAACTGTTTATCCTATTTTTGAGGCATGCTACTTGTTTTTATGGCTCTTTATATTCATTGTGATACATGCAACCCTAGGAAGCTATCCCAAAACTTATAAGCCTGAGAGGCGAGTATTTATTATCCTATAATTATATCTGGTTTTATTAATTATATAATTCTTTGGAGTTGACCCTCGCGTCTGCTGTGTGTGTTTGGGCGGACTACGCCATTTGTCAGATGAGTATGGGGGATTGGTTTACCATGGTCAGCCCGTCGGGGGGGACCAGGTACGAGATGCTTGATCAAGACGACCCAGGTGCATGGGTGGTCGATCCCGAGGGCCACCGTGCGACCTACACCGGTCGGATCATGGAGGACCGTGTCGACCGATTTGGACGCTTGACGGAGGGAGTGATGAGGAGGCACATAGTGAGCTTCAACCTGCCTCCAGGAGTACACTGTGGACCCGGCTTGGGAGTACCTCCACCGCCACCATCCCCTTCAGATGATGAGGACCCCTCTGAGGAGGTGCCAGTAGGTGGGGCTTCGACGGAGTCTAGTCCGTCTACTGCTGCTGCTGTCGTCGCGGATCTCGTTCCGGGCCCCGAGCCCGAGAGTCCAGTGCAGGAGCGCATTAGGGTGGACAGAGAGGGCAGTGTTGAGTACGTCGACCTAGTCGTTCTGGATGCAGATTCGGATGACGACCGCGCTAGCGTGTAGGATCGAGTGCTAGTGTGGGCTCCTCGGGTAGGGATAGTGTAGGAGTAGTGTCGATGCTCTGACCGTCATGTTTCCGTTTTTTTGGGGACAGGGTAGTTTTCCTACCGGTAGC
Source organism: Lotus japonicus (assembly GCF_012489685.1). NCBI lineage: Eukaryota > Viridiplantae > Streptophyta > Magnoliopsida > Fabales > Fabaceae > Lotus > Lotus japonicus. The sequence goes on along the minus strand of NC_080045.1, from coordinate 26,495,968 downwards.
TTTTGTGTGGTTTCCTATGGAGATCACAGAGAGCTGGTTGGATTTAGGGGGTCTTTTCTTAGGCCGCTGGGCCAACTGGCTCTCAGATTTTGTAGTTTAGTGTTGCGGACACAGTATCTTTATCTTGGACTGTACATATTGCCTTCGGGCGTTACTCTTTTTCTGTCACCCGTCACTGGAGGTTACTCGTGACGTGGTAGTGTTTAGCGAGGCATGTATATATAGTTGTATAGTAGTTCCTTTTATCTTTTGTTGGGGAGTTTTATTGCTTTCTGTCTTTAGTTATATTGTCGAAAAAAAATAATTCACGTTTTTCCGCTTAAAGTATTTTCTTTTGGTTACTAAAGTGACGCCACCGAAATCGGGGTGTTACAGAGGAGATGCAAGCCCATATCGAGGCAAGAATCCAAGAGGGGATCACCCTCCGATTATGTGACCAAGAAGTTGAGAATGCCAACCGGTCTCTTCGGGAACTCACTTCGGCTACCATGAGTTATGACTATCCCGGGAGCATTGTCTTTCCCGAGGGAGTGGGAAACTTTAAGTTGAGACCGACATTCATCAACTTGGTGAGCCAAAACCAATATGGTGGAGGTACTTTGGAAGATCCACATGCTCACATGGAGAGGTTCATCCGGAATTGCAACACTTACCGTGTGAACAATGTTCCGATGGATGCAATTCGGTTGAGCTTGTTTCCATTTTCTTTGAAGGATGCAGCGGAGGAATGGCTGAATTCACAACCTCAAGGGAGTATCACTACTTGGGAAGACCTAGCAGAAAAATTCACAACAAGGTTCTTCCCAAGAGCTCTTTTGAGGAAGCTGAAAAAAGACATTATGAATTTTGTGCAAACCACTGAGGAAAATCTATGAAGCTTGGGAGCGCTTCAAGAAGCTATTGAGGAAATGTCCTCAACACAATCTCACCCAAGCTGAATTGGTTGCAACATTTTATGATAGTCTACAATACTCTTGGAGGTTTGGCCTAGATGCGGCTTCAAATGGCGAGTTCGATGCTCTTCCCCCACAAGCGGGGTATGGCTTAATAGAAAAGATGGCAGCGAGAGCCATGAACTCTGAAAATGATCGCCAAACCCGAAGGAGTAAGTTTGAAGTGGAAGCTTATGACAAGCTCTTGGCCTCCAACAAGCAACTTACCGAACAAGTGGCGGAGATTCGAATGCATATTAAGGAGACCAAGGCTATTGGTGCAAGAATGACTTGTGTGGAGTGCAAGTCTTGTGGTGGACCTCATGTTAGTAACTTGTGCACTGTCAATGCTGAGAGCAATGAAGCCAAAGCTATAGCTCAAGGAAGCATAGTTCCATCCTCAAATCATGAACCTCTTGTCCAAACACAAGTTGTTGGAAAGGTGAATTGCAAGAAAGAGTTTAGAGGAGCTATTGGAGACTTGCATCAACCGCATGAACAACAACCATAAGAACCAAGAGGCGGCTATCAAGAACTTGGAGAACCAACTTGGCCAGCTAGCCAAGCAAATGGCCGAGATACCTCAAGGTAAATTTCCTTCCGATACTATCCCCAATCCCGAACAAGAAAATTCTGCTGTTGTTGTAAGATCAAGTTTTGATCTAGTAGTACAACTCTATGTTTTGATGATTACAAGTTAACCTTTTGATATGAACAATTGTGGTACTCTAACGTGTTTTTCTGAGTGTGCTATTTACAGGCTCTGACCTCTATTCAATCTCACACAAATCAGAAGCACTGTGCTTAAAGAGTGTCCCAAGCATCGCTTTCGTATTCACCATGTTCAGTATGAACAGTGGAAAAGCTTCAGAAGTTCTGAAGTTATACAAACTCTGATGTGGACTCAGTCACTAGAAGTTCTGAAGATCCAGAAGTTCTGACAACCAAGAAACACTGAAGGTTCAGATGTTCTGATGGTGTAGAAGACTCTGAAGATCCAGAAGCTGAATAGTGGACACTCTGATGTCCAGAAGCAAGAAACTCTGATGACCATGTACTTCCCTCTGAGTTCAGAATCAGAAGATACAATGGTCAGAGGATCTGTGCTTTCCCTCTGACTCTGATCAACCGGCTTCACAAGTTCCAACATGAAGCATTCCCCTGATCAGAAGTCTCCTAGGTTTAAAGGTCAAGTCACTTTCAAAGTACAAAAGCAACAGTACTATCCTGACGACCTACCTAACAGTCTCAGACACAGCAGAAGCTGGAATTTCCAGAACTGCCCTCCAACGGTAGCATTTCCATGCAGCATTCAAACCCTAATCCTTGGAGTATAAATAGAGACTGAAGATTGAAAGATACGGTTGGAAGAATTCACAGAAGCATAAGCCATATTCAAAAACCTTCAAGCATTCTTTCATCTGAAATTCATTGTGTTTACTATTAGCTTTTCAGAAGCAAATCTCTTGTAAACATTCTTTGTTAAACAGTTTGTTTAGTTCCTTTAGGAGATCAAGGTTGATCGGATCCTAGAGAAGACTAAGAGAGTGAATCTTAGTGTGAGCTAAGTCAGTGTAATTGTTAGTCACTTGTAGGTTTCAAGTGCAGTTGTAACTCTTACCTGATTAGTGGATTGCCTTCATTCTAAGAAGGAAGAAATCACCTTAACGGGTGGACTGGATTAGCTTGAGTGATTTATCAAGTGAACCAGGATAAAATCCTTGTGTGCTTTTCTATCTCTTATCTTTAGCACTTAAGGTCTCGAAAGATTTGTCAAAATCTTTAAGGTGGAAGCTTTATCTTGAAAACATTATTCAAACCCCCCCTTTCTACCGATTTTCATACCTTCAATTGGTATCAGAGCGCAAGTTCTGATTACCACACCTAACAGTGTTCAGTGATCCGGGCCGGTGTGAAAAACAATGGCTACCACCACCAGTGAAACTCAAAGAGATGGTTACAATGCAAAGCCTCCCATGTTCGACGGCCAAAGGTTCGAATATTGGAAAGATAGACTGGAAAGTTTCTTTCTGGGTTTCGATGCAGATCTCTGGGATATTATTGTGGATGGCTACGAGCGTCCAGTTGATGCAGATGGCAAGAAGATTCCAAGGTCAGAGATGACTGCAGATCAAAAGAAGCTGTACTCGCAACATCACAAAGCAAGAACAATTCTTCTAAGTGCTATTTCTTATGAGGAGTGCTATTTCTTATGAGGAGTACCAGAAGATTACAGATCGTGAGTTTGCAAAAGGCATTTTTGAATCTCTGAAGATGTCTCATGAAGGAAACAAGAAAGTCAAAGAATCAAAGGCATTGTCTTTGATCCAAAAATATGAATCCTTCATCATGGAGCCAAATGAGTCCATTGAAGAAATGTTCTCCAGATTTCAGTTGCTTGTAGCTGGCATAAGACCTCTCAACAAGAGCTACACAACAAAAGATCATGTCATAAGGGTTCTCAGGAGTCTTCCTGAAAGCTGGATGCCTTTAGTGACTTCAATAGAGCTCACGAGAGATGTCGGGAATATGAGTTTAGAAGAACTCATCAGCATTTTGAAATGCCATGAGCTGAAGCGCTCTGAGATGCAAGATCTGAGGAAAAAGTCAATAGCCTTGAAATCCAAACATGAGAAGGCTAAGGCTGAAAAGTCAAAGGCTCTCCAAGCTGAAGCAGAAGAATCTGAAGAAGCATCAGAAGATTCTGATGAAGATGAGCTGACTCTGATCTCCAAGAGACTCAACCGCATCTGGAAGCACGGGCAGAGCAAGTACAAAGGCTCTGGAAAGGCAAAAGGAAAGTCTGAATCCTTAGGCCAGAAGAAGTCCTCACTTAAGGAAGTCACATGCTTTGAGTGCAAAGAATCAGGGCACTACAAAAGTGATTGTCCAAAGTTGAAGAAGGACAAGAAGCCAAAGAAGCACTTCAAGACAAAGAAGAGTCTGATGGTGACATTTGATGAATCAGAGTCAGAGGATGTTGACTCTGATGGTGAAGTCCAAGGACTCATGGCCATTGTCAAAGACAAAGGAGCAGAGTCAAAGGAAGCTGTTGACTCTGACTCAGAATCAGAAGGAGATTCCAAATCAGACGATGAAAATGAGGTATTCGCTTCTTTCTCAACCTCTGAACTGAAACATGCTTTGTCTGACATCATGGATAAGTATAACTCTTTATTATCTAAGCATAAGAAGCTGAAAAAGAACTTATCTGCTGTTTCTAAAACCCCTTCTGAACATGAGAAAATTATTTCTGATTTGAAAAATGATAATCATGCTTTGATCAATTCTAACTCTGTGCTTAAGAACCAGATTGCTAAGTTAGAAGAAATAGTTGCTTGTGATGCCTCTGATTGTAGAAATGAATCTAAGTATGAAAAGTCTTTTCAAAGATTCCTGGCTAAAAGCGTAGATAGAAGCTTAATGGCTTCAATGATCTATGGCGTAAGCAGAAATGGAATGCATGACATTGGCTATTCTAAACCAATTAGAAATGAGCCCTCTGTGCCTAAAGCTAAATCTTTGTATGAATGCTTTGTTCCCTCTGGTACCATTTTACCTGATCCTTTACCTGCTGAAGTTGTTAAACCCCCTCTCAAAAAGGGATCTTTCTCCATGTCTAAATATCATGCAACTTTGGTCCCTGACATTTATAAAAGCCACGATTTTGGTCCCTCACCTAATTTAATTAGAAAAATCGTCCCTCACCTAACACTCTCTGTGAACAAAGTTGGTCCGACCGTCAATTTTTTAACGGAAGAAGCTTATGTGGTGTTTGAAAACTTAGGTGGAAGTGTCACTGAAGAGAGGGAGGCACATGCCTCTACATCTCAGAGGAAAAAACAACAAAAAAACTCAGAGGAATAGCACACAACCTCAATCCCAGCGTTCCAACAACTAGGCCTCCCAACAGCAAAGCTTCACTATGAGATAAAAAAAAACAGCCGAGAGGAGAGGAAGAATCGATTCTGACGCCAGTGGCACTTCCACATAAGCTTTCAGACGCCACGTAAGCTTCTTCCGTTAAAAAATTGACGGTTGGACCAACGTTGTTCACGAAGTGTTAGGTGAGGGACGATTTTTGTAATTAAATTAGGTGAGGGACCAAAATCGTGGCTTTTGTAAATGTCAGGGACCAAAGTTGCAATTAAGCCAATTCCTTTACGTTATCATGTTGAAAAACCCAAGGTGATCAGAACCTCTGGGGTAACTAACAAGAAAAGACCCAGAAAGTGGGTACCTAAGGATAAGATTATCTATGTTGCAGATATCCTTGATAGCTCCACTGAAACACCAATCATGGTATCTGGACAGTGGATGCTCGCGTCACATGACGGGAGAAAGGCGTATGTTCCAAGAGCTAAAACTTAAGCCTGGAGGTGAAGTTGGCTTTGGTGGCAATGAAAAGGGTAAAATTGTTGGTACTGGTACTATTTGTGTAGATAGTAGTCCATGCATTGATAATGTGTTATTGGTAGACGACTTAACACATAACTTATTGTCTATAAGTCAATTAGCTGACAAGGGTTACGATGTTATATTCAATCAAAAGTCCTGCCGGGCTGTAAGTCAGATCGATGGCTCTGTTCTGTTTAACAGCAAGAGGAAGAACAACAGTTATAAGATCAGATTATCTGAGTTGGAGGCTCAGAATGTGAAGTGCCTTCTGTCTGTTAATGAAGAGCAGTGGGTATGGCATAGACGGTTAGGGCATGCCAGTATGAGAAAGATTTCTCAGCTGAGCAAGCTAAACCTTGTCAGGGGCTTACCCAATCTGAAGTTCGCTTCAGACGCTCTTTGTGAAGCATGTCAGAAAGGCAAATTCACAAAAGTCCTTTTCAAGGCAAAGAATGTTGTCTCAACCTCAAGGCCGTTGGAACTTCTGCATATCGACCTTTTTGGACCAGTGAAAACTGAGTCTATAGGTGGCAAGAGATATGGGATGGTTATCGTTGATGACTATAGCCGCTGGACATGGGTAAAGTTTCTAACCCGCAAGGATGAGTCTCATGCTGTGTTCTCTACCTTCATATCCCAAGTGCAAAACGAGAAGGCTTGTAGGATTGTGCGTGTCAGAAGTGACCATGGTGGAGAGTTTGAGAATGACAAGTTTGAGAGTCTGTTTGATTCCTATGGAATTGCACATGATTTCACTTGTCCCAGAACTCCTCAACAAAATGGTGTTGTTGAGAGGAAGAACAGAACTCTTCAGGAGATGGCTAGAACCATGCTCCAAGAAACTGGCATGGCTAAGCACTTTTGGGCAGAGGCAGTAAATACAGCATGTTACATTCAGAACAGAATCTCTGTGAGACCAATTATGAATAAGACTGCCTATGAATTGTGGAAGAACATAAAACCCAACATTTCTTACCTTCATCCTTTTGGTTGTGTTTGTTATGTTCTTAATACTAAGGATAGATTGCATAAATTTGATGCTAAGTCTTCTAAATGTCTTTTACTTGGTTACTCTGAGAGATCTAAAGGTTTTAGATTTTATAATACTGATGCTAAGACTATTGAAGAATCTATTCATGTTAGATTTGACGATAAGCTTGACTCTGACCAGTCAAAGCTAGTTGAGAAATTTGTAGATTTAAGTATAAATGTTTCTGACAAAGGCAAAGCTCCAGAGGAAGCTGAACCAGAGGAAGATGATCTAGAAGAAGAAGCTGGTCCCTCTGATTCACAAACTCTGAAGAAGAGCAGAATCACTGCAGCTCATCCTAAGGAATTGATTCTGGGCAACAAAGACGAACCAGTCAGAACCAGATCAGCCTTCAGACCCTCTGAAGAGACCCTGCTTAGTCTGAAAGGATTGGTGTCCTTAATTGAACCCAAGTCCATAGATGAAGCTCTTCAGGACAAGGATTGGATTCTGGCCACAGAAGAAGAACTGAATCAATTCTCCAAGAACGATGTTTGGAGCTTAGTGAAGAAGCCTGAGAGTGTCCATGTAATTGGAACAAAATGGGTGTTCAGAAACAAGTTGAATGAGAAAGGAGATGTAGTCAGAAACAAGGCAAGACTAGTTGCTCAAGGCTACAGCCAGCAGGAAGGAATAGACTACACAGAAACATTTGCTCCAGTAGCAAGACTAGAAGCAATCAGACTGTTGATCTCTTTCTCAGTGAATCACAACATAGTTCTTCATCAGATGGATGTGAAAAGTGCCTTCCTAAATGGTTATATTTCAGAGGAAGTCTATGTTCATCAACCCCCAGGTTTTGAAGATGAAAAGAAACCAGACCATGTGTTCAAATTGAAGAAATCACTCTATGGTCTTAAGCAAGCTCCCAGAGCATGGTATGAGAGACTCAGCTCATTCCTTCTGGAGAATGAGTTTGTAAGGGGTAAAGTAGATACAACTCTCTTTTGCAAAACTTATAAAGATGATATCTTAATTGTGCAAATCTATGTTGATGATATTATATTTGGTTCTGCTAATCAATCTCTATGCAAAGAATTTTCTGAGATGATGCAGGCTGAATTTGAGATGAGTATGATTGGAGAACTAAAGTACTTTCTGGGTATACAAGTTGATCAAACACCAGAAGGAACATATATCCATCAGAGCAAGTACACTAAAGAACTTCTGAAGAAGTTCAATATGCTGGAATCTACAGTGGCCAAGACTCCAATGCATCCTACATGCATTCTGGAGAAAGAAGATGCAAGTGGTAAAGTTTGTCAGAAGCTTTATCGTGGTATGATAGGATCTCTTCTATATTTAACTGCATCTAGGCCTGATATATTATTTAGTGTTCACTTATGTGCTCGTTTCCAATCAGATCCAAGGGAAACCCACTTAACTGCTGTTAAGAGGATCCTAAGGTATCTGAAAGGCACCACTAACCTTGGCTTGATGTATAAGAAAACATCAGAGTATAAGCTTTCAGGTTATTGTGATGCTGATTATGCTGGAGATAGAACAGAGAGAAAAAGTACTTCTGGGAATTGTCAATTTCTGGGAAGTAATCTAGTCTCATGGGCAAGCAAGAGGCAATCAACCATTGCACTATCCACTGCAGAGGCAGAATATATCTCAGCAGCAATATGCAGCACTCAGATGCTCTGGATGAAACATCAGCTGGAGGACTATCAGATCCTTGAGAGCAATATCCCAATCTATTGTGGTAACACTGCTGCAATTTCATTGAGTAAGAATCCTATCTTGCATTCAAGGGCAAAGCACATTGAGGTAAAGTATCACTTTATTAGAGATTATGTACAGAAGGGCGTACTTCTTCTGAAGTTTGTCGATACTGACCATCAATGGGCAGATATCTTTACAAAGCCCTTGGCAGAGGATAGATTTAATTTTATTCTGAAAAATCTGAATATGGACTTTTGTCCAGCATGAAGATGGATCAGAACCTCTGACTATGATACTTCTTGATCAGAAGATGTCTAGTCCAGAAGGTAACTCCATCAGAGTGTATGTACCCATTGGTGCTGACTCTGAAGCTGAGACAGTAACACGTGTGTCAGTATCTCTGATGCATAGTTCCTTGTGCCCCTGTGACAGTCTGTCATAATGTGTGTAGATGTGCTTCTCTCCTGTGTGTGATACGTGTATTTACTGTTACTATGATGTCTTTAATTTTTAACCGTTGATTTGAATTTGCTTTTTGAATCAACAACGGTTATTTGTCAAAACCCACTATACACACACGATCTCCTACACTTTCGGTTTTTACTCTCTCTCTTCTGCATTTTCAAAAACCGCTTATCCACGATCTCTCTCTCTCGCTCCCTATTCATCTTTCAACTTCATCTTCTACCCCAAAACCTTCAATCGCTCCAACAATGGTGAGACAAACCAGAAACGAAGCTGTCGAAGCAACCAGGTTCCCTCACATGGTAGTGGGTCAAGCAACAGGCCAATTGGGTCCTGAGGCTCCTGCTCAAGGTCAAGGTCAAGAGCAAGTAATTCCGATTGCAGAACGGGGCTGTGCCGTTCATTGTGTTTACGCTCCTGAAGAACTTCAAGTACTGACAGAATGGAGATTCGACCTCGACAATCTTGCTGCAAATGGGTATGATCTTCATCCTGAAGTCCGTGTTCAAGGCTGGGAAAATTACTTCAATAGGCTTCGAGGACCGGTGTATGACAAATTGGTCAAGGAATTCTGGAAGCACGCCGACTGCGATGATACTCAGGTGGTTTCCTACATCGCTGGAAGAAGGATAATAATCACAGAGAAGTCATTCGTGAATTTGCTAGGTGCAGACACTGCACATGGGTATCTATTTCAACTCACTGAATCGAAGTTGAAACCCAAAACGAGAGATGACACCAACAAGGCTCTGTACACCACATACAAACCGGGCAAGACTGATTACAAGGTAGTGGATCTGCATCCCAAGCTCAGAATCTGGCACAAGATTCTGCTGCACTGTATCAACCAGAGGCCAAAGGGCAGTTCTCCATATTACATCAACTTCTGCCAGAAGGCGATGCTGTTCTTCAACCAAGGCAAGAAGAAGATCTGCCTTCCCTTCTTCCTGTTCTCTTACCTGAAGGAATGTATCAGGAAGTCAAGAACTACTGCCTCCATCAACTCCGCCATCAAATATATTCCCTTTGGGAGATTGCTGTCTGATCTCTTCATTGAGAGCAACCTTGTGCAAGATATGGTCAATGCTGGATGCACAGAGGATCTGACCACCATAGTCAGTGATGTCTTCACTGCTAACTCTCTGAAGAAGATGGGTTTGGTCAAGAAGAAAATTTCCCCAGCTCATGAAGATACATCCTCTGAAATCAGAAAGAGAAGGGTGCCTCTGAATGACTACCCTCTGTGGACCCAAGCAGACAATCCTGAAGCAATTCGGTGTTTCGTTGATGATCTGAAGAATCAAGGGTATGAGATTGATATAGATGAATTCTTCAGACAATTGCCCCCAGCTCCAGAGTTTGACTCTCCTCCCAGGAGGAAAGTTCAGAGGAAGATGGTCTTAGAAGAATCCTCTGAGGAATCTGATGTCCCTCTGACGAAGAGGAAGAAAGCTGATCAGCCAAAGAGGAAACATGATGAAACCATCCAGCCTGATGCTGGTGGTGATGGTAATGATGGTCCTAATGAAGATGGTCCTTCTCCTCCCAAGAAGAAGAAGAAACAAGTCAGACTTGTGGTGAAGCCTACTAGGGTGGAACCAGCTGCTCAAGTGGTCAGAAGGATTGAAACTCCTTCCAGGGTGACTCGGTCATCAGTGCGATCATCAAGTAAGTCTGTTGTTGATTCTGATGATGATTTGAATACATTTGATGCACTCCCTATCTCTGCTATGCTCAAACGATCTTCAAACCCACTCACTCCTATTCCTGAATCCCAATCAGCTGCACAAACCACTTCTCCACCCCACTCACCAAGGTCTTCATTTTTCCAACCTTCTCCGAATGAAGCACAACTCTGGAATATGCTTCAGAACCAACCTACCGGACCCTCTGATCCAACCTCACCTATTACCATTCCATACAATCCAGAATCTGAACAACTTACTCTTGAACCTGAACTCACAATTCCTGTTCAACATGAACCTGAACCCAGAACGTCTGATCACTCTATTCCCAGAGCATCAGCACGTAAAACTGCCAGAACCACTGATACAGATTCTTCCACAGCCTTTACTCCTGTATCATTCCCAATCAATGTTGCTGATTCCTCACCTTCCAACAACTCTGAATCCGTTCGTAAATTTATGGAAGTTAGGAAAGAAAAGGTGTCTACCTTAGAAGAATATTATCTCACTTGTCCAAGCCCTAGGAGATATCCTGGCCCTAGACCTGAACGTCCAGTTGACCCAGATGAACCTATCTTGGCCAATCCCTTACATGAGGTAGATCCTTTGGCTCAACAGGCTCAACCTGACCCTGTGCAACAAGAGCCAGTTCAACCAGAACCAGAACAATCTGTGTCTAACCACTCCTCGGTTAGATCACCACATCCTCTGGTTGAAACCTCTGAACCTCACCGTGGAACCTCTGAACCAAATGCTCAAATATTTAACATTGGTTCTCCTCAAGGTGTCTCTGAGGCAAACAGTAGCAACCACCCAACCTCTCCTGAAACCAACCTATCCATTATTCCCTATACTCACCTAAGACCAACCTCTCTTTCTGAGTGCATCAGTGTGTTTAATCATGAAGCTTCACTGATGATTCGCAACTTCAAAGGGCATACTGATCTGAGTGAGAGTCCTGACTCTGTTGCTGAGGAATGGGATAATCTGAGTACTTGGTTAGTTGCTCAGGTTCCTGCTATGATGAGTCATCTCATTGATGAAAGAGATCAGAGGATCAAGGCTGCAAAGCAAAGGTTTGCAAGAAGAGTGGCTCTTCATGAACAAGAACAAAGACACAAGCTTCTTGAAGCTGCTGAAGAGGCAAGAAGAAAGCAAGAGCAAGCAGAAGAAGCTGCACGTCAAGCAGCAGCTCAAGCTGAACAAGTCAGATTAGAGGCAGAAAGACTTGAAGCTGAAGCTGAAGCCCTTAGATGCCAAGCACTTGCACCAGTAGTGTTTACTCCTGCTGCTTCTGCTTCCATTCCAGCTCATCAAGCTGCTCAGAATGTTCCTTCCAGTTCTACACCGTCAAGCTCGTCCAGACTCGACATTATGGAACAACGTCTTGATACTCATGAGTCTATGCTTATAGACATGAAGCAAATGATGATGGAACTTCTGCGTCGCACTGATAAACCCTAGTCTTAGGATCTCTTCGTTTTTTCCCTCTTAACTTTGTTTTATTTTAACTTTCGTTTATTTTTTTTTTTTGCTATCTTAGTTATTCTGCTTTGTTCATTTGTGATTATCTCTGCATTTCTATATATATATACTCTGTCACATTATGTTTGCAAAATCTTTTTATTCATAATCTGTTTATGTTTACATCATACATTCTTTTTCTCTTTTCCTAAAGTCTAGAATGGAGGATCCTTCCTCATTCTTCTGCACTCTTGGCGCTGCTCTGACCTCTCCTTCTCCAGACGATCCAGTGAATACTGGATGTTGTTGAGATTGACGATCAGCTCATTCCTCTCCAGAACCTCTTCTGTTGTCTTGAGCTTCCTTTCTATCGTGTCCTTCTCTTCTAGTAGCCTCAGCTCAAGCTGGCTGAGTTCTTGAACTTCTTCCACGAAGGCTAGAAATTCCTTCAAGTCGTTCTTCAGCTCTGGACGAAGATCCTCCTCAAGCAGTGTCGTCGTCAGCTCATGTATTGTTTTTGTACCCTCTGGATGCCTTATGTTTAGGAACAAGTCCTCCTCAAAGGCCTTCCTTCTGAGCTCTTCTAGTGCAACCATGTATGAAGCCATTTCTGATTATGAAATTGATCGAGTTGTGAAGCTTACCCATTTCTCCATCGCTTTTTATAGGCTTCACTTTCTCTCTGAAAGTTAATGCTCCTACCATTTCTCGAGGTTAAGTTCTTGGTAACTGACCCTTATCTTTACTCCCTTGGCCGATAGTAAACGTTCTTCTCTGCATTAACTCTTCTCTTTAATTCGCCTAACTCTGATTCATGCATCGTTTTAATTTTCTTAAAACTTAGACCTTCTCTAAGGGGGAGTACCTTGTACTTCAAGCTAAGTTTTTCACACCCCAAGCTTTTTGCTTATGACAAAAAGGGGGAGTACAACCCAGTTTTTGATGTGTAAGATGTGTTAGTGTGATTTATTTTTTTCTTTTGGAGAATTTAAGAGTTCCACCTTTATGACCATAGATATGTCACTGGGCAAATACAAGGAATACATTTCACTTCTTCTGAAGTGATTTTAGTTTGACTCTGATACCCAAGACTCTGATACCTTGTCCGTCATCATCAAAAAGGGGGAGATTGTAAGATCAAGTTTTGATCTAGTAGTACAACTCTATGTTTTGATGATTACAAGTTGGTTATGAACAATTGTGGTACTCTAACGTGTTTTTCTGAGTGTGATATTTACAGGCTCTGACCTCTATTCAATCTCACACAAATCAGAAGCACTGTGCTTAAAGAGTGTCCTAAGCATCGCTTTCGCATTCACCATGTTCAGTATGAACAGTGGAAAAGCTTCAGAAGTTCTGAAGTTATACAAACACTGATGTGGACTCAGTCACTAGAAGTTCTGAAGATCCAGATGTTCTGACAACCAAGAAACACTGAAGGTTCAGATGTTCTGATGGTGTAGAAGACTCTGAAGATCCAGAAGCTGAATAGTGGAAACTCTGATGTCCAGAAGCAAGAAACTCTAATGACCATGTACTTCCCTCTGAGTTCAGAATCAGAAGATACAACGGTCAGAGGATCTGTGCTTTCCCTCTGACTCTGATCAACCGGCTTCACAAGTTCCAACATGAAGCATTCCCCTGATCAGAAGTCTCCTAGGTTTAAAGGTCAAGTCACTTTCAAAGTACAAAAGCAACAGTACTATCCTGACGACCTACCTAACAGTCTCAGACACAGCAGAAGCTGGAATTTCCAGAACTGCCCTCCAACGGTAGCATTTCCATGCAGCATTCAAACCCTAATCCTTGGAGTATAAATAGAGACTGAAGATTGAAAGATGCGGTTGGAAGAATTCACAGAAGCATAAGCCATATTCAAAAACCTTCAAGCATTCTCTCATCTGAAATTCATTGTGTTTACTATTAGCTTTTCAGAAGCAAATCTCTTGTAAACATTCTTTGTTAAACAATTTGTTTAGTTCCTTTAGGAGATCAAGGTTGACCGGATCCTAGAGAAGACTAAGAGAGTGAATCTTAGTGTGAGCTAAGTCAGTGTAATTGTTAGTCACTTGTAGGTTTCAAGTGCAGTTGTAACTCTTACCTGATTAGTGGATTGCCTTCATTCTAAGAAGGAAGAAATCACCTTAACGGGTGGACTGGATTAGCTTGAGTGATTTATCAAGTGAAACAGGATAAAATCCTTGTGTGCTTTTCTATCTCTTATCTTTAGCACTTAATGTCTCGAAAGATTTGTCAAAATCTTTAAGGTGGAAGCTTTATCTTGAAAACGTTATTCAAACCCCCCCCCCTTTCTACCGTTTTTCATACCTTCAGTTGTTACCACTAGGAGTGGGAGAGTGTTACATGAGTTAAAAAAGAAAGTAGAGGGAGAAAAAAGTGAGAGGATAGTTGAGGAGGAAAGAAGTGTTCCTATTAAAACTAGAGTGATGAATGATCCTATTCCTGAGCTTAGCAAAGTTCCATTTCCTAAAGCATTGGCTAAAAAGAATTTGGATAAAAAGTTTTCAAAATTTATGGATGTTTTTAAGAAACTCCATATCGATATCCCTTTTTCTGATGCTTTGGAGCAAATGCCTATCTATGCTAAGTTCATGAAGGACATTTTAAGTAAAAGAAGGAAGTTGAGTGAGGTTGATGAAACTATCATGATGACCGGGGAGTGTAGTGCCATTTTGCAAAGAAAAATGCCTAAGAAGAGAAGGGATCCTGGGAGTTTTACCATCCCAGTGGAGATTGAGGGGTTGACTGTTGTTGAAGCCTTGTGCGACTTAGGAGCGAGCATCAACTTGATGCCGCTTAGCATGTTTAGGAGGTTGAACTTAGGTGAGGTTACCCCGACCATGCTCTCCTTACAAATGGCGGACCGATCCCTAAAAACACCTTATGGGATCATTGATGATGTGATGGTTAAGGTTGATAAGTACGTGTTCCTACAGGAAGGTGTGACTAGTGATGAGCTCAAGGTTAAGCTCTTCCCTCACTCCTTGAAGGGGGGAGCAAGGATTTGGTACGATGGTTTAGATGATTCCCTCTCTTGGGAGGAGATGTTCCAAAGGTTTTGTGCAAGGTTCATACCTTGCACATGTGGAAGAAATATTGATGGTAAGGAATTTCCTTCCTAACACCAAAGGAAGGAGAGTCCACCTAGGACTATAACTTAGGGCTGCTTGGGAGACAATCCAAGTCTTGTTTTATTTCGCTTGTTGGTTTGTTGCATTTTGCAGGGAATGAGAGCATGGATTTTGGAGTAGGAGGTGTGTCTAAGGCCTCCATGGTAACTTGTAAAGGAGGTCGACTCTTTCCCTTAGTTTAGCTCATGCATTTTTGCATATTTTTCTTTTGTAGCTTTTATTTTTTCTTTTATTCATGCATTGTTTTGTTAGAGTCATTTTTCTTTGGTCGTTACTTCCCTATACTCACATGTTTTTGCCCGTAGTTTTGCTCTCTAACATGTTGCTAGTTTTGAAAACGTTTTTGTGAATACTTGTGTTTCTTTTGGGGATGAGTGATTGCATGCTTTAGGGAAGAGAGGAGGAGACTTCAGTCTTCCGAGTGTTTCTTAAGGATAGAGTTGGTGTGAGTCCATAAGGGTCCATCTTTGACCCTTCACCATATAATTTCGCTGGAGGATCCTGTCTCACTCGTACTTCTTGGTTCTGTATTGATTTCACTCTTTGCGTGCTTTGTGATACTTGCACAATTCTTGAGACTTCTAGGTGTTTGAGCTTCAGAGTTGTTGGCTTGAACATTGTCCGTAGTTGTCCCATTTGAGCCTTATTGGAGAATTTGTTGTAGTAAAGTGATTGGGACGGATGTTTGGTTGGATTCTGGGGAGTGTTGGTCCTTGCATTGTTTTGGAGCTAAGTAAAGTTGAAAGTGTCTCTTGCCCCAAGTGAAAAATATTGAAAAAGAAGAAAAATAAAAAGAAAAGAACTCCTAATCAAAGTTGGAGTGCAAAAAAAGAAAAGAAAAGAAAGTTGAGAAAGGGGTCAAGAGACTGGTGTTTGTAAAGTTTGTTGATGAAAGCTCCGGGGTTATGTGATTGGACCACACTCAATAGTTTTGAAGCCTAGTCTTCCTTAGGGACCAACCACCTTGTACTTCACCAAGCCAACATTTCAACCCTTTGAAGTCTCATTGAATTTGTGCATGTTTAATCTTGGTTGCTCTTGAGTGAATGATATCCAGAAAATATGAACTACTTGTGTGCTCAGTGCACTAAATATATATCTCATCCTAGGAATTTTCGATCTATATGCTTCTCATGATGGACTCTACACTCTCCTTTGTCTAAAAGTTGCATGAAATGGATTGTTGTGTCTTTCTTTTGGAACCAGCTGTAGTTGCTAAATCCCCCGGTTTGGTGTTAAGTATTCCTTTTTGGGCACTTGTTTTTGGGAGCATTTCTTACGCTTGAGGGCAAGCGAGTTTTTTTTACGTTCGAGGGCGAGCTGTCGTTGAGTATAGTGGTGTGATGACCCTAGTTTAGTAGTGTTTTTAGGGTCATTTCTTAGTTTGTTTTGAGTCTTTTTGTTGAGTCTCATGTAGTGTTTCATGCATTCTCATGCATTTTTATCTTTATTTGTGTTTCTACTTTGGTTTGGTAATTTCATAGTTTTATAGGGACCTTTCATGCATTTTAAGTAAGTTTAAGACTTGCATATCTTTTCTACTTGAATTGAGGGTCTTTTGTGCTAATAAACTCTTGGAAATCCTAGATATTTTCCTTGCTTTGTTCCCAAGCAGCTAGGTCTGAAACCTGATGAAGAAAGAAGGTCAAAAGGCTTGGAAAATTGAAGGGAGGCTTAAAGGGGAGTTAAGAAGAAGGTCAAGAGGCTTTCTAGCATGTAGAGAGCGCTCAGGCGCTCGTGTTGAGCGCCAATTGATTCGCTGTTTACATGATGCTAGAAAGGAATTGGCGCCTGAGCGCTCCTGGTTGAGCGCCTGAGCGCCAATTACCTCCAGAAGCTGCTTTTTCCACTTGGAATTGGCGCTCAGGCGCTCTGAATTGGCGCCTGAGCGCCCAGACTCGACCTGTTTGCCTATAAATAGGTTTTTTTGTCATTTCTTTTGTAACTTTTGTCATTTCTATACATTCCTAAATAAGTTAGAAGTAGGGTTAGGCTCTGGAGCTTGAGGAGAAGCATTCTCCAAGTCCATGTTCCAGGTTTTATCCTTCTTTTCTTGTATGGATTCTATAGCCATGCTTGGCTAAAACCCCTTTTGCTTTGGGTTCTTTGTAAGACTTTGAATGTTTTAGCTATCAATCCTTTTCTATTCATGATGTTCTGAGTAAACCCTTGAATCTCACTTCTAGGCTTTATCTTTCAAGCTTGAATGCATGCTTGCTTCTTACTTTTCTATAATCATAACGATAGTTTGTTATAGAATTGGGACTTGTTGTGAGATTACTCCTTCTATACTTGCTACTAGGAATAGAGGAAGGGTTGGGGTTTGTTGGCCTGATTTGTATGCTTAGTGCTTCTAGCAAATGTTTAGGTTATCAAGGAATTGAACCTATCTTTTGATTAGGAAGGGTTTTCTTTGCGAGGCATCGAAAGATAACTAACTAGGCTAGAACATCAAGGAGAGACTCGGGATTAATTGAATAGGAAGGTTTGCTAAAACTGAAATAGTTGAACAAGAACCCAAGGCAATCTCATCTCTGTTTTTCAATCGCTTTATTACTTGATTACTTGTCTTTTTACAAACTCAAGAAACAACCAATTATTAAAACTGAATTTTACTTGCTTTTCAACCTTAAACTTGAATCTTAAACTGAATTTGCAATCTAATTCCCTGTGGTTCGATAAATTAAAACCGGGTAGATTCTGTACACTTGCAGATTGACCAACACGCGCTCATGCATTGGTCTCTCGGGCTCGGGGCCCGAACCATGATCCTCGATGACAGCAGTAGTAAACGAACTGGACTCCGTCGAAGTCCCACCCACTGGCACCTCCTCAGAGGGGTCCTCATCATCTGAAGATGTTTAGACAGAGAAATCAAGCTATTTGGACAATTTTCCAAAAACCTCAAAACTTTGAGCTCCGAAAATTGACGGAAATGACGATCGGAAGCGAGGGATAGTAACTATACCTCGAGGTCTTCGATTAGCAATGATCGGTGAAGCTAACGGGCAAGAATCCGCGAAGATCAACTTCCTCCTCTTCTCCTCTCTTGGCCGCGGGTTTGAGCAAGGGAAATGGGTGAGTTTTGCAAAATATCTCATTTTTCTAGCTATTTATAGGTTTTGGAAAATGCGGAAAAATGATTTTTTCGCGATTCCGATTTTTCCTGCGCGTTCCTCTGCGAATTCTAAGATAGGTTCTGGCGACAGAATTCCAGAACTCTAAACAGGATTCTTGGAATTAAACCAAACGATCCAAAGTCGGTGTGAGTCGGTTTATCCCGAAAAACTACTTTTTGCAGTGATCATCGGAAGAGAAAACTTCCTTCTGAAGAAAGATTAGAAATAACGAGAGAAATAGGCGAACGCGGGTGGAATCTTCATTTGAAGCTTCGAATGGAAAAAGTCTTCATCGTTCGTTGATTTCAGGTTTCTTGAACTATCAGGGATTCCGTTTCGGCAAACTTCCGAGAATTGGAATTTGGCGTTCGTACATTCCAGGCTTTCGCATCGAAACACTTGTTTATAGACGAAAAAGAGAAGTTCTAACATTTCTCTGAAGATTTTTGGAATTAGTTTCCATCGTGTCCTAATGTGTAAATTAACTATTCACTAAAGCCTTTGACCTCGGATTAGGCGAATGTTAGTCGTGCTATTACTCTTATCGGTTTTTGATACAATGCTTGGACTTTTCCTGAACCTTTTCCTTCATAAATTTATTTAATCAAACAAACTCTTATATTTTATTCACTTATCTAAAGCTTAAAAACTTGGGCCTTACATTACTACCCTCCAAAAAGAAAGTTTCGACCTCGAAACTTAAAGTTCAGTAAAAAGTTCTGGATACTGTTCCTTGATCTTTTCCTTCAGCTCCCATGTCGCATCACCGGTGTCTTTGTTCCAAATAACCTTTACTAACTCGATCTCTTTTCCTCTCAACTGCTTTATCCTTGTGTCACCAATGCTGATTGGCGGTGTCTCGAAAGACAAGTTATCCTTCAACTCAATGTCATCCAGCTCGATAACATGTGTCGGATCAGCAATATACTTCCTCAGTTGTGACACATGAAGTACATCGTGAATGTTTGATAAAAAAGGCGGTAGTGCGATCTGATAAGATACCGGTCATACATTACGAGTAATCTGATAAGGTCCAATGAACTTTGGCGTAAGCTTTCTTGACTTGATTGCTCGACCAACTCCTGTAGTCTGGGTAACTCGCAGAAACACATGATCTTCTTCTTCGAATTCTAGGGTTCTGCGCCTTTGATCTGCATAACTCTTCTGTCTACTCTGAGAAGTCTTCATCTTCTCTCTGATCTGTTTGATCTTCTCAGTCGTCTGTTGCAGAAGTTCTGGTCCTACTAACAAATTCTCTCCATCTTGATACCAACATAAAGGTGTTCTACACTTGCGGCCATACAAAGCCTCATACGGTGCCATACCTATGGTCGTATGAAAACTGTTGTTATATGTGAACTCAATGAATGGCAATAGGGTATCCCAACTGCCCTTGTTGTCTAACACGCAAGCTCGTAACAAATCCTCCAATGATTGGATAGTTCTCTCAGTCTGTCCATCAGTCTGTGGATGATAAGCAGAACTTAATCTCAGCCTCGTTCCCAAAGCCTCATGAAGAGCTCCCCACAAATGTGAAGTAAACTTCGGGTCTCTATCGGAAACAATACTTGTTGGCACTCCATGAAGTCGCACAATCTCAGCTATATATATCTCTGATAGCTTCTCCACGTTGTACGTAGTCCTCACAGGTATGAAATGAGCCGACTTAGTCAATCGATCCACGATTACCCAAATCGAATCATATCCCTTCTGAGTTCTTGGCAAAGCCACGACAAAATCCATCGATATGCTATCCCATTTCCACTGAGGTCCATCCAAGCTTTGTAGCATACCTGAAGATTTCTGATGTTCCACTTTCGCTTTCTGACAGGTTAAACATGCAGCTACATACTCAGCCACTTGTCTTTTCATTCCTAGCCACCAAAAATTCACCTTCAAGTCCTGATACATCTTTTTCATTCCAGGGTGAATGCTCAACTTGCTTTTGTGACCTTCGTCCATAATCAACCTCCTAAAGTCAGGGTTGTTAGGTACGCAAACTCTATCCTTACACCGTAGGATATTGTCACTTCCTACCTTGAATTCCGGGTCCTTACCCTGAATTACCAAATTCCTTTTCCTGAGTAGGAATTCATCTTGTAACTGTTGGTCTCGGATTTCTTCCATCATTCCATTGGTGATCCTGATCATTCCGAACTTCAGTTCTCCCTCAGATACTCTCACATCTAAGCTCAAATCTCGAAATTGTTCCAGCAGTTGCAGCTCCTTAACCATCATTGATGAGATATGCATCTTCCTGCTCAATGCATCAGCAACGACATTAGCCTTTCCAGGATGGTATTGTAAGGTAAAATCGTAATCCTTGAGAAATTACATCCAGCGTCGTTGTCTCATGTTCAACTCCTTCTGGTCGAACAAGTACTTTAAGCTCTTGTGATCACTGAATATGGTGAAATTGCATCCATATAAGTGATGTCTCCAGATTTTCAACGAAAATACAATGGCAGCGAGTTCTAAGTCATGAGTCGGATAGTTCTTCTCATGAGTCTTCAGTTGTCGTGAAGCATAAGCCACCACCTTCCGATGCTGCATCAGCACACATCCTAAACCTTGATGCGAAGCATCACAATACACTTCATACGGTTCCTCTGGTTGCGGTAAGATGAGTACAGGTGACGTCGTCAAACGTTCCTTCATCGTCTGAAAGCTAGTTTCGCACGCTTCGGTCCATGCAAAAGGTTGATCCTTACGGTCTCTACCTTTGCTGGGTCCACCACTATACCCACTTTAGAGATCACATGGCCTAAGAATTTTACCTCTTCGAGCCAAAATTCGCACTTAGAAGGGTTGGCGTACAACTTTGTCTCTCTCAGCACTTGTAAAGCTTGACGCAAGTGCCCTTCATGATCCTCAGCATTCTTTGAGTAGATCAGAATGTCGTCGATAAACACCACGACGAATCGATCTAAGAACGGATGGAAGGTCCTGTTCATGTAATCCATGAAAATGGCAGGTGCGCTTGTCACCCCAAATGGCATCACTAGATACTCATAGTGTCCATAACGAGTTCTGAATGCCGTCTTCTGGATGTCCTCAGTCTTTACTCTGATATGATGGTAACCCGACTTCAGGTCTATCTTTGAGAATATCGCAGCTGAAGGTGTGAAACACGACTAGAAGGGGGGGTTGAATAGCGTTTTCAATATAAAAACTTTCCCCTTAAGATTTAAAGTAAATCTTTTCGGTTTCTCTAAGATAGATGGTGCAGCGGATAAAGATAGAGAGAAGAGAGAAGCACACAAGTATTTTATCCTGGTTCACTTGATAAATCCCTCAAGCTAATCCAGTCCACCCGTTAAGGTGATTTCTTCCTTCTTAGAATGAAGGCAATCCACTAATCAGATAATTGTTACAACTGCACTTGAAACCCCCAAGTGACTAACAATACACTGACTTAGCTCACACTAAGATTCACTCTCTTAGTCTTCTCTAGGATCCGATCAACCTTGATCTCCTAAAGGAATCACCACTAAGATTCACTCTCTTAGTCTTCTTAAGGATACTTACAAAGGTTTGCTTGTAAATAAGCTGAGTGTAAACTAAATAAGAACAGATGAAGAAAGTAGAGGCTTGAATCTTTTCTTGTATTGCAGCTCTTGATCTCTCTCTTCGCTTTCTTCTTTTTCTTCAGCCTTTTATAGTCCAAGGTGCAAAGGATATTTCTGTTGAGAGAATATGACCGTTGGAGGGCATTTCTGGAACTTCCAGAACCTGCTGTGGCTGAACCTTGGTAGGTAGGCTTGTCAGAATAGTACATTGCTCTTGTACTTCTTGATAGAGACATTTGCCTTTAACCAATGACTTCTGATCAGAGGAATGCTTCGTGTTGGAACTTGTGAAGCTTGGTGATCAGAGTCAGAGGGATGCTTGGATCCTCTGACCTTCATAACTTCTGCTTCTGGACCTTCAGAGCTTCTGGACCTTTAGAGCCTCTGGTCCCTCAGAGCTTCTGGTCTTCAGATCTTCTGATCCTCAGATCTTCTGATCCTCTGATCTTCTGATCCTCTGATCCTCTGATCTTCAGATCCTCTGATCTTCAGATCTTCTGATCTTCAGAACTTCTGACGAATATATCTTCTGGTGTCAGAATCAGAACCTGTCAGAGTTAAAACTTATCTTCTGATCTTCAGAACTTCTGACGAATATATCTTCTGGTGTCAGAATCAGAACCTGTTTGTCAAAACACTCAAGACAAACATTAGAGTATCATAGTTGTTCATCCACAAATAAATACTTGTTATCATCAAAACATAGAGTTGTACCACATGACCAAATCTTGATCTTACAATCTCCCCCTTTTTGATGATGACAAAACCATGTATTTTGATGAACAACTCTAAACAAATAAACTGAATACACTCAGAGTATAAGGTATCAGAGTTAAAACTTATCCTGATGTGTATAGTTTATCTTGCTCCTTCTGAATCCAAGACTCGTGCTTGATTCTGAGCTAAGCTCCCCCTGAATCTAGTACTTAATATCAACGTTAGTAATATCTAGATTCTGAGCTAAATAATATAGGAGTTGTCAAGATACTATAAGTTCTCCCCCTTTTTGTCATAAGCAAAAAGAATGAAGGTGGAAAAAAAATAGTAAGAGCATAAGACGAAATACTCCCCCTCAGAAGGAATACCAAGGGATACTTGGCTGCTGATTAGTATATCTTCTTATGAGAGCAGAAGTGTCAAAGTCCAGAGGTTCTGGTGACATCTCCATTCTGGAAAAAATTCCATCTTCAGATGCTTCAGAATGAGAAGCTATGAACCTACTCTTCTTCTGATGACGCAAGTCAGAAGTTGTAGTAGCATCTTCTGATGTTGTTGCTTCTGGTTTGACAAGTTCTGAGTCTTTGTTTCTTTCTGAAACAGTCATGCTCATCTCTGCAAGCTTTTTCAGCTAGCTTTGACTTGACCAAATCTTACTCTACTGATGCCTCCAAGATTAACGTCACCTTCAGGTTCAAGTTTTGGATCTTGGGACATATGCCTTTCTCCCGTCATGTGTTGCTTGCATCCACTGTCCAGGTTCCATGGTTGGAGTTTCGATGGACTTATTGAAGATATCTGCAACATATATAATCTTATCCCTAGGTACCCACTTTCTGGGTCCTTTCTTGTTAGTTAGCCCAGAAGTTCTGACAACTTTGGGTCTTTCAACAGGATAATATAAAGGAATTTGAGCATGATATTTTGACATAGAGAAAATTCCTTTCTTAAGAGATGATGGAGCAACTTCAGAAGGTTTAGAATAACCAATGCCATATATTCCATTTCTGCTTACGCCATAGATCATTGAAGCCATTAAGCTTCTGTCTACGCTTTTAGCC
Source organism: Lotus japonicus (assembly GCF_012489685.1). Classification (NCBI taxonomy): domain Eukaryota; kingdom Viridiplantae; phylum Streptophyta; class Magnoliopsida; order Fabales; family Fabaceae; genus Lotus; species Lotus japonicus. Next base: position 26,472,708 of record NC_080045.1, on the reverse strand, counting down.
AGGAATCTTTGAAAAGACTTTTCATACTTAGATTCATTTCTACAATCAGAGGCATCACAAGCAACTATTTCTTCTAACTTAGCAATCTGGTTCTTAAGCACAGAGTTAGAATTTACCAAAGCATGATTATCATTTTTCAAATCGGAAATAATTTTCTCATGTTCAGAAGGAGTCTTAGAAGCAGCAGATAAGTCATTTTTCAACCTTTTATGCTTAGACAATAAAGAGTTATACTTATCCATAATATCAGACAAAGCATGTTTCATTTCAGAGGTTGAGAAAGAAGCGAATACCTCATTTTCATCGTCTGAGTTAGGATCTTCTTCTGATGCTGAGTCAGAGTCAACTGCATCCTTTGACTCTGCTCCTTTATCTTTGACAATGGCCATGAGTCCTTGAACTTCACCATCAGAGTCAACATCCTCTGACTCTGATTCATCAAAAGTCACCATCAGACTTTTCTTTGTCTTGAAATGCTTCTTTGACTTTTTTTCGTTTGATGAGCCTTTGTATTTGCTCTGCCTGTGCTTCCAGATGCAGTTGAGCTTTCTGGATATCAGAGTCAGCTCATCCTCATCAGAATCTTCAGAGTCTTCTGCTTCAGCTTGGAGAGCTTTTGACTTCTCAGATTTGGATTTCAAAGCTATAGACTTGTTCTTCAGATCCTGCATTTCTGAGCGCTTCAGTTCATGGCATTTCAGTATGCTGATGAGTTCTTCTAAACTCATATACTCAACATCTCTAGTTAGCTCCAAGGAAGTTATCAAAGGCATCCAGCTTTCAGGAAGACCTCTAAGGATCCTCATGACATGATCCGCAGTGGTGTAGCTATTGTTGAGGGGTCTTATTCCAGCAATAATCAACTGGAATCTGGAAAACATATCTTCAATGGATTCGTCAGGTTCCATTTGGAAGGATTCATATTTCTGGATCAAAGACAGTGCCTTTGATTCTTTCACTTTCTTGTTTCCTTCATGAGACATCTTCAAGGATTCAAAGATGCCCTTGGCGGAATCACGATCAGTAATTTTCTCATATTCTTCATATGAAATGGCACTTTGCAGAATAGCTCTTGATCGGTGATGATCTCTGAACTCCTTCTTTTGATCTTCACTCATCTTCTCCCTTGGGATTTTTACACCATGTTCATCAACAGGAGGGGTGTAGCCATAAACAACAAAATCCCAGAGATCAGGATCAAAGCCAAGAAAGAAGCTTTCGATTCTGTCTTTCCATAAATCAAATCTCTGACCATCAAAGATAGGTGGTCTTGCACTGTATTGATATTTGCTTGTAGTAGTGGTGGCATCCATGAGTTTTTCACACTGGCCCGGATCTACTGAACACTGTTAAGTGTGGTAATCAGAACTTGCGCTCTGATACCAATTGAAGGTGTGAAAAACGACTAGAAGGGGGGGTTGAATAGCGTTTTCAATATAAAAACTTTCCCCTTAAGATTTAAAGTAAATCTTTTCGGTTTCTCTAAGATAGATGGTGCAGCGGATAAAGATAGAGAGAAGAGAGAAGCACACAAGTATTTTATCCTGGTTCACTTGATAAATCCCTCAAGCTAATCCAGTCCACCCGTTAAGGTGATTTCTTCCTTCTTAGAATGAAGGCAATCCACTAATCAGATAATTGTTACAACTGCACTTGAAACCCACAAGTGACTAACAATACACTGACTTAGCTCACACTAAGATTCACTCTCTTAGTCTTCTCTAGGATCCGATCAACCTTGATCTCCTAAAGGAATCACCACTAAGATTCACCATTTTAGAGACATTTGCCTTTAACCAATGACTTCTGATCAGAGGAATGCTTCGTGTTGAGAATCATCCTCTAACATGGTCAGAATTTCCTTGCAAAGTTGTTGTCGCTAATCCTGCGAGTTTGGACCAGTCTGCACTAAAATGATCATATCTTGGGCTACATGACTCCGACTTAGGATCCGATTGAAGGTCCGCGAAGCTGACTTAAAGAGCTACAACTCTCATGTTTACCTCAATTGAAGATTCAGACTTCTTGTGGGACCCGCGAATGCCTGATTGTTCAGCAGCTTACTCCTTTATGTGGGCCCGATTTTGTGAAGATTTAGATAACAAAGATTTTTACTTGATGAACAAGTTTATTTATTAGTATAAATAAGTGATTTTAGGCTTTTGTTAGACCTAACCACCACCTCACCACCACCTCACCACATCTCACCACATCTCACCATCACCTCCTCCACCTTCTCCTAATATCTCTCTCCATCTTTTCTAGTATGAGTTGCTAAACTCCATAGTTAGTCTTAGGATTTTTAATATTCTTGTGTTTGCAAACTTGAGGTTCTGTTCTTAATGCAAATTTCTTCTTTATTAATTCTCTTCATCTCTATTTCTGATCTAGGGTTTGCTTAATTCCGTAGTTTTAGAAATAAGAGTTGATGCATGTTCGCTTAGTTCATGTTAGTTCGTAACTGTTTCTTAATCGCTTAGTTTAGGAAACTGTGAATTGATTTCCGCTTAGTTAATCAACTCTCACGAATTAGGGAAACAATGAGGGAGAATTAATCTGTTGTAACCGATGAAGGTTTGTTACACTTGAATGTTATAATCCAAGGACTAACACTTTCTTTTATCTGATTAAATCTCTTTTAAGTTTTGTTTGTTACTTTACAATCAAATCAATCAAACCCCTTTTTAATTGCTTTGTTTTACTCTATTATCAATTAATACTTCACCGAGTCCTTGTGAGATCGATCCTGGTGTTCAACACCTTGTACTGCATTCAAAGCATAATACTTTGGCACACACCCGCGACAGTGCGTTCGTCAAATTGGCGCCGTTGCCGGGGACTTCGGTGATTATTAATTGTTCTTAGAGTATTTTTTTTTCGTTTTTTGTTTAATTTAATTTATTTTTATATTTTATATTTTTATTTTCGTTTTTATTTTAAAAGAAAGAAAAAAAACCAGCGGTTACTATTAGATTTTATTTTATTTATTATATTTTATTTTATTTATTAGATTATAGGTTGTTTTTTGTTTTATATCTTTTCTTTTATATCTATCTCATATCTTTTATCTCAATTCATATCTTTTAATTCTCTTTTCTATCCTTTATTTTTTTATATCACTATCTTCTTTCTTCTTTCTATATCTTTTCTCTCTTTTATTTTATTTTGCTATCTTTTTTATCTTCTTTCCATTTAATATAATTCTTATTATTATTACTATTTGTTTTGTTTCCGTATACTAACTTTAGTTTTTTTTCGTTTCAGAGATAATTACGTTTTTTGTTTTAGATTTTTTTTTTCGTTACTAACGATTTTCTTTTTCTTTTCCACTAACATTTTTTTTTCCTTTTTTTTTATTATCTTTGTTTGTGGTGAAATTTTTTTTGAAAGTAAGGAAACAAGTGTTGGTTTGTGGAGCTTTTGCAGTGATGGAAGCTAAACTTGATGAGCTAGAAGCCAAACTCGACGAGATACAATTTTCTGTTACACAAATGTTGCTCAAGAGCCATCAACAACAATTTGAGTCACCTCAATGTTATCCACAAAAGAATTTTGAAAATATTTGGTGTGACCCACCTTGCTATCATCCACAAGGGCAATTCCAACAGCCTATTTATGCACCACCATGCTACTACCTGCAAGAGGAATTTCAATATCCTTTTCATGATCCACATCATTCACAAGAGGAATTCCATCAACCTTGGAATGATCCACCCCAATTTTTGGAAGTCCTTTCAAAGCAATATGAAGCAAACCAAGCCCAGTTTCAACAACCTCGACACGAGGAACCTTCCATATTGCAAGAAATTCAAGATATGTTGAACCAAATGTCTGCAAATCTCAATGCAAATGCTAATCAACACCTGCAAGATACTGCGAATTTACAAGTTCCAGTTAACGAGCTAGTTGCACACGCTCCCACATTGCAACATGAAGCTGATGCAGAGATTGATGATGAAGTTAATCCTTGTGTTGATACTCATCTTGATGCGAGCACTGATGGTTCTGGTGATGTTAACGAGTTTGAAGTCGATGTTGCTTCTGATGCTGATTCTAATGATGAAGCCAACCAACAAGAAATACATCTCTCTCTTCCACAAAGAACTTATGAGAATGAGAAGATGTATCATGGTGAAGAAGAAAATAAGTTGTTGGATGATTTCAAGAAGTGTTTTGCAAGGGATGAAATTAAGAAGATGGATGTAGAACATGGATCTAAATTAGCAATTTTTCCACACAAGCCGCTTTTAATTAATCTAGACATTTTTGAAAAAGATGTGCTTATTGGAGACTCTGTTGATTGCAAGGAGTCAATTTCCATGGAGGAATATGTTTTGAAACCTCTACCGAAGCCTCCAGACAAAGAGTTGATTGTTGAATGTACTGATTTTTCATTTACTTTTATTTCAGGTTGGGCAGATGCTCGAAAAAAGTTTTCACTCAAACTGAACATTGTCATGAGTCATGCTAACGGTGCTAGAAAACAGTTTGAGTCTGTTAAGATTGTTGCAGATGAGATCCCTCCAAAACCACCTCACCACATCTCACCATCACCTCCTCCACCTTCTCCTAATATCTCTCTCCATCTTTTCTAGTATGAGTTGCTAAACTCCATAGTTAGTCTTAGGATTTTTAATATTCTTGTGTTTGCAAACTTGAGGTGCTAGAAAACAGTTTGTGTTTGTTAAGATTGAAGGTATGAAAAACGGTAGAAAGGGGGGGTTTGAATAACGTTTTCAAAATAAAGCTTCCACCTTAAAGATTTTGACAAATCTTTCGAGACCTTAAGTGCTAAAGATAAGAGATAGAAAAGCACACAAGGATTTTATCCTGGTTCACTTGATAAATCACTCAAGCTAATCCAGTCCACCCGTTAAGGTGATTTCTTCCTTCTTAGAATGAAGGCAATCCACTAATCAGGTAAGAGTTACAACTGCACTTGAAACCTACAAGTGACTAACAATTACACTGACTTAGCTCACACTAAGATTCACTCTCTTAGTCTTCTCTAGGATCCGATCAGCCTTGATCTCCTAAAGGAACTAAACAAACTGTTTAATCAAAGAATGTTTACAGGAGATTTACTTCTAAAAAACTAATAGTAAACACAATGAATTTTAGATGAAAGAATGCTTGAAGGTTTTTGAATATAGCTTGTGCTTATGTAAATTCTTCCAACCGCATCTTTCAATCTTCAGCCTTTATTTATACTCCAAGGATTAGGGTTTGAACGCTGCATGGAAATGCTACCGTTGGAGGGCAGTTCTGGAAATTCCAGCTTCTGCTGTGACTGAGAACGTTAGGTAGGTCGTCAGGATGGTACAATTGCTTTTGTACTTTGAGAGTGACTTGACCTTTAAACCTAGGAGACTTCTGATCAAGGGAAAGCTTCATGTTGGAACTTGTGAAGCCGGTTGATCAGAGTCAGAGGGAAAGCACAGATCCTCTGACCGTTGTATCTTCTGATTCTGAACTCAGAGGGAAGTACAAGGTCTTCAGAGTTTCTTGCTTCTGGACATCAGAGTTTCCACTATTCAGCTTCTGTATCTTCAGAGTCTTCTACACCATCAGAACATCTGAACCTTCAGTGTTTCTTGGTTATCAGAACTTCTGGATCTTCAGAGCTTCTAGTGACTGAGTCCACATCAGAGTTTGTGTAGCTTCAGAACTTCTGAAGCTTTTCCACTGTTCATATTGAACATGGTCAATGCGAAAGCGTTGCTTGGGTCACTCTTTATGCACAGTGCTTCTGATTCGTGTGGGATTGAATTGAGGTCAGAGCCTGTAAATAGCACACTCAGAAAAACACGTTAGAGTACCATAATTGTTCATATCAAAAGGTTAACTTGTAATCATCAAAACATAGAGTTGTACTACTAGATCAAAACTTGATCTTACAATCTCCCCCTTTTTGATGATGACAAAACTAAGATTTTTGATGAACAATTCTTAAACATTAAACTGAATTCACTCAGAGTTTAGAGATAAGGAATAAGACTTATCCTGATGTGAATAGTTTATCTTGCTCATTCTGAATTCAAGTCACTGCTTGATTCTGAGCTTAGCTCCCCCTGAATCTAATACTTGATGAAAACGTTAGAAAAGTCTAGATTCTGAGCTAAATAATATGAGAGTTCAGAGTGAAAAACTTATGACATAGATGAATTAGAATAATCAGAGCGCATAAGTAATCAGAGTCAGCGGACAAGGTATCCGAGTCTTGGGTATCATAGTTAAACTAAAATCACTTCAGAAGAATTGAAATGTATTCCTTGTATTTGCTCAGTGACACATCTATGGTCATAATGGTGGAACTCTTAAATTCTCCAAAAGAAAAAAATAAGTCACACTAACACATCTTACACATCAAAAACTGGGTTGTACTCCCCCTTTTTGTCATAAGCAAAAAGCTTGGGGTGTGAAAAACTTAGCTTGAAGTACAAGGTACTCCCCCTTAGAGAAGGTCTAAGTTTTAAGATAAATGAAACGATGCATGAATTAGAGTTAGGCTAAATAAATAGAAGAGTTAATGCACAAGAAGAACGTTTACCACCGGCCAAGGGAGTAAAGAAAGGGGTCATTTACCAAGAACTTAACCTCGAGAAACTGTAGGAGCATTAACTTTCAGAGAGAAAGTGAAGCCTATATAAAGCGATGGAGAAAGAGGGTAAGCTTCACAACTCGATCAAGTCCATAATCAGAAATGGCTTCATACAAGGTTGCACTAGAAGAGCTCAGAAGGAAGGCCTTTGAGGAGGACTTGTTCCTTAATATAAGGCATCCAGAGGGTACAAAGACCATATTGGAGCTGAAGAGGGAACTGCTAGAAGAGGACCTGTGTCCAGAGTTGAGGAATGACTTAGAAGAATTCCTTGCCTTCTTGGAGGAAGTACAAGAACTCAGCCAGCTTGAACTGAAGCTGCTGGAAGAGAAAGAAGTCATAGAAAAGAAGCTCAAGACTTTAGAAGAAATTCTGGAGAGGGATGAGCTAAAAGAAAGTCTCAACAACATCCAGTATACACTGGATCGTCTGGAGAATAATAGGTCAGAGCAGTGCCAGGAGTGCAGGAGAATGAGGAAGAATCCTCCATTCTAGACTTGAAAAAAAAATGTATGATGTAAAAGAGAATGATTATGGATAAGAAAAAAAATTTCAAACACAATGTGACAAATATATTGTAAGACCTGGATTTTCAGAACAAGCTAGTTTCCGACTCACGCGTAGAATCAGTGTAAGCGTGACAGGAGTTTGACATTTGAGGAAGATTAATGAAGAAGAAAGTTCAGGAATTGCTTGAGGAATGTTGCGTAGCTGTTTTCGGAGTTAGTGCGAGTCGTCTGCACACCTGCCTTATGGCAAGCGTGTCCAGAATAGGCTATTTCGCTCTTAAAGCAATGTTTTGAGTGAGATTTCGAACTCTCGGAAAATTTAAAGATTCTCTTTATTTTTCCATCGACCAGCGTTTCATTTCGGAACTCTGGACTGTACGCACGATAGGTTTCACTTTTCGGATGTCCGCCGACGCTAATTTCTTTGCTTCGAAACCCTATTTTCGAGCAATGGATGAAGACTTTTTCTATTCGGGACTTCTAACGAAGATTCCGTCCGCGATACCAGACTTGTTTCGACGTTTCCAATCTTTCTTCAGTTGGAAGTTTTGTCGTTTGAGCATCACAGCAAAAAGTAGTTTTTCGGGGCAGATTAACCGACACCGCTTTTGAGTTTTTCGATATCGTTTTTCCCAAATCCTAGATATTTGTTTTGAGTTCTGGAATTCCGACGCCAGAATCTCTCTTAAAATTTCTCGGTGATCGTGTTGCAAAAATCGGAATCGCGAAATTTTCATTTTCCCGCGATTTCACCCGCCTATAAATAGGCGAAAAAGCAAAATCCTCTCATTTTCTTTCCATTTGTGGCTGATTTCGTGGGGAGCAAGGGGGGAGGGGATTTCCGCGAAAACTTGACCAATCTTCGTGCAGTTCGTCCCTACTTCTAGGTATCAAGGTAACTAACACGATTTCTACCTCTGATTGTTGTTTCTGTTGCGTTTCTGAAGTCGTTTCTGTGCTCTAAGTTTTGAGCTTTTTCTAAAATTGTCCGATTTCTCTGATTTCTCGCTTGGGTTATGTTCCTTATGTTCCCCTGAGTCTAAAACCTCTGTCAGTAAACTCTGATTGCGATTCAGTTGTCCAGGATCTGAAAAATTGACTCAAAACTCTTTTTGTCTCACATTTCGAAACTTTATTGTCGAAAAGACTTAATCTGACTTCGTGCCTTTAGGATTTGTTGTCACGGATGTCATGAGGATCGTTGCTGTCAAATTTGTTTTCAGAACTGATAACTTTGAAGTTTTGAGCCTTTATTTTGGACCAAAATGCCCCTGCGTAGTCGTATTTCGGCCCGATTGTCCGAAAATTGTTCTGACAGTTTCTTTGCCTTAGTTTTACCCTAAAACTACCTTGTAAACTGATTTGATCGAAGAAAAAGAGCCGAAGCCCTTTTCTCCTTATGGCCGTGGGCTATTTCCTAAGGGGGGGGAGTTTTTCGTTTTCGAAAACTTGTCTTTTCGTACCTGATTGTCCTATTCTGAAGCTTTAATGCTTTGTCTATCGTTTATGTATTGTTTTGCGATCGAACTAATCGATTTTGTGTGGATTCTGCTTTGTTTTTCCTCCGAGGTTCAGTTGAAGGAACTTTGGAAGTTTCAAGGCATTCCTGTGAAGGAGATTTGATTTGCGAAGCTGGATCAGCTCGAGGTTAGGGCAACTTACATATTAGCTATGACTGCATGATAGGCGTCGATAAATTCGACTTATGTTTATCTGATGTTGTTTCTGATGATGAGTTGATGTTATGATGCTTTTCCATACTTGTGATGTTGTGCTTTTGTTGGATTGAGCGTTTTGACGCAATTTCGGAGTGGAGATTCACTGATCTGGTGATCTTTGATATCTCGGGTTGGATGAACAACCCTAGGCAAGTCCAAATGTGGGGTTTGAGACTTAGCCATTTGTTGGGATTCGTTGGAATTCCTAGACTTTCCCCGGGAAGTGTATTTTGGGTGGTTGATTTTTGGAAACTTAGAATGATAGAGCTTTCGAAAAATAAAGACTTGGGAAACTTAGACTTTGAGAAATAAACTCATAACTTGGCTAATTCGAATTGAAACAATTTTTATTAACGTTTAAGCATAGGAGAACTGAAGGGGAAAATATTTACGAAAGGCGGGGAAAAGTCGACTTATGTTGTGGGTTTGGAGAGTTTGGAATTGGGGAAAGCCACTAATGTGAGCTATGGTGATGATTGAAAGTCACCGAGTACTCTAGTACTCCTGGTAGTGTTGTTCGAGTCGTGTTGTATTGACCGGCACAGACTCTGGGTTTTGTTTGTGGGTTTTGTGGTGGGAGTTGTGTTGTATTGACCGACACTAACTCCGAGTCGTGTTGTATTGACCGACACTGACTCTGGTTTTGATAATCATATTGCACACGTGCATATACGCGATGAAGTGCCAAGCAGAGTACTTCGGTATAGCAGGAAGTAACGATCAGCCATGCAGAGTTGAATCGGTCCTGACTATATCTGGCACAACAGGAGGTAACGATCATCCATGTAGAGTTGTATCGTGCCTGTTGATGTTCGGCATAGCAAGCAGAAATGGTCAAACCATATAGAGTTTGTACCGTCTTGACTATAGCCAAAGGTGATAAGCGACGCCCGAGCAGAAATGGTTAAACACGAGGCCAGTGTTACGACCGTCTCGAGGTGCCCAGCCTATAAGTGGCAATACCGTTGGTTTGTCCCGTCGCCAAGCAGAGTGACGTCGTTGTTTTGTCCCGTCGCCAAGCAGAGTGACGTCGTTGATTTGTTCCGTCGCCAAGCAGAGTGACGTTGTTGTTTTGTTCCGTCGCCAAGCAGAGTGACGTTATCCGGGTTGTGTCAGCATATTGTGCAGTGACACAATGTATCTTATTATGATTTGATGTTGATAAACATCGTTATGTGTTTTGATGATTGAATTGTGTAAGAGATTCGATAACATGCTATGTATATACCTTAGGGTAGGCGATACATAACTTATATGTATATATATACAACATATATATATACCCCCTTTATCGCATATTGATTGTATATCTATTGTATTCTGTAAGTTGACCCTCGCACCTTGGCTTTGTTTGTATGTTTGTGTTTGGGCGGTCGGCCTGCTGCCAGGCGTCCGTCAGCTGGTTCGTGATGATTCGTTGTGCGGAAAAGACCCGGAGCGAAATGACTATTACTAAAGCTTTCGACGAGGACCCGGACTTCATGCCTGATCGAGGAAGGGTCGATGATAGTAGTGTGGGTTATGGGTGGTTAGAGTCTTTTGAGTTGGTTGTTACTGTAATAGCTCTGATTCGTTTTGCTTTTGGGGATAGGGTAGGTTCCCGACGCATGGCTTTTGTGTGGTTCTCTTACTGAGGGATCACAGTGAGTCAGTCGGACCATAGGGGTCTTTGCTTAGGCCATTTTGAGGCCGACTTTCTCCTAGTGTGTTGTAATTATACACTTTCTTACTCACACTTCTGGTTTTGTATATATTTGCCTGCGGGCACACTACTTTGGGGTCACTGCGAGTGCGCGTGACGGGAGAGTGCAGCTGAGGCTGTACATGTTTATATTTGATATATAATGGTTAGTTAGTGGTTGGGTTATGTTGTTATTTTATATTGCGTTGATTAAAAGGAATCAATCGAAAAAAATTACCTGTTTTTCCGCGAAAGTTTATTTTTGGTTACTAAAGTGACACCTGGAAATCGGGGTGTTACAATTGTGGTATCAGAGCTTAGTCGAGTCTTTTGGGAGTCTTTGGGGAATAGGTCTTCTGTGCTAGGTTGTGTGACTCTGCAAAGAGTGAAAATTGATTGTCTGCAGAGCGATTTTCGCTCTAATTGCTTGCGTTACTACTCAATCGGATTGAGTGGTTTGTCTAGTGCTACCGTATGGTTAGTACTAATCGGACGTTCGATGGGATATAGGATGGTGGATCTTAACCGGATGGCGGAGGCTACACGTGAGCATCATCAACGACTGATGGCGACAGCAATGTATCAATAAAGAGGAATGAACCGAATTGGAGCTGGGGGACCAATGAGGTCAGGTTCCCAAGGCTACAACGGAAGGAAGAGTTACCATAAGTGGGGACCATATCAGCGTTCCGAGGGAAGAAATCTTATCTCAAGAGAGTACAAACCGACGACTGCTGATACTGGGGGGGAAGCCAGTTGGTGACAAAGGAGTGACATGTACTCGTTGCAGAAAGTTTGGGCATTTTGCTAACAAATGCTCAGTGACTGGACGGAGATGCTTCAAGTGTAACCGAGAGGGGCATCTAGCTGTGAACTGCAAGACACCCCAGGAGGAAACGTCTGATAGTAAGATGAAAGGGAATGATGCTACCGAAGGGACAGGAAACAAGACTTCGGGAAGAGCAGTGACGTGTTACAGGTGCAGGGAAGTAGGGCACTATGCTAGTAAGTGCAAGACCAAAGAAAGTCTATGCTTCAATTGCAACCAACCGGGACATTTCTCCCAAGATTGCAAGGCACTCAGGGGCGAATCATCAGGGAATGTTGGGAAAGGAAAACAACTTGCTACAGAGGAAAGGATTCATATCAAGGGAGGAGCAAGAGTTGAGGAGTCGAACGAGGAAGAACGTGGGAACGATGGTAATATTTTAACTGTTCTCGTATTCTAGAATAACTTACTCTTTTCTCTTCGAAGCGAGTGTGACGCGCCTAACTTGTATTTACGACCTAGACTATGATCCTATGATTATTATCCCTAGTAGGACCTTATTCGAAGTTGCTCGTGTTTTAACTATAGGAGTTACACGAGGTTGGGAATAGCACACTAAGTCTAGAAAGTAGCCTTCCACCGATGCGATTATGAGGAAGCTAGTAGCTGAAGAACGAATCTTAGGGAGATTCCGTATGGGTATTATACGTGTCATGTTGAGGGTGTGTAGTTCCGTAGCGGGATCATTAAAGGATTTAGTATTAGGATATTTGTGACTACTGGAGGATAGGAACTCATTGACTGTTCCAGTGGGTTTTTCTAAATTTCCACCTTCGATGTATTAGGCCTGATCAACCTAATATTGAGGGGGTGATATTCGGAATCACAGCTGGATATGGACTTTGATAGAAGGACGGGTAAGATGAATTTGAATTGATTGAGGATTAGTCGGATTTGGGAGGAAAGTTCGTGTTAAGCATTTGATTGTAAAAGATTAAGATTTGAATCTGTGGAAGTCGATGAGTGTCGTATAGACATTGATTGGTTAGTTCGGGTGATTACTCCAAGTAGAGGTAGACTAAGTCAAGAGGTTTAATGCTGGAAAAGTATTAAGTAGTTTCTCGGAAGTTATGAAGTCATAGGTTATGTGATTGCTGAGGGGAGTTGTTAGAGACTAAATAAGTTGGATTTAACCATGTTTTAGATGATACCTTGATGGTAGCGAGATTGAGAAGAATTAGCTCTGAACTAGATTGTTATAGTCGAGTTCGAGGAATAAGTTTTGCTAAGCGTTTGATTAATATGTGGAGACATTATAGTCTTAAGAGATGAATTTTCGTTTGAAAAGTGTTGAATTAATGATTAAGTTGGAGAAAGAAAGTTTTAGCATAAGTTGAATACTTGAGGTTGTTGATATGGATTCCAAGGAAATATGCTGAGATTACTAAGTGAGATTTACTAAGTTGGATTGAAATCTTAGGGTTAAGATTGAATCTTGAGAGCCGAGAATCACGTACGAGTAGGAGATCTTATGGTTGTAGGTGTGACAATAGGAGTTGAATCTTAGAAGATTGAAGACCTGAAGGTGAGTTTCGGGTTAACACCATTGAGGTGTAGTATAAGAGAGATCTTGAAGTAAGGGAATTCTGGGTTGTGTGGAGTGTTAAGGTTGGTGATCGATTGATGTTGATTATGAGGTTGCGGACATAATGACCATGTGATAAGATTTGAATGATGTTAGCATAATAAGTTATGATTATGGATATCAGGACCAAGGGGTGAGTGTGGAAGCATGACGACACTTATCAGGTCGTTGGGTAAGTGAAGGAGTTATAGTTTTTAAGAAACGGATATTCATTTAAGAAGTATTGAAGGATTAAAGGACATTAGAGGACCAAACTTGGAGAAGGTTTAGGTTTTAAATCTATGAATGTCTGTCTAAGGTGTGAAGGACTCAAAGTTTGTCAGAATTTGATTGGGAGATTAAGAAGTTGATTGACGAGATGGTGGTTGAGTCCCAAAAGGAGGGTGTTGGTGTTAAGATGAATACTTGAAGTTGTTATGTTTGGACAAGTTTCTTAGAGCTTAAGAGTGGATGAAACTTTGTTATGGATTTTGATGATGCATATTACGGTTAACAAGTGAATTTTACTAAGGTTGAATGAGAATCCTAGGGCTAAGGTTGACCTAGTGAGCTGAGATTCATGTACACATACGAGATTTAGTGGTGTTAGCGGTTACGATAGAGTTAAATCTCAGAATGTTGAAGGATCGGATGATAAGATGGCTAGTTAAGTCCCTTGAGGTATAGTTATGATGTAATCTACTAGAGGATAAGTCTCGATTTATGCGAAGTGTTAGGGATTTCAGTAAGTGTAAATAGGTTTGAGTGAGGGAAGTTCTAAGGAAGAAGACGATAATAATGGATTGTTAGATATTAAGAAGAGGATTATCTTATAAGTTGTTGGTAACTTGATGTTGAAGGGGATAAGATTAGTGAAGGACAAGAAATAAGGACATAAGTCGATTTTTAATTCGAATGGTGACTAAGTAGGAGATTGATTTCATTGTGCGAGTGATGATAGTTACGAAGTTGGATGTGACGTTAATGGACTATTAGATTCCAACGCAATATTTCGTCTAGGAGTTATCGAACGGACAAGTGGAGTTTTGGACTGTAGATGAAGATCACGAGGACGAGTTGAGTATTTACCTTAAGATGACAGAGAGGCACCGAGTTTAAGAAGAATTTCGGACGACCGAAAGTAAAGAAGTAAGTGGCTAAGATTGTGCGACTGCACGGAATGCCAACCGGTATCATTTCAAGCAGAGATCCGACGCAAGTGATCGAGCCAGACGACATGAAGTTGAATGATGGTTTGTCTTTTGAGACACCGACAGTTAGCAGTGGGGATAGAAGAGTGAAACAGTTAAGGGGAAAACAACTGGCTTAAGTAAAGGTTATGAGGAACAATGACACGGGCAATGCTACATGGGAATTGGAAGATAAGATCAAGGAACTGTATTCCGAACTTTTTGCAGAACTCTGAGTTTCGAGGACGAAACTTTCTTTTTGGAGGGGAGTATTGTAAGACCTGGATTTTCAGAACAAGCTAGTTTCCGACTCACGCGTAGAATCAGTGTAAGCGTGACAGGAGTTTGACATTTGAGGAAGATTAATGAAGAAGAAAGTTCAGGAATTGCTTGAGGAATGTTGCGTAGCTGTTTTCGGAGTTAGTGCGAGTCGTCTGCACACCTGCCTTATGGCAAGCGTGTCCAGAATAGGCTATTTCGCTCTTAAAGCAATGTTTTGAGTGAGATTTCGAACTCTCGGAAAATTTAAAGATTCTCTTTATTTTTCCATCGACCAGCGTTTCATTTCGGAACTCTGGACTGTACGCACGATAGGTTTCACTTTTCGGATGTCCGCCGACGCTAATTTCTTTGCTTCGAAACCCTATTTTCGAGCAATGGATGAAGACTTTTTCTATTCGGGACTTCTAACGAAGATTCCGTCCGCGTTACCAGACTTGTTTCGACGTTTCCAATCTTTCTTCAGTTGGAAGTTTTGTCGTTTGAGCATCACAGCAAAAAGTAGTTTTTCGGGGCAGATTAACCGACACCGCTTTTGAGTTTTTCGATATCGTTTTTCCCAAATCCTAGATATTTGTTTTGAGTTCTGGAATTCCGACGCCAGAATCTCTCTTAGAATTTCTCGGTGATCGTGTTGCAAAAATCGGAATCGCGAAATTTTCATTTTCCCGCGATTTCACCCGCCTATAAATAGGCGAAAAAGCAAAATCCTCTCATTTTCTTTCCATTTGTGGCTGATTTCGTGGGGAGCAAGGGGGGAGGGGATTTCCGCGAAAACTTGACCAATCTTCGTGCAGTTCGTCCCTACTTCTAGGTATCAAGGTAACTAACACGATTTCTACCTCTGATTGTTGTTTCTGTTGCGTTTCTGAAGTCGTTTCTGTGCTCTAAGTTTTGAGCTTTTTCTAAAATTGTCCGATTTCTCTGATTTCTCGCTTGGGTTATGTTCCTTATGTTCCCCTGAGTCTAAAACCTCTGTCAGTAAACTCTGATTGCGATTCAGTTGTCCAGGATCTGAAAAATTGACTCAAAACTCTTTTTGTCTCACATTTCGAAACTTTATTGTCGAAAAGACTTAATCTGACTTCGTGCCTTTAGGATTTGTTGTCACGGATGTCATGAGGATCGTTGCTGTCAAATTTGTTTTCAGAACTGATAACTTTGAAGTTTTGAGCCTTTATTTTGGACCAAAATGCCCCTGCGTAGTCGTATTTCGGCCCGATTGTCCGAAAATTGTTCTGACAGTTTCTTTGCCTTAGTTTTACCCTAAAACTACCTTGTAAACTGATTTGATCGAAGAAAAAGAGCCGAAGCCCTTTTCTCCTTATGGCCGTGGGCTATTTCCTAAGGGGGGGGAGTTTTTCGTTTTCGAAAACTTGTCTTTTCGTACCTGATTGTCCTATTCTGAAGCTTTAATGCTTTGTCTATCGTTTATGTATTGTTTTGCGATCGAACTAATCGATTTTGTGTGGATTCTGCTTTGTTTTTCCTCCGAGGTTCAGTTGAAGGAACTTTGGAAGTTTCAAGGCATTCCTGTGAAGGAGATTTGATTTGCGAAGCTGGATCAGCTCGAGGTTAGGGCAACTTACATATTAGCTATGACTGCATGATAGGCGTCGATAAATTCGACTTATGTTTATCTGATGTTGTTTCTGATGATGAGTTGATGTTATGATGCTTTTCCATACTTGTGATGTTGTGCTTTTGTTGGATTGAGCGTTTTGACGCAATTTCGGAGTGGAGATTCACTGATCTGGTGATCTTTGATATCTCGGGTTGGATGAACAACCCTAGGCAAGTCCAAATGTGGGGTTTGAGACTTAGCCATTTGTTGGGATTCGTTGGAATTCCTAGACTTTCCCCGGGAAGTGTATTTTGGGTGGTTGATTTTTGGAAACTTAGAATGATAGAGCTTTCGAAAAATAAAGACTTGGGAAACTTAGACTTTGAGAAATAAACTCATAACTTGGCTAATTCGAATTGAAACAATTTTTATTAACGTTTAAGCATAGGAGAACTGAAGGGGAAAATATTTACGAAAGGCGGGGAAAAGTCGACTTATGTTGTGGGTTTGGAGAGTTTGGAATTGGGGAAAGCCACTAATGTGAGCTATGGTGATGATTGAAAGTCACCGAGTACTCTAGTACTCCTGGTAGTGTTGTTCGAGTCGTGTTGTATTGACCGGCACAGACTCTGGGTTTTGTTTGTGGGTTTTGTGGTGGGAGTTGTGTTGTATTGACCGACACTAACTCCGAGTCGTGTTGTATTGACCGACACTGACTCTGGTTTTGATAATCATATTGCACACGTGCATATACGCGATGAAGTGCCAAGCAGAGTACTTCGGTATAGCAGGAAGTAACGATCAGCCATGCAGAGTTGAATCGGTCCTGACTATATCTGGCACAACAGGAGGTAACGATCATCCATGTAGAGTTGTATCGTGCCTGTTGATGTTCGGCATAGCAAGCAGAAATGGTCAAACCATGTAGAGTTTGTACCGTCTTGACTATAGCCAAAGGTGATAAGCGACGCCCGAGCAGAAATGGTTAAACACGAGGCCAGTGTTACGACCGTCTCGAGGTGCCCAGCCTATAAGTGGCAATACCGTTGGTTTGTCCCGTCGCCAAGCAGAGTGACGTCGTTGTTTTGTCCCGTCGCCAAGCAGAGTGACGTCGTTGATTTGTTCCGTCGCCAAGCAGAGTGACGTTGTTGTTTTGTTCCGTCGCCAAGCAGAGTGACGTTATCCGGGTTGTGTCAGCATATTGTGCAGTGACACAATGTATCTTATTATGATTTGATGTTGATAAACATCGTTATGTGTTTTGATGATTGAATTGTGTAAGAGATTCGATAACATGCTATGTATATACCTTAGGGTAGGCAATACATAACTTATATGTATATATATACAACATATATATATACCCCCTTTATCGCATATTGATTGTATATCTATTGTATTCTGTAAGTTGACCCTCGCACCTTGGCTTTGTTTGTATGTTTGTGTTTGGGCGGTCGGCCTGCTGCCAGGCGTCCGTCAGCTGGTTCGTGATGATTCGTTGTGCGGAAAAGACCCGGAGCGAAATGACTATTACTAAAGCTTTCGACGAGGACCCGGACTTCATGCCTGATCGAGGAAGGGTCGATGATAGTAGTGTGGGTTATGGGTGGTTAGAGTCTTTTGAGTTGGTTGTTACTGTAATAGCTCTGATTCGTTTTGCTTTTGGGGATAGGGTAGGTTCCCGACGCATGGCTTTTGTGTGGTTCTCTTACTGAGGGATCACAGTGAGTCAGTCGGACCATAGGGGTCTTTGCTTAGGCCATTTTGAGGCCGACTTTCTCCTAGTGTGTTGTAATTATACACTTTCTTACTCACACTTCTGGTTTTGTATATATTTGCCTGCGGGCACACTACTTTGGGGTCACTGCGAGTGCGCGTGACGGGAGAGTGCAGCTGAGGCTGTACATGTTTATATTTGATATATAATGGTTAGTTAGTGGTTGGGTTATGTTGTTATTTTATATTGCGTTGATTAAAAGGAATCAATCGAAAAAAATTACCTGTTTTTCCGCGAAAGTTTATTTTTGGTTACTAAAGTGACACCTGGAAATCGGGGTGTTACATATATATATATATATATATATATATATATATATATATATATATATATATGTAAAGACAAACAGAACTAACAAAGCAAAAAAAATAACGAGAGAAGCTAAAGGAAAATAACCAGAGTTTAAAATAAAACTAAGTTAAGCAAGAAAAACGAGGAGATCCTGAAGCTAAGGTTTATTAGAGCGACGCAGAAGTTCCATCATCATTTGCTTCATTTCTATCAGCATAGACTCAAGAGTATCAAGACGTTGTTCCATGGTGTCGAGTCTGGACGAGCTGGACTGTGTAGAACTGGAAGGAACAGTCTGAGCAGCTGGAATGGAAGCAGAAGCAGCAGGAGTAAACACTACTGGTGCAAGTGCTTGGCATCTAAGGGCTTCAGCCTCAGCTTCAAGTCTTTCTGCCTCTAACCGAGCTAGTTCAGCTTGAGCTGCTGCTTGGCGTGCAGTTTCTTCTGCTTGTTCTTTCTTTCTTCTGGCCTCTTCAATAGCTTCAATAAGCTTGTGTCTTTGTTGTTGTTCATGAAGAGCCACTCTTCTAGCAAACCTTTGCTTTGCAGCTGATATCCTCTGATCTCTTTCAGCAATGAGAAAACTCATCATAGCAGGAACCTGAGCAACTAACCAAGTACTCAGATTATCCCATTCCTCAGCAACAGAGTCAGGATTCTCACTCAGGTCAGTGTGACCTTGCACGTTGCGTAGCATCAAAGAAGCTTCTTGATTAAACACATTGATGCACTCGGAGAGAGAGGTGGGTCTGAGGTGAGTGTAGGGAACTATGGAGAGGTATTGGTCTGAGGAGGTTAGGTGATTGCTGCTGTGAGCTTCAGAGACACCTTGAGGAGAGCCAATGTCACAGGTTTGGTCATGAGGTTCAGAGGCTCCAAGGTGTGGTTCAGAAGTTTCAACCAGAAGATGGGGTGATCTAACCGAAGAGTGGTTAGACACGGATTGTTCTGGGTCTGGTTGAATTGGCTCTTGTTGGATAGGATCAGGTTGAGCCTGTTGAGCCAAAGGGTCTGCCTCATGTAAGGGATTGGCCAAGATAGGTTCA
Source organism: Lotus japonicus (assembly GCF_012489685.1). Lineage (NCBI taxonomy): Eukaryota > Viridiplantae > Streptophyta > Magnoliopsida > Fabales > Fabaceae > Lotus > Lotus japonicus. Next base: position 26,453,659 of record NC_080045.1, on the reverse strand, counting down.
TCTGGGTCAACTAGACGTTCAGGTCTAGGGCCAGGATATCTCCTAGGGCTTGGACAGGTGAGATAATATTCTTCTAAGGTAGACACCTTTTCTTTCCTAACTTCCATAAATTTACGAACGGATTCAGAGTTGTTGGAAGGGGAGGAATCAGCAACATTGATTGGGAATGATACAGGAGTATAGACACTTGATGAATCTGTATCAGTGGTTCTGGCAACCAGACGTTCTGAAGCTCTGGGGACAGAGTGATCAGAAGTTCTAGATTCAGGTTCTGGTTGGTTAAGTTCTGGTTGATCAGGGATGATGGTTTCAGAAAGTAATGGGTTGTATTGGATTGTAATAGGTGAGGTTGGATCAGAGGGTCCTGTAGGTTGGTTCTGAAGCATATTCCAGAGAGGTGCTTCATTTGGTGAAGGTTGGAAAAATGAGGACCTTGGGGAATTGGGTGGTGAGGTGGTTTGTGTGGCTGGTTAGGACTCTAGGATAGGAGTGAGTGGGTTGGAGGTATGTTTCAGCATAGCAGAGATAGGGAGTGCATCAAATGTATCTAAATCATCATCAGAGGCAATAGCAGACTTACTTGATGATCGAGCTGAAGACCGAGTCACTCTGACAGGAGTCTCAACCCTTCTGATCACTTGAGCAGCAGGTTCCACCCTTGTAGGATTTACCACAAGTCTGACTTGTTTCTTCTTCTTCTTGAGAGGAGTAGGACCACCATCATTATCACCATCATTGCCATCATCTGGCTTACTGGTTTCATCATGTTTCCTCTTTGGCTGGTCAGCCTTCTTCTTCTTCTTCTGAGGGCCATCAGATTCCTCAGAGGATTCTTCTAAGACCATTTTCCTCTGAACTTTCCTCTTGCGAGGAGAGGGAAACTCTGGAGCTGGCGGCAGTCTTCTGAAGAATTCATCGAGATCAATTTCATAGCCTTGAGCCCTTAGGTCTTCAACATAGCACCTAATAGCTTCAGGATTGTCTGCCTGTGTCCACAGAGGGTAGTCATTCAGAGGCACCCTTCTCCGTCTGATTTCAGAAGATGTGTCTTCATGAGCAGGGGCGATTTTCTTCTGGACTAACCCCATCTTCTTCAGAGAATTTGCAGTGAAGACATCACTGACAATGGTGGTCAAATCCTCTACACATCCAGCATTAACCAGATCTTGCACCAGGTTGCTCTCAATGAAGAGATCTGATAGCAACCTCCCAAAAGGGATGTACTTGATTGCTGACTTGATGGAGGCAGTAGTTCTGGACTTCTTGATACACTCCTTCAAGTAAGAGAACAGGAAGTAGGGAAGGCAGATCTTCTTCTTGTCTTGGATGAAAAACAACATCGCCTTCTGGTTGAAGTTGATGTAGTCTGGGGAACTTCCCTTTGGTCTCTAGTTGATGCAGTGCAGCAAAATCTTGTGCCAGATTCTGAGCTTGGGATGAAGATCCACCACCTTGTAATCAGTTTTGCCCGGTTTGTATGTGGTGTACAGGGCCTTGTTGATTGTATCCTTGGTGTTGGGTTTCAGCTTCGATTCTGTCAGTTGAAATCGATACCCATTTGCAGTTTCTGCACCCAGCAGATTCACAAATGACTTCTCTGTAATTATGATCCTCCTTCCAAGAATGTAGGATACCACCTGAGTGTCATCGCAGTCAGCGTGCTTCCAGAATTCCTTGATCAATTTGTCATACACCGGTCCTCGAAGCCTGTTGAGGTAATTTTCCCAGCCTTGAACACGGACTTCAGGACGAAGATCATACCCATTTGTAGCCAGATTGTCGAGGTCGAATCTCCATTCTGCCAGTACTTGAAGTTCCTCAGAAGCATACACACAATGAACGGCACAGCCCCGTTCTGCAATCGGAATAACTTGCTCTTGAGCTTGACCTTGATCAGGAGCTTCAGGACCCATTTGGCTTGTAGCTTGACCTACTACCATGTGAGGAAAACTTGTGGCTTCAGCGGCTTCATTTCTGGTTTGTCTCACCATTGTTGAGCGGTTGAAGGTTTTGGGTAGAAGATGAAGATGATGAATATAGAGAGAGAGAGAGAGATCGTGGGTGAGAGGTTTTGAAACACTTAAGAGAGAGAATGTAAAACCTTAAGTGTAAGAGAACGTGTGTGCATAGTGGGTTTTTAAAAGTAACCGTTGTTGATCAAAAAGCAGGATAAAATCAACGGTTAAAAATTAAAGATATCATAGTAACAGTAAATACACATATCACACGCAGGAGAGAAGCACATCTACACAAATTATGACAGACTGTCACAGGGGCACAAGGAACTATGCATCAGAGATACTGACACACGTGTTACTGTCTCAGCTTCAGAGTCAGCACCAATGGGTACATACACTCTGATGGAGTTACCTTCTGGACTAGACATCTTCTAATCAAGAAGTATCATAGTCAGAGGTTCTGATCCATCTTCACTCTGGACAAAAGTCCATATTCAGATTTTTCAGAATAAAATTAAATCTATCCTCTGCTAAGGGCTTTGTAAAGATATCTGCCCATTGATGGTCAGTATCAACAAACTTCAGAAGAAGTACGTCCTTTTGTACATAATCTCTAATAAAGTGATACTTTACCTCAATGTGCTTTGCCCTTGAATGTAAGATATGATTCTTACTTAATGATATTGCAGCAGTGTTATCACAATAGATTGGGATATTGCTCTCAAGGATCTGATAATCCTCCAGCTGATGTTTCATCCAGAGCATCTGAGTACTGCATATAGCTGCTGAGATATATTCTGCCTCTGCAGTGGATAGTGCAATGGTTGATTGCCTCTTGCTTGCCCATGAGACTAAATTGCTTCCCAGAAATTGACAATTTCCAGAAGTGCTTTTTCTCTCTGTTCTATCTCCAGCATAATCAGCATCACAATAACCTGAAAGCTTATACTCTGATGTTTTCTTATACATCAAGCCAAGGTTAGTGCTACCTTTCAGATACCTTAGGATCCTCTTAACAGCAGTTAAGTGGGTTTCCCTTGGATCTGATTGGAAACGAGCACATAAATGAACACTAAACAATATATCTAGCCTAGATGCAGTTAAGTAAAGGAGTGAACCTATCATACCACGATAGAGTTTCTGACATACTTTACCACTCTCATCTTCTTTCTCCAGAATGCATGTAGGATGCATTGGAGTCTTGGCCACTGCAGATTCCAGCATATTGAACTTCTTCAGAAGTTCTTTAGTGTACTTACTCTGATGGATATATGTCCCTTCTGGTGTTTGATCAACTTGTATTCCCAGAAAGTACTTTAGTTCTCCCATCATACTCATCTCAAACTCAGCCTGCATCATCTCAGAAAATTCTTAGCATAGAGATTGATTAGCAGAACCGAATATAATATCATCAACATAGATTTGCACAATTAAGATATCATCTTTATAAGTTTTGCAAAAGAGAGTTGTATCTACTTTACCCCTTACAAACTCATTCTCCAGAAGGAATGAGGTAAGTCTCTCATACCATGCTCTGGGAGCTTGCTTCAGACCATAGAGTGATTTCTTCAATTTGAACACATGGTCTGGTTTCTTTTCATCTTCAAAACCTGGGGGTTGATGAACATAGACTTCCTCTGAAATATAACCATTTAGGAAGGCACTCTTCACGTCCATCTGATGTAGAACTATGTTGTGATTCACTGAGAAAGAGATCAACAGTCTGATTGCTTCTAGTCTTGCTACTGGAGCAATTGTTTCAGTGTAGTCTATTCCTTCCTGCTGGCTGTAGCCTTGAGCAACTAGCCTCGCCTTGTTTCTGACTACATCTCCTTTCTCATTCAACTTGTTTCTGAACACCCATTTTGTTCCAATTACATGGACACTCTCAGGCTTCTTCACTAAGCTCCAAACATCGTTCTTGGAGAATTGATTCAATTCTTCTTCCATGGCCAGAATCCAATCCTTGTCCTGAAGAGCTTCATCTATGGATTTGGGTTCAATTAAGGACATTAATCCTTTCAGACTAAGCAAGGTCTCTTCAGAGGGTCTGAAGGCTGATCTGGTTCTGACTGGTTCGTCTTTGTTGCCCAGAATCAATTCCTTAGGATGAGCTGCAGTGATTCTGCTCTTCTTCAGAGTTTGTGAATCAGAGGTACCAGCTTCTTCTTCTGGATCATCTTCCTCTGGTTCAGCTTCCTCTGGAGCTTTGCCTTTGTCAGAAACATTTATGCTCATATCTGCAAACTTCTCAACTAGCTTTGACTGGTCAGAGTCAAGCTTATCGTCAAATCTAACATGAATAGACTCTTCAATAGTCTTAGCATCAGTATTATAAAATCTAAAACCTTTAGATCTCTCAGAGTAACCAAGTAATAGACATTTAGAAGACTTAGCATCAAATTTATGCAATCTATCCTTAGTATTAAGAACATAACAAACACAACCAAAAGGATGAAAGTAAGAAATGTTGGGTTTTATGTTCTTCCACAATTCATAGGGAGTCTGATTCAGAATTGGTCTCACAGAGATTCTGTTCTGAATGTAACATGATGTATTTACTGCCTCTGCCCAAAAGTGCTTAGCCATGCCAGTTTCTTGGAGCATGGTTCTAGCCATCTCCTGAAGAGTTATGTTCTTCCTCTCAACAACACCATTTTGTTGAGGAGTTCTGGGACAAGTGAAATCATGTGCAATTCCATAGGAATCAAACAGACTCTCAAACTTGTCATTCTCAAACTCTCCACCATGGTCACTTCTGACACGCACAATCCTACAAGCCTTCTCGTTTTGCACTTGGGCTATGAAGGTAGAGAACACAGCATGAGACTCATCCTTGCGGGTTAGAAACTTTACCCATGTCCAGCGGCTATAGTCGTCAACGATGACCATCCCATATCTCTTGCCACCTATAGACTCAGTTTTCACTGGTCCAAAAAGGTCGATATGCAGAAGTTCCAACGGCCTTGAGGTTGAGACAACATTCTTTGCCTTGAAAGGGACTTTAGTGAATTTGCCTTTCTGACATGCTTCACAAAGAGCGTCTGAAGCAAACTTCAGATTAGGTAAGCCCCTGACAAGGTTTAGCTTGCTCAGCTGAGAAATCTTTCTCATACTGGCATGCCCTAACCGTCTATGCCATACCCACTGCTCTTCATTAACAGACAGAAGGCACTTCACATTCTGAGCCTCCAACTCAGATAATCTGATCTTATAAATGTTGTTCTTCCTCTTGCTGTTAAACAGAACAGAGCCATTGATCTGACTTACAGCCCGGCAGGACTTTTGATTGAATATAACATCATAACCCTTGTCAGCTAATTGACTTATAGACAATAAGTTATGTGTTAAGCCGTCTACCAATAACACATTATCAATGCATGGACTACTATCTACACAAATAGTACCAGTACCAACAATTTTACCCTTTTCATTTCCTCCAAAGCCAACTTCGCCTCAAGGCTTAAGTTTTAGCTCTTGGAACATACGCCTTTCTCCCGTCATGTGACGCGAGCATCCACTGTCCAGATACCATGATTGGTGTTTCAGTGGAGCTATCAAGGATATCTGCAACATAGATAATCTTGTCCTTAGGTACCCACTTTCTGGGTCCTCTCTTGTTAGTTATCCCAGAGGTTCTGATCACCTTGGGTTTCGCAACATGATAATGTAAAGAAATTTTTGCATGATATTTAGACATGGAGAGAGATCCCTTTTTAGGAGGGGTTTTAACAACTTTAGCAGGTAAAGGATCAGGCAATATTGTACCAGAGGGAACAAAGCATTCATACAAGGATTTAGCTTTAGACACAGAGGGCTCATTTCTAATAGGTTTAGAATAGCCAATGCCATGCATTCCATTTTTGCTTACGCCATAGATCATTGAAGCCATTAAGCTTCTATCTACACTCTTAGCCAGGAATCTTTGAAAAGACTTTTCATACTTAGATTCATTTCTACAATCAGAGGCATCACAAGCAACTATTTCTTCTAACTTAGCGATCTGGTTCTTAAGCACAAAGTTAGAATTGATCAAAGCATGATTATCATTTTTCAAATCAGAAATAATTTTTTCATGTTCAGAAGGAGTCTTAGAAGTAGCAGATAAGTCCTTTTTCAACTTTTTATGCTTAGACAAAAAGGAGTTATACTTATCCATGATATCAGACAAAGCATGTTTTAGTTCAGAGGTAGAGAAAGAAGCGAATACCTCATTTTCATCGTCTGAGTTAGGATCTCCTTCTGATTCTGAGTCAGAGTCAACAGCTTCCTTTGACTCTGCTCCTTTGTCTTTGACAATAGCCATGAGTCCTTGGACTTCACCATCAGAGTCAACATCCTCTGACTCTGACTCATCAAATGTCACCATCTGACTCTTCTTCGTCTTGAAGTGCTTCTTTGGCTTCTTGTCCTTCTTTAATTTTGGACAGTCACTTTTGTAGTGCCCAGATTCTTTGCACTCAAAGCATGTGACTTCCTTAAGTGAGGACTTCTTCTGGCCTGAGGATTCAGACTTTCCTTTTGCCTTTCCAGAGCCTTTGTACTTGCTCTGCCTGTGCTTCCAGATGCGGTTGAGTCTCTTGGAGATCAGAGTCAGCTCATCTTCATCAGAATCTTCTGATGCTTCTTCAGATTCTTCTGCTTCAGCTTGGAGAGCCTTTGACTTTTCAGCCTTAGCCTTCTCAGATTTGGATTTCAAGGCTATGGACTTTTTCCTCAGATCTTGCATCTCAGAGCGCTTCAGCTCATGGCATTTCAAAATGCTGATGAGTTCTTCTAAACTCATATTCTCGACATCTCTCGTGAGCTCTATTGAAGTCACTAAAGGCATCCAGCTTTCAGGAAGACTCCTGAGAACCCTTATGACATGATCTTTTGTTGTGTAGCTCTTGTTGAGAGGTCTTATGCCAGCTACAAGCTACTGAAATCTGGAGAACATTTCTTCAATGGACTCATTTGGCTCCATGATGAAGGATTCATATTTTTGGATCAAAGACAATGCCTTTGATTCTTTGACTTTCTTGTTTCCTTCATGAGACATCTTCAGAGATTCAAAAATGCCTTTTGCAAACTCACGATCTGTAATCTTCTGGTACTCATAAGAAATAGCACTTAGAAGAATTGCTCTTGCTTTGTGATGTTGCGAGTACAGCTTCTTTTGATCTGCATTCATCTCTGACCTTGGGATCTTCTTGTCATCTGCATCAACTGGACGCTCATAGCCATCCACAATAATATCCCAGAGATCTGCATCGAAACCCAGAAAGAAACTTTCCAGTCTATCTTTCCAATATTCGAACCTTTGACCGTCGAACATGGGAGGCTTTGCGTTGTAACCATCTCTTTGAGTTTCACTGGTGGTGGCAGCCATTGTTTTTCACACCGGCCCGGATCACTGAACACTGTTAGGTGTGGTAATCAGAACTTGCGCTCTGATACCAATTGAAGGTATGAAAAACGGTAGAAAGGGGGGGTTTGAATAACGTTTTCAAAATAAAGCTTCCACCTTAAAGATTTTGACAAATCTTTCGAGACCTTAAGTGCTAAAGATAAGAGATAGAAAAGCACACAAGGATTTTATCCTGGTTCACTTGATAAATCACTCAAGCTAATCCAGTCCACCCGTTAAGGTGATTTCTTCCTTCTTAGAATGAAGGCAATCCACTAATCAGGTAAGAGTTACAACTGCACTTGAAACCTACAAGTGACTAACAATTACACTGACTTAGCTCACACTAAGATTCACTCTCTTAGTCTTCTCTAGGATCCGATCAGCCTTGATCTCCTAAAGGAACTAAACAAACTGTTTAATCAAAGAATGTTTACAGGAGATTTGCTTCTAAAAAACTAATAGTAAACACAATGAATTTTAGATGAAAGAATGCTTGAAGGTTTTTGAATATAGCTTGTGCTTATGTAAATTCTTCCAACCGCATCTTTCAATCTTCAGCCTTTATTTATACTCCAAGGATTAGGGTTTGAACGCTGCATGGAAATGCTACCGTTGGAGGGCAGTTCTGGAAATTCCAGCTTCTGCTGTGACTGAGAACGTTAGGTAGGTCGTCAGGATGGTACAATTACTTTTGTACTTTGAAAGTGACTTGACCTTTAAACCTAGGAGACTTCTGATCAAGGGAAAGCTTCATGTTGGAACTTGTGAAGCCGGTTGATCAGAGTCAGAGGGAAAGCACAGATCCTCTGACCGTTGTATCTTCTGATTCTGAACTCAGAGGGAAGTACAAGGTCTTCAGAGTTTCTTGCTTCTGGACATCAGAGTTTCCACTATTCAGCTTTTGTATCTTCAGAGTCTTCTACACCATAAGAACATCTGAACCTTCAGTGTTTCTTGGTTATCAGAACTTCTGGATCTTCAGAGCTTCTAGTGACTGAGTCCACATTAGAGTTTGTGTAGCTTCAGAACTTCTGAAGCTTTTCCACTGTTCATATTGAACATGGTCAATGCGAAAGCGTTGCTTGGGTCACTCTTTATGCGCAGTGCTTCTGATTCGTGTGGGATTGAATTGAGGTCAGTGCCTGTAAATAGCACACTCAGAAAAACACGTTAGAGTACCATAATTGTTCATATCAAAAGGTTAACTTGTAATCATCAAAACATAGAGTTGTACTACTAGATCAAAACTTGATCTTACAAAGATTGTTGCCGATGAGATCCCTCCAAAACCACCTGACTTGTGGATTGTTGTTGTTGTGCCTCAAGACTATGAGCTTCCTCTTAATGCAAGGCCTCCACCGGACCCAGGTGATAGCATTTTCAGAGCATTACCAGGTTTCATGCCTCGCCAGCTCCATTGATCCCTGGTTTTTCCTATCCCTTATCTTTTCTTACACTTGTCTAATTTATTTGATGATTTGTGCCTCACATTGAGGACAATGTGTGATTTAAGTGTGGGGGTGGGAATATTATTTAGGAGTAGTAGAACCTCAGTTAGGATAGTTTGCAATTTTATTTTAATTTATTTGCTTTGTTTTTATTCTTTTCAATAAAATAGTTCACACTTTTTCATTGAGTTTTAGAGATGCTGAGTTTGTGGGCAATATAACCATTTTTTTTTTGTTAAGTTTCATGTCTCTCTTGGATGAAGTTGCTTGCATTTTGAGTTCATCATGATTTGCATTGAAACTGATTTGTTGGATTCATTGTGTTATATGCTTGCCATGTGAGACCACCTTGTGAGATTTTGGACCAAACACTTGAATGGTAATATCTTTGCCATGATTCTCTTCTTTCTTGTGTGATTTCCTCATGTTTATATGCACTGCAGAACTTGACTTGATTCTGACTAAAATTGTTGTTCATTTTCATACTTTGATGTGATAAGTCATTCTTTTTCAATAAGCTATTGGCCTAAAAAGCTTACCTTGCATGTTTTAACCTTTGTTTTAACCCCTTTGAGCCTAATATCTCTATTCTTTTGTAGCTCATTACAAGCCTAAGTGAAAAACAATGATGATACCTTACCTTAGGAAATGTAAGAGCTTTGGAATTGACTTGAGAATGAGTATTCAACAAGTGCGGGGGTGATTTATTTGAATGCATGGTCTAAGTTGCTCAAAAGAGGTGCCTTCCTTGAGGATAAATTGTAAGCAAGCTGAAAAGAAGTTGAAAGAAAAAAAAAAATATATGCAAATGTCAAAAAAGAAAAAGAAAGAAAAAGAGAGAAGTTACAAAGTGAAGAAAGGTACTAAAGAAAGAAAAGGAAGTGGAAGTTGAAAAAATGAAGTTGTAAAAGGAAGAATGTGTTAATTCTTGGGGTTGTGAGTAAGATTAATTTGAATTTTTCCCCATTGCTCCTATTTTTCCTAAGGTTTTAACTCTGAATATCTTTCATAAATCCTTCCTTGACCTTAGCCTCATTACAACCTTCAAAAGTCCTTTGATCTTTGTATGCATTTGTTCAATTTAATTGGTGTGTTAGAATCTTGTCAAGCCTATGATAGATGCATGTTTTCATGAGATGATGAGAGTTGCTTAAGCATGATTAAACACAAGCCCAAACACTTGAGAGTAGAGAGTATAACACTTGCATCCAACTTTGATGTTCAATTTGAAATTTCTTGTTGGCTTGGAATGTAGGTGATGGAATCTAATTTGTCTAATCTTTGTGGAAAATGAAGTGGTTGTTTTCTTGCTCATAAATCCGAATTTCTACCTCTCAAAGATAAGTGTGAGCTGAGTTTTTATGTTTTAGGAAGTACTTGTTATCATAATTGATTTTCTGAATCTTCTTTGAAGTTAAGTTTTGCCTAGGAGAGCAAAAGGTTAAGTGTGGGGGTATTTGATAAGCGCATAATTGATGCACTTTACGTGTGTCTTTCTAAGCTTCATTATATACATTTTTGTGCTTAATTGTTATAACTTAGCCATGTTTTGACCATTAGTGTTTATTTGGATTATTCATGGAAAAGTGTTTAATTCTACACTTTTAGTTTCTGTGACTGTTTTGCTAGAACAGGTTGAATCTGAAGCTAAAAATATCCAAATTGGGCAAATAATATGTCATTGGAAAGATAACTGGAATCCCTACAACTTTCATGTTCAGCACAATTTGAGAATCAACCTCTAACATGGTCAGAATTTCCTTGCAAAGTTGCTGTCGCTAATACTGCGAGTTTGGAACAGTCTGCACTAAAATGATCATATCTTGGGTTACATGACTCCGAATTAGGATCCGATTGAAGGCCCGCGAAGCTGACTTAAAGAGCTACAACTCTCATGTTTAACTCAATTGAAGATTCAGACTTCTTGTGGGACCCGCGAAAGCCTGATTGTTCAGCAGCTTACTCCTTTATGTGGGCCCGATTTTGTGAAGATTTAGATAACAAAGATTTTTACTTGATGAACAAGTTTATTTATTAGTATAAATAAGTGAGTTTAGGCTTTTGTTAGACCTTACCACCACCTCACCACCACCTCACCACCTCACCACATTTCACCATCACCTCCTCCACCTTCTCCTAATATCTCTCTCCATCTTTTCTAGTATGAGTTGCTAAACTCCATAGTTAGTCTTAGGATTTTTAATATTCTTGTGTTTGCAAACTTGAGGTTCTGTTCTTAATGCAAATTTCTTCTTTATTAATTCTCTTCATCTCTATTTCTGATCTAGGGTTTGCTTAATTCCGTAGTTTTAGAAATAAGAGTTGATGCATGTTCGCTTAGTTCATGTTAGTTCGTAACTGTTTCTTAATCGCTTAGTTTAGGAAACTGTGAATTGATTTTCGCTTAGTTAATCAACTCTCACGAATTAGGGAAACAATGAGGAAGAATTAATCTTTTGTAACCGATGAAGGTTTGTTACACTTGAATGTTATAATCCGAGGACTAACACTTTCTTTTATCTGATTAAATCTCTTTTAAGTTTTGTTTGTTACTTTACAATCAAAACAATCAAAACCCCCTTTTTAATTGCTTTGTTTTACTATATTATCAATTAATACTTCAGCGAGTCCTTGTGAGATCGATCCTGGTGTTCAACACCTTGTACTGCATTCAAAGCAGAATACTTTGGCACGCACCCGCGACAGTGCGTTCGTCAATCCATCAAATCATCAATTCTAGGTAACGGATACCTATTCTTGACGGTTACTTTTTTCAGTTGTCGGTAGTCGACACACAATCTAGATTTCCCATCCTTCTTCTTCACCAATAAGACAGGCGCTCCCCAAGGTGAAACGCTTGGTCGGATAAATCCCTTCGACAGAAGATCCTCTAGTTGAGACTTCAACTCCACTAATTCTGCAGGTGCCATCCGATATGGTGCAATCGAAATCGGTCCTGTTCCCGGTACGATGTCAATAGCAATCTAGGTACATCGCAAAAACATCCGTGAAGTCTCTCACAACTGGAATATTGTTCACTTCCGGATTCCCTTTACTCTCCAAGCTTAGCAATACGGAATACTCTTGAGATCCTTCATTCAAAGAGACGCTAATGTGATTGGCGGATAGATACTCGGAAAGATCCGAGTCAGGAAATACCACTCTCTTTCGGTTGCAGTCCAAAAGTCAATGATAGTGGGACAAACAATCCATTCCTAGGATAAAATCTAGGTTCTGTTAAGTCAATCAAACAGTTAGTACTCATCATAAGATAGCATCTAACATGCTATACAATATGATTAAGCAATAACTTCAATCAATTCTAAGCCAAAAATCGCTTGCAGACAATCAATTTTCACTCTTTGCAGAGTCACACAACCTAGCACAGAAGACCTATTCCCCAAAGACTCCCGAAGACTCGACAAGCTCTGATACCACAATGTAACTCCCCGATTTCGGTGGCGTCACTTTAGTAACCAAAAGAAATACTTAAGCGGAAAAACGTGAATTATTTTTTTTCGACAATATAACTAAAGACAGAAAACAATAAACTCCTCAACAAAAGATAAAAGAAACTAATATACAACTATATATACATGCCCCGCTAATACAAACCACGTCACGAGTAACCTCCAGTGACGGGTGACAGAAAGGAAGTAACGCCCGAAGGCAATATGTACAGTCCAAGGTAAAATCCTGTGTCCGCAACACTATACCTCAAAAACTGAGAACAAGTTGGCCCAGCGGCCTAAGAAAAGACCTCCTAAATCCAACCAGCTCTCTGTGATCTCCATAAGAAAACCACACAAAAAGCTACCGGCAGGAAACTACCCTGTCCCAAATCTGAAAGCATGACCGTCAGAGCTACGACACTACTCCTACACTAATCCCAACTCGAGGAGCCCACACTAGCACTCGGTCCTACATGCTAGCGCGGTCGTCGTCCGAATCTGCATCCAGGACGACTAGATCGATATACACAATGCTGCCCTCTCTCTCTACCCTGACGCGCTCCTGCACTGGTCTCTCGGGCTCGGGGCCCGAACCATGATCCTCGATGACAGCAGTAGTAAACGAACTGGACTCCGTCGAAGTCCCACCCACTGACACCTCCTCAGAGGGGTCCTCATCATCCGAAGATGATGGTGATGGTGGTCCTCCCAAACCGGGTCCACAATGCACGCCGGGCGACAAGTTGAAGCTCACTGTATATCTCCTCAATACCCCCTCCGTCAAGCGTCTGAATCGGTCAACACGGTCCTCCATGAACCGGCCTGAGTAGGTCGCACGGTGGCCTGCGGGGTCGACCACCCATGCACCTGGGTCGTCCTGGTCAAGCATCTCGAATCTGGTCCCTCCCGAAAGACTGACCATCGTAAACCAATCCGCCATACTCATCTGACAATGGCATAGTCCGCCCAAACACACACAGAAGACGCGAGGGTCAACTCGAAAGAATTATATAATTAATAAAACCAGATATATAGGATAATAATTATTAGCCTCTTAGGCTTATAAATTTAGGGATAACATCCTAGGGTTGCATGTATCACAATGAATATAAAAGATCATAATAACAACTAGCATGCCTCAAATAGGATAAACAAGTACCAATCACACTCAGCAACTAAGTCAGAATGTATGTTGCATGCAATGCAATGCTGGTTAACAAGATGCATTCCGGAAGAAGGATGGACATCAACGAGACGGCCCTAACACCAGCCACGGTGGGTACCTCCCTGCTCGCGTGTCTCTTACACCACACAAAAGTAGTCAGATCAGCAGTGAACCCGTAGGTCTGCCATTCCATCTGCTACTAAGAACCACCATAGTGTTCTAAATATGGAAATCCGGGTCTTATGACCGTTTTGGAATCCACCGAGGTCCGGTATCACGCCGTGTATTAACCTCAAAATGAGTGCATGGATGCAAAGTGATTAGCCAAACAACGTCTCCGACCTCACTCGACACGTCGCCACGTGTTCTAAATAACTTAATGTCTCTAAAAGAATACCCTAAGGTAAATGTCGATTCTGCGACAAAATGAATTAATCAAAGAAGAAAGAATGTACTTATTCATGATAACTTCTTGAGTTATCCGACTCATCTCCATCCGATGGTCAAAAACTGCTCAGCGAGCAAAGAGTACCAAAGTACTTGGAACTTAAAGTTCCCGGCTAAACTTTAGATAGCCAAACAATAAACTGCTCATCAAGCGAAAGGGTACCGAAGAACTTGGAAACTTATAGTCTCCGGCTAAACTTTAGATAGCCAAACAATAAACTGCTCATCGAACGAAAGAGTATCAACATACTCGGAAACTTGTAAGTTTCCTCAAAACTTGGACTCGACGACACTTCTCGTATTTTCAAAACTAAAATACAAGCTCTAAGCTCTTATCTAAGGTTGTTATCATTGTTCAAGGGTTTTCGAGATTGATTAATGTCTTATGAATTTTCCTTGAGAAAATAGGTTTCGTTTAGTCTTATAACGTTCCTATGAGTTTCAGGGATCCCATAATCCCAAATAATTTCTGAGAAGGTCTCGATCCATTAAAACATAACAAGGCCCGAACTCCGTTCGTCCTTTCAATGTCTCTCAAAAATCTCATAAAAATTCGGCATGACTTTCCCGTAATCCTCACTCCTCAGTATCTCAGATATAAGTGGAATAACATAAATAAATCAGCTCAATCAATAAGCATAAACAGCATATTCCAACACATCCTAGATTAACCATTTAGCACATAACATGTGAATCATTTAGCACACAATATCATGGCATCAAGTACTCAACAAGATCGGCCGAAGCCTCAGAAATCATTTCAGACATTTAGCAATTAAGTGCTTAACACATAAATCAAGTCGAATTCGTCGACACCTAAAGCATTATCTAGTAATTCAGAGAGTAGCCCTCACCTGTAGTTCTTCCAGCTTCCTCCTCACGAGTTCCTTCACGCTCCTCTCCTTGATCTCCAGGAAACTCCTCAAATGAACCTTAAGCAAAAGTCACAGAAATCAACACAATGAGTCAGAAACTCAGCAAACAATAAGTCCTAGGGTTACACGGAACACTACGAACTCCGTGGTACGACAATCTAACGCGTTAGGACAAGTTTTCGAAAAAGTCGGATTTCATCCCCCCCTTGGTATAGCTCTCGGCCACTTTTCCTAATTGGAAGGGTCGATTTTTCTTCGATCAAACTTGGTTCCTAGGTTATCATTAGCCGTAACTAAGGCGAATCTAGGCTCGGAAAAATTTTTGGATCGAAAACTGATATAGGGGTAGTTTGGTCATTATTTTCAGCTCAGAATTTTAAAACTGGATTTTTGAAAAACAAATTGGATGGGGATGTCAACAACGATGTTTATGACGACTAATCCTACTAGCACTAAGCCAAGTCGATAGTTTTCAGCTTAAAGGTTGCGACTTTGCTTAAAAATGGGTATTTGATGCAAAAATTGATTCCGGCGGAATTTCGGCGACATTACGGAAAAACTAATCCGACAGAAGTGCTCTTGGGCACGTAGGGAAGATGTTTAGACAGAGAAATCAAGCTATTTGGACAATTTTCCAAAAACCTCAAAACTTTGAGCTCCGAAAATTGACGGAAATGACGATCGGAAGCGAGGGATAGTAACTATACCTCGAGGTCTTCGATTAGCAATGATCGGTGAAGCTAACGGGCAAGAATCCGCGAAGATCAACTTCCTCCTCTTCTCCTCTCTTGGCCGCGGGTTTGAGCAAGGGAAATGGGTGAGTTTTGCAAAATATCTCATTTTTCTAGCTATTTATAGGTTTTGGAAAATGCGGAAAAATGATTTTTTCGCGATTCCGATTTTTCCTGCGCGTTCCTCTGCGAATTCTAAGATAGGTTCTGGCGACAGAATTCCAGAACTCTAAACAGGATTCTTGGAATTAAACCAAACGATCCAAAGTCGGTGTGAGTCGGTTTATCCCGAAAAACTACTTTTTGCAGTGATCATCGGAAGAGAAAACTTGCTTCTGAAGAAAGATTAGAAATAACGAGAGAAATAGGCGAACGTGGGTGGAATCTTCATTTGAAGCTTTGAATGGAAAAAGTCTTCATCGTCCGTTGATTTCAGGTTTCTTGAACTATCAGGGATTCCGTTTCGGCAAACTTCCGAGAATTGGAATTTGGCGTTCGTACATTCCAGGCTTTCGCTTCGAAACACTTGTTTATAGACGAAAAAGAGAAGTTCTAACATTTCTCTGAAGATTTTTGGAATTAGTTTCCATCGTGTCCTAATGTGTAAATTAACTATTCACTAAAGCCTTTGACCTAGGATTATGCGAATGTTAGTCGTGCTATAACTCTTATCGGTTTTTGATACAATGCTTGGACTTTTCCTGAACCTTTTCCTTCATAAATTTATTTAATCAAATAAACTCTTATATTTTATTCGCTTATCCAAACCTTAAAAACTTGGGCCATACAGAAATGCTTATGCAATGGTTCGCGTTTGGGCTCAGATGACTCATCTCTCATGGATTGAGAGTAGCCAAGGCCAGTGTTCCCATTTCTGCTTATGCCATAGATCATTGAAGCCATAAGACTTCTGTCTATGCCCTTGGCTAGGAACCTTTGAAACACTTTCTCATATAATGTCTCATGCTTAATATCAGATGATGCAAGTTGATCTTCTAGCATGGCATTTTTAGCACGAAGAACAGAGTTGTCATTTTTAAGAGAATAATTCTCTTCTGTGAGTTCAGAGACTGACTTCTCATGAACCTCTGATGAACTGGTTTTAACAGCATACTTTCTTTTAAGCTCTTTATGTTTACTTACTAGAACATCATGTTTCTCCATTATTTCAGATAAAGCAGTTCTTAGCTCAGATGGAGAAAAATTAGAGAATACCTCATCGTCATTCTCAGAGTCTGAGTCATCTTCTGAAGCTTCAGCACCTCTGCTGGTGGTAGCCATCAGAGCCTCCACAGCTTCATCTTCTTCTGACTCAGCTTCATCAGAGTCAGTTGCATCGAAGGTCACGAGAGCTTTCTTCTTGAAGACTTTTCTTGGTCTCTTGTCCTTCTTTAGCTTGGGACAGTCACTCTTGTAGTGCCCAGATTCCTTGCACTCGAAGCAAGTGACTTCCTTTCCAGATGATTTCTTCTGACCAGATGAAGATTCATATCTTCCTGAACTTTTCTTTGGTCCTTTGCCTTTGCTATGTCTGTTCTTCCAGAGTTTGCTTAATCTCTTTGTGAAAAGAGATAGCTCTTCATCACCAGATGCATCTGATAGCTCTTCAGAGGAATCTTCCTCTTCTGCCTGATAAGCTTTCGCTTTGTCAGACTTTGACTTAAGAGCAATAGATTAGTCTTTCTTTTGAGGCTTGTCCTCTTTGAGTTCAATCTCATGGCTTCTGAGATGACTCACGAGTTCTTCTAACTTCAACGAGTTCAGATTCCTGGAGAGTTTCAGTGCAGTGACAAAAGCCCTCCACTCCTTAGGCAAACTTCTGATGATCTTTTTGACATGATCACCAGTAGAGTAGCCCTTGTTTAGAACTCTGATTCCAGCAATCAGAGTTTGAAACCTTGAGTACATCTCCTCAATGGTTTCACCAGATTCCATCTTAAACTGCTCATATTGTTGTATAAGAGCAAGAGCCTTGGTCTCCTTGACCTCTTCATTTCCTTCATGCGTCATGACCAAGGAGTCATAGATGGATTTTGCTGTTTCTTTGTCAGAGATCTTCTCATACTCAATATATGATATTGAGCTGAATAGCCTAGACTTCGCCTTGTGATGATCCTTGAAACGGTTCTTCTGAGCGTCAGTCATTTCAGAACGGGGGATCTTCACTCCTGAAGTATCTACTGGATCAATATAGCCTTCCATGACCATACCCCAGAGATCTGGGTCAGTGCCAAGGAAATAACTCTCTATTCTATCTTTCCAGTACTCAAACTTTTCACCATCAAAGATTGGTGCTCTGAGTTGGTTGTTGTTGTTGTTGTTGTCAGCGGAAGTATTGGCTTGGGCCATAGTTTGTTTTTCACACAAGGTTCTGGATCACTTAACACTGTTAGGTGTTTAAATCAGAACCGGAGCTCTGATGCCAATTGGAGGTGCGAAAAACACTAGAAATGGGGGGTTTGAATAGAGTTTTTGAATAAAGGATATACTTTTAGAACTTTTTCCAAACTCAAAGATAAGAACTAGGTGCTGAAGGATAAGAAGTGAAGCACGCAAGTATTTTATCCTGGTTCACTTGAGATAAAAGCTCAAGCTAATCCAGTCCACCCGTGAAGGTGATTTCTTCCTTCTTCTGATGAAGGCAATTCACTAAAATCAATGAGTGTTACAACTGCACTTTTCTACCTGCTAAGTGACTAACAATACACTGATTTTCTCACTAGTATCCTCTTAAGAAGCTGATCTACCGATCCTCTTAAGACTAGCTAAACACTGAATCAACCTTGATTCACTCCTCTCAAGATCCGACCAACCTTGGTCTCTTAAGGAACTTTACAATGTAATGTAAAAGGTTTCGGGTTTACAAGAAGTGCTTCTAAAAAGCTAATAGTAAACTCAGATGTTTAAGAACAGTGAAGAAATAATGCAAAGAGATTTGTTCGTATAAGTTGAATGATTTCAGCAAAGTTTCTTAGCCTCTTTCTTCTTTCTTAAGCCTTTATATACTCCAAGACATGTGATGTAACCGTTGCTAGGGTTTTGTCCGTTGGAGTGGCAATCTTGTAATATCAGACTGCTAGGCTGAACAAGGTAGGTGGCGGACAGACTGAGGCTTGTACGATTTGTACTATGATAGCGACCTGTCCTTTCACCAGTTGACTTGATATCTGAAGTGCTTCAGATGAACGTTGGTGAAGCTTCTGATCATCGTCAGATTAAAGCTTGGATTCTTCTGACCTTGCAACTTCTGCTTCTGAACAAGTTCCTCAGAACTTCTGAACGTCAGAACTAGAATAGCTTGGGTCTTCAGAACCAACTTCTTGCAGGTCTTCAGAAATTGAGTCTTCTACTTTTGGACCGTTCCGCTGGAACATCTGGTCTTCGGAACTTCTGACTCTGGTTCTTCAGTACCTCTTGAGAGCTTGTATCTTCAGAACTTTTGAAGGATTTGCCACTGTTCTGAACGAACATGGTAAGCTTTAGAGCTCTCTTTTCAGTATCCCTTGGTTCTTCTTCTTCTGAATAAATAGACTTGGGTCAGATTCAGAACCTGTTTGTCACAACTAAAAGAGACAAACGTTAGGGTACCACAATTGTTCATCATCACAAACCTTAATTGTAATCATCAAAATATAGAGATGCAACCACTGATCAAACCTTGATCTTACAACGAGTGTCCTCAAGTGACGGAAAGTAACACCAAGTAAATGAAAGTAGTGCCCGCAGGCAAATAAGTGCGACCCATAGTCAGAGTCATAAGTTTTATAAATACAGTCCTCCAAGAAAGTAAGTCAGCTCAGAACGGCCTTCAAAAGACCTCCTACGTCCGACAAACTCCCTGTGATCCCCATGGAAGAGAACCACACAAAAAGCTAATAGTCGGGGACCTACCCTGCCCCAAACTGAGAAATGACAATCAGAGCTATGACAACGACACCCCATATACTACACCTCTAACATCGACCCTCATCCGATCCAGCATGAAGTCCGGGTCCACGTTGAAGGCTCAGTAGTAGTCATTTCGCTCTAGGTCCTCCCCGAACGACGAACCATCACGAATCAGTTGTTGAACGTCGAACAGCAGGCCGACCGCCCAAACACAAACATACACACAAAGCCACAACGCGAGGGTCAACTCACAAAATATAATAGATAATACAAGCAACATGTGATGAATACGGGGGCATATATATATATATATGTTGTATATATACATATAAGTTCTGTATTGCCTACAATTCAATCATCAAAACACATAACGATGTTTATCAATATCAAATCATCAAGATCTCAACAACTATAGTTAGAGTGCATGATATGTCATGAAACGTCAATTCAAAATGTTCTTGAAGAAGTAGGCTGGGCACGATCGAGTCGGTCCTAACACTAGCCTTATGTCGACCATATCCCTCGGGTGTTGCTTACAACCTAGACATAGCCGGATCAGTCCTAACCCTAAGGGTCGACCTTTTCTTCCGCTGTGCCCGACGTCAACAGGTCGATCCTAATCGTGCGGTCGATCATATCACCCGTCGACTGCTCGAGGTACCCGAAGGCACCTTTCATGAATAAATGCATGAGTGCAATATATTTAGCCAAACAACGATCGCCCTCACCAGGATACGCGTGTCTAGTTAGAGTATATTGTCTCTACGGTACTCGAAGGTATTGTAAGACCAATATTTGGTCAGGTGGGACAACTCTATGTTTTGATGATAACAAGTTTTTTATTGTGTATAAACAATTGTGGTACTCTAACGTTTATCTTCTTAAGTTACGATAAACATGCTCTGACTCTGATTCAAAGTCGTCTATATATATATCAGAACATGAAGACCCAAGAGTAACCAATGTAACGTTTCTGCAAATCACTACGTTCTTCTGGACGGTAGCAAACGCTTCAAATACTCTGGAAACTTATAGTTTCCCCGGCTTATCTTTTAGAGAGCTAAACGACAAAGCTGCTCCTCGAGCAAAGTGCCAAAGCACACAGGGTTCCCCCTAAACTTGGATTCGGCGACACTTCTCATTTTCCAAAACTTAACTTCAAGCCCTAAGCTTTCTTCTGAGATCATTATCATTAAATAAAGTGTTCGGATGTTGTTTAGTGTATTATGAATTTTCTTCGTGAAATAATTTACATTTATTTCGTCTCTAAATTCTATAAGCTTAAAAGATTCCATTAACCCAAATGATTCCCTGAGAAGGTCTCGATCCATTAAAACAATGAGGGCCCGAACCTCGGTTCGTCCCATCAAACATTCTATCAAAATCTCGTCACTAGTATGACATAACTCTCCCGTTTTCCCCACACTCAGACGTACAACAGATATATGTATAATTACACAACAAAGTTAGCACAATCCAACAAATCAGAGCACATATATCAACACATCCTAAGATTAACCATTTAGCACATAGCATGTGAATCAATCAACAGTTATAATCAAAACCATAAACAAGTGATAACACATATGTCGGCCGAAGCCCCAAAAATCGGAGACACGCGTCTCAATCTGTTCACTCGGACGAAGCCTCCAGAAATCATTTTCCAGTTCAACTTAATCAAGTAAAGCATAAACAATAAATCAAGTCGAATTGATCGACGCCTAAGACATTAGCTAGCAAGGTAAGTTGCCCTCACCTCGAGTTCTTCTAGCCTCACAGTTAGGGTCTTTCTCACTCGCTTGCTCAACTAATTCCAAAGTTTCCACAAACGAACCTTTGAGAAAACAAAGCGTAAATCAATCAAAACAAGTCAATTCGGTCACAACAATACTAACTAACGATAGACAAAGCTTAAGAAGCTTCAGAGTACATCATTTAGGCACGAATAGACGACAGAACCTTTGTTCACTAAAATGCGCATAACTTGAGCTACAGAAATCGGAATGACACGAAACCAAAGCCAAAATTTCGGCGACTCCAAGGGCTATAGTTATCTAAAGGCCAACACTACCCAGGTTTAAGTTTCCTCACAGTCCTATTTTCAACAAGTTTCGGCCAGTACTAGAAACAGGGTTTCCCGAACTTTTCCTTCGATCTAATTTGATTCCTAGGCAATCTCAGGGTATAACTAGGGTAAAACAAAGCTCGGAAAAATTATCGGGTCGACAAATGAAATAGGGGTAATTTGGTCAAGGTTCTTAGCTCAGAAATTCAAAGTCGGAATTTTGAAAGATAAATTGGATGACGTTGTTACTAACGACGTTTATGACAACTAATCCTACTGGCGCTAAGCTCAGTCGAAAGTTTTTAATCCAAAGAGCGAAACCTCTGTATAAAAATGGGTATTTTGACAGTTTTGAATTCCTACGACGATCCGACGAGAATCGGCGAATAACAATCGGATAATCATGTTCTTGGGTTAGTAGAGAAGAGGTTTGGACAGAGAAATCAAGTTATTTGGACAGTTTTACAAAAAGTACTAAACTTTGAGCACAGAAAGACATAGAGAAAAGCGACAACATTAACGATCAGAGGTTAGAAGTAGCATATCTACCTCGATGCCAACGTATAACAACTGACAGAGCGATGATCGGGCAAGAAACGACGAAAATATTCTTCCCCCCTTCTCTTCTTCTTGCTCGCGGGTTTATTTTAAATGAGAAAATGGCTTGAACGCAGTCTGCTTCAAAATATGCCGCATAACTACTTTTTGCAATTAACGTCGGATGAAGAAACTTCCTTCTGAAGAAAGATTGGAAACATCGAAAGAAATTGGTACTCACGTGTGGAATCTTCAATTGAAGCTTTGAATAGAAAAATTCTTCATCGACATTTTATTTTAAGGTTCTTGAGCTATCAAGAACTCAGTTTCGGCGAACTTCCGAGAATTGAAATCGATCGTTCATTCCAGGGTTTCATGTCGAAACACTTGTCATGGAAAGGAATAAGAGAAATTCTTATATTCATGTGAAGATTTTTGGATTTCGTTTCTACAGTGCTTTAAGAGCATATTAGCCATTTACTAACGCTTTCGCCCTAAGGGAGAAGTGAATAAGGCTCGTGCTATAACCTATAGAGACAATAGTACTATTCTTAGTCATTTCCTGAACTTTCTCCTCCATTAAGTTATTACAATTATTGAACACTCGTTCAGTTTCCTTCATGATACGTCGGAACTTAGTCGTGAATAGTAATTTATTTATTTATGTCTATAACTAAATTTTGGGTCTCACAGGTGTGGCTAGGTGGGATTCTCCAACAGCTGTTTGAGGATTATCTCATCGTGAGCCGAGTCATTCCGCATGCCCCCTAATGATCATCATGGTTGTTGTTCGTTTGACACCTTCACCATCACATCTTCAACGATCCCATATGGTGATTTTAGGGATCGATCTGCCATTTGTAAGGAGAGCATGGTGTAAGGCCCAAGTTTTTAAACTTATGCCAAGTAAATAGAATCCTATTCACGATTAGGGTTGATGTATCGTGAAGGGAAACCTGAACTAGAGTTTACCAAATGAAATAAATTTATGAAGGAAAAAGTTCAGGAAAAGTCAAAGGATTGCATCATGATCGATAAAAGTTATAGCACGATCGTTATACGCTTAAACCTAGGTCAGAAACCCTAGTATATAGCTAGTTTTCACTTTTAGGCACGACGGAAGTTAATTCCAAAAATCTTCAGAGAAATGTTAGAACTTCTCTTTTTCCATATATCACAATCGTTTCGAGGCGAAACTCTAGAATCTACGAATGTCCGATTCCAATCATCGGAAGTTTGCCGAAACCGAATCCCTGGTATTTCAAAACCCTAGAATCAACCGACAATGAAGACTTTTTCTATTCGGAACATCAAATGAAGATTCCACACGCATACACCCATTTTTCTTGATGATTTCAATCTTTCTTCAGAAGGAAGTTTTCTATTCCGACATTCGATGCAAAAAGCAACTTATCGGGTAAAATAGTTTTACACCGACTTTGCATTAGTTGCCAAAAATACAAGGAGACCTCATTTTAGTTTTGGAATTCTTTCGCCAAAACCTATCTTAGAATTCACGGAGAATGAAGCCGGAAAAATCAGATTCGCGAAACTTTCATTTTACCGCGTTTTGCTAACCTCTATATATAGCAAGAAAGGTGAGAAAAATCACAAAAACTCCTCCATTTTCTCTCCAAGGCCGCGAGCTCCATTGAAGGAAGAGGAAGAAGAGCTTTTCTTCATTTCTTGCTTGATCGTTGATTAATCAGTTGCTGCTTCAAGGTTTCGAGGTATAGTCGCTAATCCTTACCTCTGATCGCTTTTTCCATAGCTTTTCTATAGACTTTTCAGAGCTGATAGTTTTGAGGTTTTTGCAAAACTATCCAGAATGTTTCATTTTTGATTCTAAACATCTTCCTTATGTGCCCAAGATCACTTCTGCCGGATTAGATTTTCCGTAATGTCGCCGGATTTCCGCCGGAATCAATTTATGCCTTAAATACCCATTTTTGGAGTAAAGCTTCAACCTTTAGGCTGAAAACTATCGCCTTAGCTTAGTGCTAGTAGGATTAGTTGTCATAAACGTCGTTGGTGATGTCCCTGTCAAATTTGCTTTTTGGAATTTCAGTTTTGAAATTCTAAGTTAAAAATCATGACCAAAATACCCCTGCGACAGTTTTTGATCCGATAATTTTTCCGAGTTTAGAATACCCTTAGTTACGGCTAATGATAGCATAGGAACCAAGTTTGATCGAAGAAAAATCGAGCCCCACAATTACCAAAAGTGGCCGAGCCCTTTAAGGGGGGAGGAGGAAAATTCCTTTTTCGAAAACTTGTCCTTTCGCGCTAGATTATCGTACTTCGAAGTATATGCTACTTCGAGTAACCCTAGTATCTATTGTTTGCTGAGTTTCGGACTCATTGTGATTGATTTCTGTGGTTTTGCTCTAAAGGTGCTTTTGAGGAATTTCCTGAAGAGCAAGGCATAGAGTGTGAAGGAACGTTTGAGGAGAACGCTGGATTAACTATAGGTAAGGGAAACTTACCTTGCTAGTTAATGCTTTAGGTGTCGATGAATTCGACTTGATTTATTGTTTATGCACTTGTTTGTGTTTGACTGGTAAAATGTTTTCTGAGGCTTCGGCTGACAATGTAGATGATTCATCTACTGAATGCTTTTGAGATTGAATTTCATGCTAAGTGCTAAGTGGGTAATTTAGGATGTGTGGTGCATGCTTTATATGCTAAGTGCTACGTGGTTATTGCGTAATATGTGGATATATGCATGCTGGTTGATTGGGCTGAGTTATTTATGCTTTTGTAATGAAATCTGAGATTCTGTGTAGTGAGAATAGCGGGCAGGTCATGCCGATTTTATTTTGAGAGTTTTGAGAAAGTTTGATAGGACGAATGAGATTCGGGCCTTGTTATGGTTTTCATGGATCGAGACATTCTCTGGAGTCATTTGGGATTGGGAGATCCCGGGAACTTATAAGATTCGCGATAAGATTAAAGGGATATTATTTTGAAAAGAAAACTCATAAGACATTAAACAACCTCTAAATCTGCAAATAATGATAATAAACTCGAAAGGAAGCTTAGGATGAAGATCTTAGTTTTGGAAAACGAGAAGTGTCGTCGGATCCAAGTGTTGAGAAAGTTGAAAAGTTTTGAGTATGTTGATACTCTTGTGCTGTGGGACCAGTTATGTCGTTGGGCTATCCGAGGGATAAGCCGGGAAATTGATAGTTTCCGAGTATGTCGATACTCTTTGCTCGCTGAGCAGTTTTTGACCATCGGATGGAGATGAGTCGGATGATTTGGAGATCATCATGAGATATAGTTTATGCCTTCGGGTACAGTATATACCTTCGGGTACAGTATATCTATATACCTTCGGGTACAGTTTATGCCTTCGGGTACAGTATATACCTTCGGGTACAGTATATCTATATACCTTCGGGTACAGTTTATGCCTTCGGGTACAGTTTATGCCTTCGGGTACAGTTTATGCCTTCGGGTACAGTATATACCTTCGGGTACAGTTTATGCCTTCGGGTACAGTTTATGCCTTCGGGTAATTCGGACATCGACGGGGGATATGATCGACCGTGAGGTTAGGATCGACCTGTTGATTGTCGGGCATAGCGGAGGGAAAAGTCGACCCGAGGGTTAGGACTGATCCGGCTATGTCAAGGTTGTAAGTGACACTCGAGGGTTATGGTCGACACAATGCCAGTGTTAGGACCGACTCGATCGTGCCCAGCCTACTTCTTCCGGAACTGTCGAGATTGACGTTGCGTTGACATATCATGCACTCTAATTAAATTCGTTGGGATTTTGATGAGTAGATGTTGATAAACATTGTTATGTGTTTTGATGAGTAGATGTTGATAAACATTGTTATGTGTTTTGATGAGTAGATGTTGATAAATATCGTTACGTGCTTTGATGATTGAATTGTACTATAGATTTGATAACATGCTATGTTTAAACCTTAGGGTAGACAATGTAGAACTTATATGTATACAAGCAATATATATATATATATATATATATACTTATACTTTACCTGTTGCCTTGTATTCTCTATACTATACTCCGTAAGTTGACCCTTGCACGTGCTACCTGTGTTTGGGGGGCTATGTATGCCCTTTTTGTCAGATGCCGTTGACGGACTGTTTCGTGATGCTTCGTCGTACGGGGAAGACCCGGAGCGAAATGACTACTACTGAGCCTTCGACGATGGAAGTTTAGGGATGGGTGTTTAGAGTCTACTAAGGTTGGGTGTTAGTGTCATAGCTCTGACTTATTCTTATTTTGAGGGCTTGTGTTGCTGACACTTGACCTATCCTTTTTGGAATTGTACATTTTGCCTACGGGCGTCACACTTTTCTACTTTCCGTCACTGAAGGTTACTCGTGACGAGGTTGCTACTTACAGCGGGGGCTGTATTTATGTTATGTACTAGTGTTGTTATCTTTTGTTGGGAGTTTATTTCTTTCAGTCTTTGGTTCTATTATCGAAAAATAATAATTCACGTTTTTTCGCTTTAAGTTATTTTTGGTTACTAAAGTGACGCCACCGAAATCGGGGTGTTACATTGTGGTATCAGAGCTTGTCGAGTCTTTCGGGAGTCTTTGGGGAATAGGTCTTCTGTGCTAGGTTGTGTGACTCTGCAAAGAGTAAAAATTGATTGTCTGCCAAGCGATTTTTCGCTTAGAATTGATTGAAGTTATTGCTTAATCATATTGTATAGTCATGGAAAAGCTATCTTATGATTAGTACTAACTGTTGGTTTAACTAAACCGAACGATGATAACCTTCTAACCATTCTTTCTCATTTCAGTATAATATGTTCCATTACTCGCGTAGCGTGTGCAAGCACACCTATCTTACTTATACTGTTTGAGCTTTGACCTTATAGTTATTACGCCTATTAATACCTTATTTGACCGTAGCTCGTATTTTAGCTATAGAAGTACACGAGGTTTAAGATAACACGTTAAGCCTAGAAAGTAGTCTTGTACCGATGCGTTTAACCAGAAGCTAGAAGCTAAAGAATGAATCTTAGAGAGATTTTGTATGGATAGTATACGTATGATGTCGAGAGTGTGTAGTTCCGTAGCGACATCATAGAGGATTTAATATCAAGATATTTGTGACTATTGGATGATAGGAACTCATTGACTGTTCCAGTAGGTTTTTCTAGATTTCCACCTTCGATGTATTAGGCCTGATCAACTTAATATTGAGGGGGTGATTTTCGGAATCACAACTGGCGATGGACTTTGATAGAAGGATGTGTAAGATGAATTTGAACTGGAACGAAGATTAGTCGAGTTTGGAAGTAAAAGTTCGCGTTAAGTATTAGTTTTCTTGCGAAGGAGTTATAGTTATAAGAAATGGATATTCGTTTAAGAAGTATTGAAGAATTAAAGGATATTAGAGGTCCAAACTTAGTGAAGGCTTAGATTTTAGATCAATCGATTTGATCACGAACGCGTGAGACATGAAGTCTTGTCAAGTTTTGATCGAGAGACTAAGTATTGGGATGATTAGAGGATGATCAGATTACAGAAAGGGAAGTGTTCGTATCAAGATGAATACTTGAGGTATAGTTATGATTGGAACTTTTAGAGGATAAACCTCGATTTATGCGAAGTGTTAGGGATTTCAGTAAGCCTAAATTGGTTTGAGTGAGGAAGGTTTTGATGACGAAGACGACAATAATGGATTGTTAGATAGTAAGAGGGTGATTAGCTTATGAGTGGTTGATGAATTTATGATTAAGGGAGTCAGTCTTGTCCTGTACGAGGTATTAAGACTCAAGTCGAGTTTTAATTTGATTGGTGACTAAGGAGAAGAACAAGGAATAATATCCGGAGCTTTTACTGAAACCTAAGTTTCGAGGACGAAACTTTCTTTTTGGAGGGTAGTAATGTAAGGCCCATGTTTTTAAACTTATGCCAAGTAAATAGAATCCTATTCACGATTAGGGTTGATGTATCGTGAAGGGAAACCTGAACTAGATTTTACCAAATGAAATAAATTTATGAAGGAGAAAGTTCAGGAAAAGTCAAAGGATTGCATCATGATCGATAAAAGTTATAGCACGATCGTTATACGCTTAAACCTAGGTCAGAAACCCTAGTATATAGCTAGTTTTCACTTTTAGGCACGACGGAAGTTAATTCCAAAAATCTTCAGAGAAATGTTAGAACTTCTCTTTTTCCATATATCACAATCGTTTCGAGGCGAAACTCTAGAATCTACGAACGTCCGATTCCAATCATCGGAAGTTTGCCGAAACCGAATCCCTGGTATTTCAAAACCCTAGAATCAACCGACAATGAAGACTTTTTCTATTCGGAACATAAAATGAAGATTCCACACGCGTACACCCATTTCTCTTGATGATTTCAATCTTTCTTCAGAAGGAAGTTTTCTATTCCGACATTCGATGCAAAAAGCAACTTATCGGGTAAAATAGTTTTACACCGACTTTGCATTAGTTGCCAAAAATACAAGGAGACCTCATTTTAGTTTTGGAATTCTTTCGCCAAAACCTATCTTAGAATTCACGGAGAATGAAGCCGGAAAAATCAGATTCGCGAAACTTTCATATTACCGCGTTTTGCCAACCTCTATATAAAGCAAGAAAGGTGAGAAAAATCACAAAAACTCCTCCATTTTCTCTCCAAGGCCGCGAGCTCCATTGAAGGAAGAGGAAGAAGAGCTTTTCTTCATTTCATGCTTGATCGTTGATTAATCAGTTGCTGCTTCAAGGTTTCGAGGTATAGTCGCTAATCCTTACCTCTGATCGCTTTTTCCATAGCTTTTCTGTAGACTTTTCTGAGCTGATAGTTTTGAGGTTTTTGCAAAACTATCCTGAATATTTCATTTTTGATTCTAAACATCTTCCTTATGTGCCCAAGATCACTTCTGCCGGATTAGATTTTCCGTAATGTCGCCGGATTTCCGCCGGAATCAATTTATGCCTTAAATACCCATTTTTGGAGTAAAGCTTCAACCTTTAGGCTGAAAACAATCGCCTTAGCTTAGTGCTAGTAGGATTAGTTGTCATAAACGTCGTTGGTGATGTCCCTGTCAAATTTGCTTTTTGGAATTTCAGTTTTGAAATTCTAAGTTAAAAATCATGACCAAAATACCCCTGCGACAGTTTTTGATCCGATAATTTTTCCGATTTTAGAATACCCTTAGTTACGGCTAATGATAGCATAGGAACCAAGTTTGATCGAAGAAAAATCGAGCCCCACAATTACCAAAAGTGGCCGAGCCCTTTAAGGAGGGAGGAGGAAAATTCCTTTTTCGAAAACTTGTCCTTTCGCGCTAGATTATCGTACTTCGAAGTATATGCTACTTCGAGTAACCCTAGTATCTATTGTTTGCTGAGTTTCGGTCTCATTGTGATTGATTTCTGTGGTTTTGCTCTAAAGGTGCTTTTGAGGAATTTCCTGAAGAGCAAGGCATAGAGTGTGAAGGAACGTTTGAGGAGAACGCTGGATTAACTATAGGTAAGGGCAACTTACCTTGCTAGTTAATGCTTTAGGTGTCGATGAATTCGACTTGATTTATTGTTTATGCACTTGTTTGTGTTTGACTGGTAAAATGTTTTCTGAGGCTTCGGCTGACAATGTAGATGATTCATCTACTGAATGCTTTTGAGATTGAATTTCATGCTAAGTGCTAAGTGGGTAATTTAGGATGTGTGGAGCATGCTTTATATGCTAAGTGCTACGTGGTTATTGCGTAATATGTGGATATATGCATGCTGGTTGATTGGGCTGAGTTATTTATGCTTTTGTAATGAAATCTGAGATTCTGTGTAGTGAGAATAGCGGGCAGGTCATGCCGATTTTATTTTGAGAGTTTTGAGAAAGTTTGATAGGACGAATGAGATTCGGGCCTTGTTATGGTTTTCATGGATCGAGACATTCTCTGGAGTCATTTGGGATTGGGAGATCCCGGGAACTTATAAGATTCGCGATAAGATTAAAGGGATATTATTTTGTAAAGAAAACTCATAAGACATTAAACAACCTCTAAATCTTCAAATAATGATAATAAACTCGAAAGGGAGCTTAGGATGAAGATCTTAGTTTTGGAAAACGAGAAGTGTCGTCGGATCCAAGTGTTGAGAAAGTTGAGAAGTTTTGAGTATGTTGATACTCTTGTGCTGTGGGACCAGTTATGTCGTTGGGCTATCCGAGGGATAAGCCGGGAAATTGATAGTTTCCGAGTATGTCGATACTCTTTGCTCGCTGAGCAGTTTTTGACCATCGGATGGAGATGAGTCGGATGATTTGGAGATCATCATGAGATATAGTTTATGCCTTCGGGTACAGTATATACCTTCGGGTACAGTATATCTATATACCTTCGGGTACAGTTTATGCCTTCGGGTACAGTATATACCTTCGGGTACAGTATATCTATATACCTTCGGGTACAGTTTATGCCTTCGGGTACAGTTTATGCCTTCGGGTACAGTTTATGCCTTCGGGTACAGTATATACCTTCGGGTACAGTTTATGCCTTCGGGTACAGTTTATGCCTTCGGGTACAGTTTATGCCTTCGGGTAATTCGGACATCGACGGGGGATATGATCGACCGTGAGGTTAGGATCGACCTGTTGATTGTCGGGCATAGCGGAGGGAAAAGTCGACCCGAGGGTTAGGACTGATCCGGCTATGTCAAGGTTGTAAGTGACACTCGAGGGTTATGGTCGACACAATGCCAGTGTTAGGACCGACTCGATCGTGCCCAGCCTACTTCTTCCGGAACTGTCGAGATTGACGTTGCGTTGACATATCATGCACTCTAATTAAATTCGTTGGGATTTTGATGAGTAGATGTTGATAAACATTGTTATGTGTTTTGATGAGTAGATGTTGATAAACATTGTTATGTGTTTTGATGAGTAGATGTTGATAAATATCGTTACGTGCTTTGATGATTGAATTGTACTAGAGATTTGATAACATGCTATGTTTAAACCTTAGGGTAGACAATGCAGAACTTATATGTATACAAGCAATATATATATATATATATATACCCTTATACTTTACCTGTTGCCTTGTATTCTCTATACTATATTCCGTAAGTTGACCCTTGCACGTGCTACCTGTGTTTGGGGGGCTATGTATGCCCTTTTTGTCAGATGCCGTTGACGGACTGTTTCGTGATGCTTCGTCGTACGGGGAAGACCCGGAGCGAAATGACTACTACTGAGCCTTCGACGATGGAAGTTTAGGGATGGGTGTTTAGAGTCTACTAAGGTTGGGTGTTAGTGTCATAGCTCTGACTTATTCTTATTTTGAGGGCTTGTGTTGCTGACACTTGACCTATCCTTTTTGGAATTGTACATTTTGCCTACGGGCGTCACACTTTTCTACTTTCCGTCACTGAAGGTTACTCGTGACGAGGTTGCTACTTACAGCGGGGGCGGTATTTATGTTATATACTAGTGTTGTTATCTTTTGTTGGGAGTTTATTTCTTTCAGTCTTTGGTTCTATTATCGAAAAATAATAATTCACGTTTTTTCGCTTTAAGTTATTTTTGGTTACTAAAGTGACGCCACCGAAATCGGGGTGTTACATTGTGGTATCAGAGCTTGTCGAGTCTTTCGGGAGTCTTTGGGGAATAGGTCTTCTGTGCTAGGTTGTGTGACTCTGCAAAGAGTAAAAATTGATTGTCTGCCAAGCGATTTTTCGCTTAGAATTGATTGAAGTTATTGCTTAATCATATTGTATAGTCATGGAAAAGCTATCTTATGATTAGTACTAACTGTTGGTTTAACTAAACCGAACGATGATAACCTTCTAACCATTCTTTCTCATTTCAGTATAATATGTTCCATTACTCGCGTAGCGTGTGCAAGCACACCTATCTTACTTATACTGTTTGAGCTTTGACCTTATAGTTATTACGCCTATTAATACCTTATTTGACCGTAGCTCGTATTTTAGCTATAGAAGTACACGAGGTTTAAGATAACACGTTAAGCCTAGAAAGTAGTCTTGTACCGATGCGTTTAACCAGAAGCTAGAAGCTAAAGAATGAATCTTAGAGAGATTTTGTATGGATAGTATACGTATGATGTCGAGAGTGTGTAGTTCCGTAGTGACATCATAGAGGATTTAATATCAAGATATTTGTGACTATTGGATGATAGGAACTCATTGACTGTTCCAGTAGGTTTTTCTAGATTTCCACCTTCGATGTATTAGGCCTGATCAACTTAATATTGAGGGGGTGATTTTCGGAATCACAACTGGCGATGGACTTTGATAGAAGGATGTGTAAGATGAATTTGAACTGGATCGAAGATTAGTCGAGTTTGGAAGTAAAAGTTCACGTTAAGTATTAGTTTTCTTGCGAAGGTGTTATAGTTATAAGAAATGGATATTCGTTTAAGAAGTATTGAAGAATTAAAGGATATTAGAGGTCCAAACTAAGTGAAGGCTTAGATTTTAGATCAATCGATTTGATCACGAACGCGTGAGACATGAAGTCTTGTCAAGTTTTGATCGAGAGACTAAGTATTGGGATGATTAGAGGATGATCAGTTTACAGAAAGGGAAGTGTTCGTATCAAGATGAATACTTGAGGTATAGTTATGATTGGAACTTTTAGAGGATAAACCTCGATTTATGCGAAGTGTTAGGGATTTCAGTAAGCCTAAATTGGTTTGAGTGAGGAAGGTTTTGATGACGAAGACGACAATAATGGATTGTTAGATAGTAAGAGGGTGATTAGCTTATGAGTGGTTGATGAATTTATGATTAAGGGAGTCAGTCTTGTCCTGTACGAGGTATTAAGACTCAAGTCGAGTTTTAATTTGATTGGTGACTAAGGAGAAGAACAAGGAATAATATCCGGAGCTTTTACTGAAACCTAAGTTTCGAGGACGAAACTTTCTTTTTGGAGGGTAGTAATGTAAGGCCCAAGTTTTTAAACTTATGCCAAGTAAATAGAATCCTATTCACGATTAGGGTTGATGTATCGTGAAGGGAAACCTGAACTAGATTTTACCAAATGAAATAAATTTATGAAGGAGAAAGTTCAGGAAAAGTCAAAGGATTGCATCATGATCGATAAAAGTTATAGCACGATCGTTATACGCTTAAACCTAGGTCAGAAACCCTAGTATATAGCTAGTTTTCACTTTTAGGCACGACGGAAGTTAATTCCAAAAATCTTCAGAGAAATGTTAGAACTTCTCTTTTTCCATATATCACAATCGTTTCGAGGCAAACTCTAGAATCTACGAACGTCCGATTCCAATCATCGGAAGTTTGCCGAAACCGAATCCCTGGTATTTCAAAACCCTAGAATCAACCGACAATGAAGACTTTTTCTATTCGGAACATCAAATGAAGATTCCACACGCGTACACCCATTTCTCTTGATGATTTCAATCTTTCTTCAGAAGGAAGTTTTCTATTCCGACATTCGATGCAAAAAGCAACTTATCGGGTAAAATAGTTTTACACCGACTTTGCATTAGTTGCCAAAAATACAAGGAGACCTCATTTTAGTTTTGGAATTCTTTCGCCAAAACCTATCTTAGAATTCACGGAGAATGAAGCCGGAAAAATCAGATTCGCGAAACTTTCATTTTACCGCGTTTTGCCAACCTCTATATATAGCAAGAAAGGTGAGAAAAATCACAAAAACTCCTCCATTTTCTCTCCAAGGCCGCGAGCTCCATTGAAGGAAGAGGAAGAAGAGCTTTTCTTCATTTCTTGCTTGATCGTTGATTAATCAGTTGCTGCTTCAAGGTTTCGAGGTATAGTCGCTAATCCTTACCTCTGATCGCTTTTTCCATAGCTTTTCTGTAGACTTTTCTGAGCTGATAGTTTTGAGGTTTTTGCAAAACTATCCTGAATATTTCATTTTTGATTCTAAACATCTTCCTTATGTGCCCAAGATCACTTCTGCCGGATTAGATTTTCCGTAATGTCGCCGGATTTCCGCCTGAATCAATTTATGCCTTAAATACCCATTTTTGGAGTAAAGCTTCAACCTTTAGGCTGAAAACTATCGCCTTAGCTTAGTGCTAGTAGGATTAGTTGTCATAAACGTCGTTGGTGATGTCCCTGTCAAATTTGCTTTTTGGAATTTCAGTTTTGAAATTCTAAGTTAAAAATCATGACCAAAATACCCCTGCGACAGTTTTTGATCCGATAATTTTTCCGAGTTTAGAATACCCTTAGTTACGGCTAATGATAGCATAGGAACCAAGTTTGATTGAAGAAAAATCGAGCCCCACAATTACCAAAAGTGGCCGAGCCCTTTAAGGGGGGAGGAGGAAAATTCCTTTTTCGAAAACTTGTCCTTTCGCGCTAGATTATCGTACTTCGAAGTATATGCTACTTCGAGTAACCCTAGTATCTATTGTTTGCTGAGTTTCGGACTCATTGTGATTGATTTCTGTGGTTTTGCTCTAAAGGTGCTTTTGAGGAATTTCCTGAAGAGCAAGGCATAGAGTGTGAAGGAACGTTTGAGGAGAACGCTGGAATAACTATAGGTAAGGGCAACTTACCTTGCTAGTTAATGCTTTAGGTGTCGATGAATTCGACTTGATTTATTGTTTATGCACTTGTTTGTGTTTGACTGGTAAAATGTTTTCTGAGGCTTCGGCTGACAATGTAGATGATTCATCTACTGAATGCTTTTGAGATTGAATTTCATGCTAAGTGCTAAGTGGGTAATTTAGGATGTGTGGTGCATGCTTTATATGCTAAGTGCTACGTGGTTATTGCGTAATATGTGGATAAATGCATGCTGGTTGATTGGGCTGAGTTATTTATGCTTTTGTAATGAAATCTGAGATTCTGTGTAGTGAGAATAGCGGGCAGGTCATGCCGATTTTATTTTGAGAGTTTTGAGAAAGTTTGATAGGACGAATGAGATTCGGGCCTTGTTATGGTTTTCATGGATCGAGACATTCTCTGGAGTCATTTGGGAGTGGGAGATCCCGGGAACTTATAAGATTCGCGATAAGATTAAAGGGATATTATTTTGTAAAGAAAACTCATAAGACATTAAACAACCTCTAAATCTTCAAATAATGATAATAAACTCGAAAGGAAGCTTAGGATGAAGATCTTAGTTTTGGAAAACGAGAAGTGTCGTCGGATCCAAGTGTTGAGAAAGTTGAGAAGTTTTGAGTATGTTGATACTCTTGTGCTGTGGGAGCAGTTATGTCGTTGGGCTATCCGAGGGATAAGCCGGGAAATTGATAGTTTCCGAGTATGTCGATACTCTTTGCTCGCTGAGCAGTTTTTGACCATCGGATGGAGATGAGTCGGATGATTTGGAGATCATCATGAGATACAGTTTATGCCTTCGGGTACAGTTTATGCCTTCGGGTACAGTATATACCTTCGGGTACAGTATATCTATATACCTTCGGGTACAGTTTATGCCTTCGGGTACAGTATATACCTTCGGGTACAGTATATCTATATACCTTCGGGTACAGTTTATGCCTTCGGGTACAGTTTATGCCTTCGGGTACAGTTTATGCCTTCGGGTACAGTATATACCTTCGGGTACAGTTTATGCTTCAAATGAATATTCCACACGCGTACACCCATTTCTCTTGATGATTTTAATCTTTCTTCAGAAGGAAGTTTTCTATTCCGACATCCGATGCAAAAAGCAACTTATCGGGTAAAATAGTTTTATACCGATTATGCATTAGTTGCCAAAAATACAAAGAGACCTCATTTTAGTTTTGGAATTCTTTCGCCAAAACATATCTATTAATTCACGGAGTATGACGCCGGAAAAATCAGATTCGCGAAACTTTCATTTTCCCGCGAATTTCCAACCTTTATATATAGCAAAGAAAGGAAGAAAAACTCAAATTTTCCTCCATTTTCTTCATCAAGGCCGCGAGTTCTACAAGGGAGGGAGAAGAGAAGATTTTCTTCATCGTTTGCTTGATCGTCGATCAATCAGTTGCTGCTTCAAGGTTTCGAGGTATAGTCGCTAATCCTTACCTCTGATCGCTTTTTCCATAGCTTTTCTGTAGACTTTTCTGAGCTGATAGTTTATGGGTTTTTGCAAAACTATCCTGAATCTTTCATTTCTGATTCTAAACCTCTTCTATATGTGCCCAAGATCACTTCTGCCGGATTAGATTTTCCGTTATGTCGCCGGAATTCCGCCGGAATCAATTTTAGCCTTAAATACCCATTTTTGGAGTTTTTGAGGTAAAGCTTCAACCTTGGTGTTTGTAGGATAAGTTGTCATAAACGTCGTTAGTAACGTCCCTGCAAAATTTGGTTTTTGTGATTTCAGTTTTGAAATTTCTAAGTTAAAAATCATGACCAAAATACCCCTGCGACAGTTTTTGATCCGATAATTTTTTCGAGTTCAGAATACCCTTAGTTACGGCTAATGAAAGCATAGGAACCAAGTTTGGTCGAAGAAAAATCGAGCCCCACAATTGTGAAAAGTGGCCGAGCCCTATAGAGGAGGAGGGGGAAAATTCCTTTTCCGAAAACTTGTCCTTTCGCGCTAGATTATCGTACCTCGGAGTATGAACTACTTCGTGTAACCTTAGTGAGCATTGATAGCTTAGTTTCCGATAGATTTTGATAGAATTATGTGGTTTTACTTTAAAGTTTCTTTTGAAGAATTTCCTGAAGATCAAGGAGCTCATTGTGAAGGAACGTTTGAGGAGAACGCTGGAATAACTAGAGGTAAGGGCAACTTACCTTGCTAGTTAATGCTTTAGGTGTCGATGAATTCGACTTGATTTACTGTTTATGCACTTGTTTGTGTTTGATTGGTAAAATGTTTTCTGAGGCTTCGGCTGACAATGTAGATGATTCATCTACTGACTGTTTTTGAGATTGACTTACATGCTATGTGCTATGTGGGTAATTTAGGATGTGTGGTGCATGCTTTATATGCTAAGTGCTACGTGGTTATTGCATAATATGTGGATATGTGACATGCTGGTTGATTGGGCTGAGTTATTTATGCGTTTGCAATGAAAGCTGAGTTTCTGAGTAGCGAGAATAGCGGGCAGGTCATGCCGATTTTATTTTGAGAGTTTTGAGAAAGTTTGATAGGACGAATGAGATTCGGGCCTTGGTATGGTTTTTCATGGATCGAGACATTCTCTGGAGTCATTTGGGATTTGGAGATCCCGGGAACTTATAAGATTCGCGATAAGATTAAAAGGATATTATTTTGTAAATAAAACTCATAAGACATTAAACAA
The DNA here is from genome assembly GCF_012489685.1 of Lotus japonicus. Taxonomy (NCBI): domain Eukaryota; kingdom Viridiplantae; phylum Streptophyta; class Magnoliopsida; order Fabales; family Fabaceae; genus Lotus; species Lotus japonicus. Next base: position 26,416,488 of record NC_080045.1, on the reverse strand, counting down.
CCTCTAAATCTTCAAATAATGATAATAAACTCGAAAGGAAGCTTAGGAGGAAGATCTTAGTTTTGGAAAACGAGAAGTATCGTCGGATCCAAGTGTTGAGAAAGTTGAGAAGTTTTGAGTATGTTGATACTCTTGTGCTGTGGGAGCAGTTATGTCGTTGGGCTATCCGAGGGATAAGCCGGGAAATTGATAGTTTCCGAGTATGTCGATACTCTTTGCTCGCTGAGCAGTTTTTGACCATCGGATGGAGATGTGTCGGATGATTTGGAGATCATCATGAGATACAGTTTATGCCTTCGGGTACAGTTTATGCCTTCGGGTACAGTTTATGCCTTCGGGTACAGTTTATGCCTTCGGGTACAGTTTATACCTTCGGGTAATTCGGACATCGACGGGGGATATGATCGACCGTGAGGTTAGGATCGACCTGTTGATTGTCGGGCATAGCGGAGGGAAAAGTCGACCCGCAGGGTTAGGACTGATCCGGCTATGTCAAGGTTGTAAGTGACACTCGGGGGTTATGGTCGACACAATGCCAGTGTTAGGACCGACTCAAACGTGCCCAGCCTACTCTTTCCGGAATCGTCGAGATTGACGTTGCATTGACATATCATGCACTCTAATTATATTCGTTGGGGATTTGGATGAGTAGATGTTGATAAATATCGTATGTGCTTTGATGATTGAATTGTACTAGAGTGTTGATAACATGCTATGTTTAAACCTTAGGGTAGACAATGCAGAACTTATATGTATATATATGACAAATATATATGTATACCCCTTATACTTTACCTGTTGTCTTGTATTCTCTATACTATATTCCGTAAGTTGACCCTTGCACGTGCTACCTGTGTTTGGGGGGCTATGTATGCCCTTTTTGTCAGATGTCGTTGGTGGATTCTTCCGTGATTCCTCGTCGTTCGGGGAAGACCCGGAGCGAAATGACTACTATTGAGCCTTCGACGTGGACCCGGACTTCATGCATGACCAGATGGGAGTCGATGATGGAAGTATGGGGGATGGGTGATTAGAGTCTATTAAGGTTGGGTGTTAGTGTCCTAGCTCTGACTTATTCTTATTTTTGAGGGCTTGTGTTGCTGACACTTGACCTAACATTTTGGGATTGTACATTTTGCCTACGGGCGTTACACTTTTCTACTTTCCGTCATTGGAGGTTACTCGTGACGAGGTCGCTATTTACAGCGGGGGATGCTATATATATTGTATATTAGTTCTGTTGCCTTTCGCATTTGGGTTTTATTTAATTCAGTCTTGTCTTAGTTATTATCAAAAAAAAATATTTACGTTTTTCCGCATTAAGTTTACTTTTGGTTACTAAAGTGACGCCACCGAAATCGGGGTGTTACATTGTGGTATCAGAGCACGGTCGAGTCTTTCGGGAGTTGTTGGGGAATAGGTCTTCTGTGCTAGGTTGTGTGACTCTGCAAAGAGTGAAAATTGATTGTCTGCAAGCGATTTTTCGCTTAAAAATTGATTGAAGTTATTGCTTACTCATATTGTATAGTGATGCCAGAGACTATCTTGTGATGAGTACTAACTGTTTGTTTGGGCTTTGACCTTATAGTTATTACGCCTATTAACACCTTATTTGACCGTAGCTCGTATTTTAGCTATAGAAGTTATATGAGGTTTAGAATGACACGCTAAGCTTAGAAAGTAGTCTTCTACCGATGCGTTTAAAAGGAAGCTAGAAGCTGAAGAATGAATCTCATAGAGATTTCTTATGGATAGTATACGTATGATGTCGAGGGCGTGTAGTTCCGTAGCGGAATCGTTGAGGATGTGAGGTCAGGATATTTGTGACTATTGGATGATAGGAACTCATTGACTGTTCCAGTGGGTTTTTCTAAATTTCACCTTCGATGTATTAGGCTTGATCAACTTAATAGTGAGGGGGTGATATTCGGAATCAGAGCTGGCTATGGACTTTGATAGAAGGATTGGTAAGATTAACTTGATTGGATCGAGGATTAGTCGAGCTGGGAGGAAAAAGTTCGCATTAAGTATAAGTTCTCTTGCGAAGGAGATATAGTTTGAAGAAATGGATATTCATTTAGGAAGCATTGAAGAATTAACGGACATTAGAGGTCCAAACTTGGTGAAGGTTCAGGTTTTAAGTCTATGAATTGTTGTCTTAAGTTTCTAGGACTCGAAGTTGGTTAGAATTTGATAGAGAGATTAAGAAGTTGATTGACGAGATGGTGATCAAGTTACAGAAAAGGGATGTGTTAGTATTAAGATGAACACTTGAGGTTGTCATATTTGGACAAGTTGCTTAAAGTCTAAGAGTGAGTGAAACTTGTTATGGATTTCGGTGATACAAGCTAGAGATTAGCGAGTGAATTTTGCTAAGTGGAATGAGAATCTTAGGGTAAAGATTGACTTCAGAAGATGGAGATCATATTCGAGTAAGAGTTTTAGTGGTGTTATCATTGATGATTGTAGTTAAACCTCGGCAAGTTGAAAGATGATATGTCTGTTGAGACGCCGTTGGTCAACATTGGGACTAGAAGAGTGAAACAATCGAAGGGAAAGCAGAGTGCTTTAGTAAGAGTTATTTGGAACAAAGACACAGACGATGCCATATGGGAGTTAGAGGAAAAGATCAAGAACAATAGTCAGAGCTTTTACTGAACCCTAAGTTTCGAGGACGAAACTTTCTTTTTGGAGGGTAGTAATGTAAGACCCAAGTTTTTAAGCTTAGAATAAGTGGAAGAGATTTCCATTTACGATTAGGCTTGATGTATTGTGAAGGGAAACCTGAACTAGAGTTTACCAAATGAAATAAATTTATGAAGGAGAAAGTTCAGGAAAAGTCAAAGGATTACATCATGATCGATAAAAGTTATAGTACGATCGTTATACGCTTAACCTAGGTCAGAAACCCTAGTATATAGCTAATTTTCACTTTTAGGCACGATGGAAGTTAATTCCAAAAATCTTCAGAGAAATGTTAGAACTTCTCTTTTTCCATATATCAAAATCGTTTCGAGGCGAAACTCTAGGATCTACGAACGTCCGATTCCAATCATCGGAAGTTTGCCGAAACCGAATCCCTGGTATTTCAAAACCCTACAATCTCTCGACGATGAAGACTTTTTCTATTCAGAGCTTCAAATGAATATTCCACACGCGTACACCCATTTCTCTTGATGATTTTAATCTTTCTTCAGAAGGAAGTTTTCTATTCCGACATCCGATGCAAAAAGCAACTTATCGGGTAAAATAGTTTTATACCGATTATGCATTAGTTGCCAAAAATACAAAGAGACCTCATTTTAGTTTTGGAATTCTTTCGCCAAAACATATCTATTAATTCACGGAGTATGACGCCGGAAAAATCAGATTCGCGAAACTTTCATTTTCCCGCGAATTTCCAACCTTTATATATAGCAAAGAAAGGAAGAAAAACTCAAATTTTCCTCCATTTTCTTCATCAAGGCCGCGAGTTCTACAAGGGAGGGAGAAGAGAAGATTTTCTTCATCGTTTGCTTGATCGTCGATCAATCAGTTGCTGCTTCAAGGTTTCGAGGTATAGTCGCTAATCCTTACCTCTGATCGCTTTTTCCATAGCTTTTCTGTAGACTTTTCTGAGCTGATAGTTTATGGGTTTTTGCAAAACTATCCTGAATCTTTCATTTCTGATTCTAAACCTCTTCTATATGTGCCCAAGATCACTTTGAAGGTATGAAAAACGGTAGAAAGGGGGGGTTTGAATAACGTTTTCAGTATAAAACTTCCACCTTAAAGATTTTGACAAATCTTTCGAGAACTTAAGTGCTAAAGATAAGAGATAGAAAAGCACACAAGGATTTTATCCTGGTTCACTTGATAAATCACTCAAGCTACTCCAGTCCACCCGTTAAGGTGATTTCTTCCTTCTTAGAATGAAGGCAATCCACTAATCAGGTAAGAGTTACAACTGCACTTGAAACCTACAAGTGACTAACAATTACACTGACTTAGCTCACACTAAGATTCACTCTCTTAGTCTTCTCTAGGATCCGATCAACCTTGATCTCCTAAAGGAACTAAACAAACTGTTTATCAAAGAATTGTTTACAAGAGATTTGCTTCTAAAAAGCTAATAGTAAACTCAATGAATTTCAGATGAAAGAAAGCTTAGAAGAATTTAAGTTTGTCTTGCGCGTATGTGAATGCTTCTAGCCGTTTCTTTCAGTCTTCAGCCTCTTTATATACTCCAAGGATTAGGGTTGAGCGTTGCATGGGAAATGCTACCGTTGGAGGGCAGTTCTGGAAAATCCAGCTTCTGCTGTGTCTGAGACTGTTAGGTAGGTCGTCAGGAAGGTACAGTTGCTTTTGTACTTGGATAGCGACTTGACCTTTAAACCTAGGAGACTTCTGATCAGGGGAATGCTTCATATTGGAACTTGTGAAGCCGGTTGATCAGAGTCAGAGGGAAAGCCCAGATCCTCTGACCAATGTTTCTTCTGATTCTGAACTCAGAGGGAAGAACATGGTCTTCAGAGTATCTTGCTTCTGGACAACAGAATTTCACTAATCAGCTTCTGGATCTTCAGAGTCTTCTACACCATCAGAATATCTGAGCCTTCAGTGTTTCTTGGTTATCAGACTTTCTGGATCTTCAGAACTTCTAGTGACTGAGTCCACATCAGAGTTTGTATAACTTCAGAACTTCTGAAGCTTTTCCACTGTTCATACTGAACATGGTGAATGCGAAAGCGTTGCTTGGGTCGCTCTTTATACACAGTGCTTCTGATTTGTGTGAGATTGAGTTGAGGTCAGAGCCTGCAAATAGCACACTCAGAGAAACACGTTAGAGTACCACAATTGTTCATATCAAAAAGGTTAACATGTAATCGTCAAAACATAGAGTTGTACTACTAGATCAAAACTTGATCTTACACACTTCTGCCGGATTAGATTTTCCGTTATGTAGCCGGAATTCCGCCGGAATCAATTTTAGCCTTAAATACCCATTTTTGGAGTTTTTGAGGTAAAGCTTCAACCTTTAGGCTAAAAACTATCGCCTTAGCTTAGTGTTAGTAGGATTAGTTGTCATAAACGTCGTTAGTAACGTCCCTGCAAAATTTGGGTTTTGGGATTTCAGTTTTGAAATTTCTAAGTTAAAAATCATGACCAAAATACCCCTGCGACAGTTTTTGATCCGATAATTTTTCCGAGTTCAGAATACCCTTAGTTACGGCTAATGAAAGCATAGGAACCAAGTTTGGTCGAAGAAAAATCGAGCCCCACAATTGTGAAAAGTGGCCGAGCCCTATAGAGGAGGAGGGGGAAAATTCCTTTTCCGAAAACTTGTCCTTTCGCGCTAGATTATCGTACCTCGGAGTATGAACTACTTCGTGTAACCTTAGTGAGCATTGATAGCTTAGTTTCCGATAGATTTTGATAGAATTCTGTGGTTTTACTTTAAAGGTTCTTTTGAAGAATTTCCTGAAGATCAAGGAGCTCATTGTGAAGGAACGTTTGAGGAGAACGCTGGAATAACTAGAGGTAAGGGCAACTTACCTTGCTAGTTAATGCTTTAGGTGTCGATGAATTCGACTTGATTTACTGTTTATGCACTTGTTTGTGTTTGATTGGTAAAATGTTTTCTGAGGCTTCGGCTGACAATGTAGATGATTCATCTACTGACTGTTTTTGAGATTGACTTACATGCTATGTGCTATGTGGGTAATTTAGGATGTGTGGTGCATGCTTTATATGCTAAGTGCTACGTGGTTATTGCATAATATGTGGATATGTGACATGCTGGTTGATTGGGCTGAGTTATTTATGCATTTGCAATGAAAGCTGAGTTTCTGAGTAGCGAGAATAGCGGGCAGGTCATGCCGATTTTATTTTGAGAGTTTTGAGAAAGTTTGATAGGACGAATGAGATTCGGGCCTTGTTATGGTTTTTCATGGATCGAGACATTCTCTGGAGTCATTTGGGATTTGGAGATCCCGGGAACTTATAAGATTCGCGATAAGATTAAAAGGATATTATTTTGTAAATAAAACTCATAAGACATTAAACAACCTCTAAATCTTCAAATAATGATAATAAACTCGAAAGGAAGCTTAGGAGGAAGATCTTAGTTTTGGAAAACGAGAAGTATCGTCGGATCCAAGTGTTGAGAAAGTTGAGAAGTTTTGAGTATGTTGATACTCTTGTGCTGTGGGAGCAGTTATGTCGTTGGGCTATCCGAGGGATAAGCCGGGAAATTGATAGTTTCCGAGTATGTCGATACTCTTTGCTCGCTGAGCAGTTTTTGACCATCGGATGGAGATGTGTCAGATGATTTGGAGATCATCATGAGATACAGTTTATGCCTTCGGGTACAGTTTATGCCTTCGGGTACAGTTTATGCCTTTGGGTACAGTTATGCCTTCGGGTACAGTTTATGCCTTCGGGTACAGTTTATGCCTTCGGGTACAGTTTATGATCGACCGTGAGGTTAGGATCGACCTGTTGATTGTCGGGCATAGCGGAGGGAAAAGTCGACCCGCAGGGTTAGGACTGATCCGGCTATGTCAAGGTTGTAAGTGACACTCGGGGGTTATGGTCGACACAATGCCAGTGTTAGGACCGACTCAAACGTGCCCAGCCTACTCTTTCCGGAATCGTCGAGATTGACGTTGCATTGACATATCATGCACTCTAATTATATTCGTTGGGGATTTGGATGAGTAGATGTTGATAAATATCGTATGTGCTTTGATGATTGAATTGTACTAGAGTGTTGATAACATGTTATGTTTAAACCTTAGGGTAGACAATGCAGAACTTATATGTATATATATGACATATATATATCTATACCCCTTATACTTTACCTGTTGTCTTGTATTCTCTATACTATATTCCGTAAGTTGACCCTTGCACGTGCTACCTGTGTTTGGGGGGCTATGTATGCCCTTTTTGTCAGATGTCGTTGGTGGATTCTTCCGTGATTCCTCGTCGTTCGGGGAAGACCCGGAGCGAAATGACTACTATTGAGCCTTCGACGTGGACCCGGACTTCATGCATGACCAGATGGGAGTCGATGATGGAAGTATGGGGGATGGGTGATTAGAGTCTATTAAGGTTGGGTGTTAGTGTCCTAGCTCTGACTTATTCTTATTTTTGAGGGCTTGTGTTGCTGACACTTGACCTAACATTTTGGGATTGTACATTTTGCCTACGGGCGTTACACTTTTCTACTTTCCGTCATTGGAGGTTACTCGTGACGAGGTCGCTATTTACAGCGGGGGATGCTATATATATTGTATATTAGTTCTGTTGCCTTTCGCATTTGGGTTTTATTTAATTCAGTCTTGTCTTAGTTATTATCAAAAAAAAATATTTACGTTTTTCCGCATTAAGTTTACTTTTGGTTACTAAAGTGACGCCACCGAAATCGGGGTGTTACAGCTCTGCACTGACCGGCATTATGCCCCATTTTGTTACAATTAAAGCATTTGGGCCTCGTGTCGGGACAAGCATTAGCATAGTGCCCCGGCTTCCCACATCTGAAACAGGTCATCTCCCTGTTCAAGGTCTGATCTCCAGAACCACCAGCAGTACCCGTCATGGGTCTGTAAGATCCTGAAGTAAACCCTTTTTCAGCAGGACGCTGATATGGCCTCCCGCTCTGAAATCTCCCTTTGTCTTGAAAATTTTGAGAACCTGATCTCATCGGCCCTCCAGTTCCAGCCCGGTTCAGCCTCCGGTTCTTCATCAGTTCCACTTCCGTGGCTTTCTCAACCAAAGATTGGAAACGCATGATTCCCAGCGGCCTCATTGAGTCCTCAATATCAGGCCTCAGTCCATTAACAAAGCGCTTGCACATATAGCGCTCATTCACATGATCATGGAAGAATTGAAAATGCTTCGCCAAAGATTCCAGCTTCGAAGCAAATTCCGATACTGACATACCTCCCTGACGGAGTGTCAGAAACTGTGCCTCCCTCTCATCCCGAGCACTTGTTGGAAAATACTTTTCCAAGAATGCGGTCCGGAATGAGTTCCAGTTAATCTCCTCGTGATTGTCTTCCATAATCCCTCTGGTGCCCTACCACCAGTACTCAGCATCCCCGAGTAGCAGATAAGTTGCCATACCCAACTTGGCACCCTCAGTAGTTTGTAGTACGCCGAATATCTTCTCGATCTCCTGAATCCAGAGATCCGCTTTGTCTGGGTCAGTACCACCCGAGAACTTTGGTGGATCTTGCCTCCTGAAGTCATTGAGGCCTTTGTTTTGGTCCAGAGTTACTTCCCTCTGGCGCTGATGCTGTTTACGTGCCTCCTCAGCAGCACGCCTCATCACATTATCGTTTGCTTGGCTGTCACGGCTTGGGCCATAGTGGCCATCATCGCAGCTAATTGGTTAGTGTTCACCATGTTCTGTTAAGTTAAACAAACAGTTAGTACTCATCATAAGATAGCATCTAGTATAACTATACAATATGATTAAGTAATAACTTCAATCAATTCTAAGCGAAAAATCGCTTGCAGACAATCAATTTTCACTCTTTGCAGAGTCACACAACCTAGCACAGAAGACCTATTCCCCAACAACTCCCGAAAGACTCGACAGGCTCTGATACCACAATGTAACACCCCGATTTCGGTGGCGTCACTTTAGTAACCAAAAATAAACTTAATGCGGAAAACGTAAATATTTTTTTTCGATAATATAATCAAGACAATACTGAAATAAATAAGATGCAAGTGCGAAAGACAACAGAACTAATATACAACATATATTACAGCCCCCGCTGTAAGTAGCTAACCTCGTCACGAGTAACCTCCAGTGACGGAAAGAAGAAACATGTAACGCCCGAAGGCAAAATGTACAATCCAAAAGAAAAGGCTAAGTGTTCGCAACACAAACCCTCAAAAATAAGAACGAGTTAGCCCAGATGGCCTAAAACAAGACCTCCTAAGTCCAACCAACTCTCTGTGATTCCCGTAAGGAAACCATACAAAAAGCTATCGGTGGGACACTACCCTGTCCCCAAAGAAACAAATGATGTTCAGAGCTAAGACTCTACTCCTACACTAATCCCATCTCGAGGAGCTCACACTAACACTCAATCCTACATGCTAGCATGATTGTCGTCCGAATTCGAAATCCAGAACGACCTAGTCTATGTACACCATCCGTCCTCCTCTCGCAACCGCGATGCGCTCCTGTTCCAGCATCTCAACCCTAGTTCCCCCCGAAGGATGAACCGTCGTGAACCAGCCCGCCAAAGACATCTGACAATGGGCGTTTGTCCGCCAAAGCACACACAGAAGACGCGAGGGTCAACTCCAAAGAATTACGTAAATAATAGCACGGATAGATACAGATAATAGAATAGCCACTTAGGCTTATAGCTAAGGATAACATCCTAGGGTTGCATATTCCATAACGAACATAAATGGCAGTAATAACAATTAACATGTTACAAATAGGATTAACAAGTAACAATCACACCCAGCAACTAAGTCAGTATGCATGTTGCATGATATGATATGGCGGTTAACCCAGTTAACCAATGCATTCCGGAAACGGATGGACATCAAACGGATCAATCCTAGCACCAGCAACGGTGGGACCATTTCTGCCCGCGTGCCTCTTACACCAAACAAAGGTAGCCAGATCAGCAGTAAACCCTAAGGTCTGCCATTTCGGTCTGCTACAAGAGACGTCTACAAACGCTCTTACACGGCATTCCGGGTCTTATGACCATTTTGGAAACCGACGAAGGTCCGATAATCACGCTGTGTATTAACCTCCTATGTGTGCATGAATGCAATGTGATTAGCCAAACAACGTCTCCGACCTCACTCGACACGTCGCCACGTGTTCTAGTTAAATTAATGTCTCTAAAAGCTTACCCTAAGGTAAAAGTCGATTCTGCGACAAAATACAATAATCATAAACTGAGTGCAACCACTCACGATAACTCTTCGAATCATCAATGCTCTCACGAAGTCTCACGCTTCAGTGGAGTCTCACACATTCACAAAGTCTCACGCTTCAGTGAAGTTTTATGCTTTCACGGGGTCTCACGCCCTAGTGAATTTACACACTTGCACGAAGTCTCACGCTTCAGTGAAGTTCCATGCTATTCACGAGGTCTCACGCCTCAGTGAAGATTCATGCTTTCCACGAGGTCTCACGCCTCAGTGGAGTATCCCGCATTTACAAGGTCTCACGCCTTAGTGAAGCTTCATGCTGTTCACGAGGTCTCATGCCTCAGTGAAGATCCATGCTTTCCACAAGGTCTCACGCCTCAGTGGAGTGTCACGCATTCACAAGGTCTCACGCCTCAGTGAAGCTTCTCGGCTCATCCCTTGGATGGCTAAACAAACTGCTCAAAGAGCGAAGGAGTATCAACATACTCAGAACTTACAGTTTTCTCAACACTTGGGATCCGACGACACTTCTCGCTTTCCAGAACTAAGATTTTCCTCCCAAGCTTCCTTTCGAGTGTATTATCATTATTTGAAGATTTAGAGGTTGTTTAATGTCTTATGAATTTTCCTTATAAAATAATATCCTTTTAGTCTTATCGCAAATCTTATGAGTTCTCGGGATCTCCTAATCCCCAAATAACTCCAGAGAATGTCTCGATCCATAAAACACCATAACAAGGCCCGAATCTCATTCGTCCTATCAAACTTTCTCAAAACTCTCAAAATAAAATCGGCATGACCTGCCCGCTATTCTCACTATTCAGAAACTCAGATTTCATTGCAAAAGCATAAATAACTCAGCACAATCAATCAACATGTCATATATCAACATATTAAGCAATAACCACATAGCACTTAGCATATAAGGCATGCATCACACATCCTAAATTACCCACATAGCACTTAGCATGAAATTCAATCTCAAAAACATTCAGTAGATGAATCATCTACATTGTCAGCCGAAGCCTCAGAAAACATTTTTCCAATCAACCACAAACAAGTGCATAAACAGTAAATCAATGTCGAAAGCATCGACCCTAAGCATTAACTAGAGATTCAGTGAGTAGCCCTCACCTGAAGATTCTCCAGGATTATCTTCTATCACTCCTTCACAATCAACGCCTTGCTCATCTAGGAATTCCTCAAAATCACCTTTAGAGCAAAACCACAGAAATAATACCAGAATCTATCGGAAACTAAGCTATCAATGCTCACTAAGGTTACCCGAAGTAATACATACTCCGAGGTACGATAATCTAGCGCGAAAGGACAAGTTTTCGAAAAAGGAATTTTTTCCCCTCCCCCTTATAGGCTCGGCCACTTTTAGCCATAACTAAGGGTATTCTAAACTCGGAAAAATTATCGGATCAAAAACTGTCGCAGGGGTATTTTGGTCATGATTTTTAACTTAGAATTTCAAAACTGAAATCCCAAAAAGCAAATTTGACAGGGACGTCACTAACGACGTTTATGACAACTAATCCTACTAGCACTAAGCTAAGGCGATAGTTTTCAGCCCAAAGGTTGAAGCTTTACTCCAAAAATGGGTATTTAAGGCATAAATTGATTCCGGCGGAATTCCGGCGACATAACGGAAAAACTAATCCGGCAGAAGTGATCTTGGGCATGTAAGGAAGATGTTTAGAATAAAAAATGAAATATTCAGAATAGTTTTGCACAAACCTCAAAACTATCATCTCAGAAAAGTCTACAGAAAAGCTATGGAAAAAGCGATCAGAGGTAAGGATTAGCGACTATACCTCGAAACCTTGAAGTAGCAACTGATTAATCAACGATCAAGTAAGTAATGAAGAAAATCTCTTCTCCTCCTCTCCTTAACAAACTCGCGGCCTCCTTGGAAGAAATGGGTAAGACTTTTGTGTTTTTCTTCCTTTCTTGGCTATATATAGAGGTTGGCAAAACGCGGTAAAATGAAAGTTTCGCGAATCTGATTTTTCCGGCTTCATTCTCCATGAATTCTAAGATAGGTTTTGGCGAAAGAATTCCAAAAATAAAATGAGGTCTCCTTGTATTTGTCGTAACTAATGCGAAGTCGGTGTAAAACTATTTTACCCGATAAGTTACTTTTTGCATCGGAAGTCGGAATAGAAAACTTCCTTCTGAAGAAAGATTGAAATCATCAAGAGAAATGGGTGTACGCGTGTAGAATCTTCATTTGATGTTCCGAATAGAAAAAGTCCTCATAGTCGGGTGATTCTAGGGTTTGGAAATACCAGGGTTTCAGTTTCGGCAAACATCCGATGATTGGAATCGGACGTTCGTAGATTCTAGAGTTTCGCCTCGAAACGATTGTGATATATGGAAAAAGAGAAGTTCTAACATTTCTCTGAAGATTTTTGGAATTAACTTCCATCGTGCCTAAAAGTGAAAACTAGCTATATACTAGGGTTTCTGACCTAGGTTTAAGCGTTTAACGATCGGTCTATAACTTAAATCGACTTCGATACAATCCTTTGACTTTTCCTGAACTTTCTCCTTCATAAATTTATTTCATTTGGTAAACTCTAGTTCAGGTTTTCCTTCACGATACATCAACCCTAATCGTGAATAGGATTCTATTTAGTTGGCATAAGTTTAAAAACTTGGGCCTTACAACAAGAGTCTTAAATACTTGTTCGATCAGAAGGAGTTGAACATGAGGCAACGAAGATGGATGGAGTTTATCAAGGACTATGAGTTTACGTTGCAATATCACCCTGGAAAGGCAAATGTGGTTGCTGATGCTTTGAGTAGGAAGATGCATGTCTCGTCAATGATGGTTAAAGAGCTGGAGTTACTGGAACAATTTCGAGATATGAGTTTAGGTGTGACACCGTCTGAGGGAAAGTTGAAATTCGGAATGATCAGAATCGCCAGTGGACTGATGGAAGAGATTAGAGAGCAACAACTGCAAGATGCGTTTCTGCTAGAGAAGAGGAACTTAGTAATTCAAGGGAAAGACCCGGAATTCAAGATAGGAACTGACAGTATCCTAAAATGCAAGGACAGAGTTTGTGAACCCAATAATCCAGAATTGAGAAGGTTAATCATGGATGAAGGACACAAGAGCAAATGGAGCATTCATCCGGGAATGACAAAGATGTATCAAGACTTGAAACTGAATTTTTGGTGGCCGGGAATGAAGAAACAAGTGGCTGAGTATGTAGCTGCATGTTTGACTTGTCAGAAGGCTAAGGTAGAGCATCAAAGACCTGCTGGTATGCTACAGAGTTTAGACGCGCCAGAATGGAAATGGGATAGCATATCCATGGATTTTATGGTAGTTTTGCCAAGAACACAGAAGCGACACGATTCGATTTGGGTGATTGTGGATCGTTTAACTAAGTCAGCGCATTTTCTACCAGTGAGAACTACCTACAATGTGGAAAAGTTGGCTGAGATTTATGTGGCGGAGATTGTGAGACTACACGGAGTTCCGACGAGTATTGTGTCTGATCGGGATCCAAAGTTTACTTCACACTTTTGGGGAGCTCTTCATGATGCATTAGGAACCAAGCTGAGATTGAGTTCGGCCTATCATCCACAAACTGATGGGCAAACAGAGAGAACTATTCAGTCGCTAGAGGATCTACTACGTGCTTGTATGTTAGATAACAGAGGAAGCTGGGGTGATCTTCTGCCATTGATCGAATTTACATACAACAATAGTTTTCATGCGAGCATTGGGATGACACCGTATGAAGCTTTGTATGGTCGAAAGTGTAGGACACCGTTGTGTTGGTATCAAGATGGGGAGAGTTTGTTGATTGGGCCAGAATTGCTGCAACAGACGACTGAGAAGGTTAAACAGATCAGAGAAAAGATGAGAGCTTCACAAAGCAGACAGAAGAGTTATGCTGATCAGAGACGCAGAACTCTAGAGTTTGAAGAGGGCGACCATGTGTTTCTACGGGTTACTCAGACTACAGGAGTTGGACGAGCTATTAAGTCAAGGAAGCTCACGCCAAAATTCATTGGACCTTACCAAATCACTCGACGTGTTGGACCAGTTGCGTATCAGATTGTGTTACCACCATTTCTTTCCAACATTCATGATGTATTTCATGTGTCGCAGTTGAGGAAGTACATTCCAGACCCGACTCATGTAATCGAGCCAGACAACGTTGAACTGAAGGATGATTTGACCTTTGAGGCACCACCAGTGAGTATTGGGGATAGAAGAGTGAAACAGCTGAGGGGGAAGCAAATTGCGTTAGTGAAGGTGATATGGAACAATGATACGGGAGACGCTACATGGGAATTGGAAGACAAGATCAAGGAACTGTATCCCGGACTTTTCGCAGAACTCTGAGTTTCGAGGACGAAACTTTCTTTTTGGAGGGGAGTATTGTAAGACCTGGATTTACAGAGCAAGTTTAATTTCCGACTCACGCGTAGGATCAGTGTAAGCGTGACAGGAGTTTGCTGTTTGAGAAAGATTAATGAAGAAGAAAGTTCAGGAATTGCTTGAGGAATGTTGCGTAGTTGTTTTAGGAGTTAGTGCGAGTCGTCTGCACACCTGCCTTATGGCGAGAGTGTCCAGAATAGGCTAATTTCGCTTTTAAAGCAACGTTTAAGTAAGATTTCAAATCCTTGGGAAAATAAAAAGTTCTCTTTATTTTTCCTTCGACCAGTGTTTCATTTCGGAACCCTGGACTGTACGCACGATAGTGCTCACTTTTCGGAAGTCCGACGACGCTAATTTCTTTGCTTCGAAACCCTAAATTCAACCACTGGATGAAGACTTTTTCTATTTGGGACTTTTAACAAAGTTTCCGTCCGCGTTGCCAGATTTGTTTCGACGTTTCCAATCTTTCTACAAAACAAAGTTTTGTCGTCCGACATTCACAGCAAAAAGTAGTTTTTCGGGACAGATTAACTTACACCGCTTTTGGGATTTTATGGATCGTTTTTCCCAAATGTCAGAGATTTGTTTTGAGTTCTGGAATTCTGTCGCCAGAATCTCTCTTAGAATTCATTGGTGAATATGCTGCAAAAATCAGAATCGCGAAATTTTCATTTTCCCGCGATTTCACCTGCCTATAAATAGTAAAAAAATCAAAATATCTTCATTTTCTTCCATTTGGGGCCGCGAGTTCAAGGAGGGAAGAGGGAGAAAAAAATTTCGCCGAAGCTTGGCCGATCTTCGCGCAGTTCGTTCCTACTTCAAGGTATCGAGGTAACTAGCTTGATTCTTACCTCTGATCACTGTTTCTACTGCGTTTCTTTAGCTGTTTCTGTGCTCAAAGTTTCGAGCTTTTCGTAAAACTGTCCGTTTTTCCTGATTTTTCTGTTGGGGTATCTTCTCTACGTGCCCAAGAGCCTAGAACCTTCGTCGGTATTCGCCGATTTGGATCGAGTTGTCAAGGATTTGAAAAACTGATTCAAAACCCTTTTGTCGCACATTTCGAAACTTTTATGTCGAAAAGTCGTAATCTGACTTCGTACCTTTAGGATTAGTTGCTACGAATGTCGTTAGGATCATTACTGTCAAATTTGTTTTCCGAAGTGATAACTTTGAGGTTTTGAGCTTTTATTTTGGACCAAAACGCCCCTGAATAGCCGTATTTCGATCCGATTGTCCGAAAATTTTTCCGACAGTTTCTTTACCTTAGTTTTACCCTAAAACTACCTTGTAAACAGATTAGATCGAAGAAAAAGAGCCGGAGCTCTTTTCTCCTTATGGCCGAGAGCTATTTCAAGGGGGAGGGGGAGTTTTTCGTTTTTGAAAACTTGTCTTTTCGTATCCGATTGTTGTATTCTGAAGCTTTAATGCTTTGTCTATCGTTAATTGGCTGTATTGTGATCGAGCTAATCGATTTTGGTTGGATTTCTGCTTTGTTTTCTCCGAGGTTCAGTTGAAGGAACTTTGGGTTTTGCAGAGCATTTGTGTGAAGAGAACCTTGACCAAGAGACTGGAGCAGCTCGAGGTTAGGGCAACTTACCTATTAGCTAAGATTGCATGATAGGCGTCGATAAATTCAACTTATGCTTTACTTTGATGTTGATTATGATGATGAATTAATGTTATGATGTTTTTCATAACTTATGATGTTGATGTTGTATTGAATTGTGCGTTTTGACGCGACTTCGGAGCGAAGAATCACTGAACTGATTCCTTTTGATTGTTCGGGTTGAATGAACAACCCTGGGCAAGTCCAAACTCAAGGTTTGAGACTTAGCTATCGTTTATATACTTAGACTTTCCCCGGGAATTTCTTTTGGTGGGTTTTTGGAAAACTTAGAATGAATAGAATTTCGAAAACTAGAGACTTTAGAGAATTTAGTATTCAAGAACTAAACTCATAACCTGACTAATTAAATTCGAAACATTTTCATTAACGAATGAACTATAGGGAACCTAAAGGGGAAAATGATTGCGAAAGACGGGGAAAAGTCGTCAAGTCTTGAAGTTACTGGGAATTGGGGAAAGCCACTGAGGTGAGCTACGGTGATGATTGAAAGTCACCGAGTACTCTAGTACTCTTATTGTTGGGGTTGTGTTGTATTGACCGACACTAACTCTGGGTTTCGACATTGGGTTTTATTATTGGAGTTGTGTTGTATTGACCGACACTAACTCTGAGTTTTGACATTGGGTTTTATTATTGGAGTTGTGTTGTATTGACCGACACTAACTCTGAGTTTTGACATTGGGTTTTATTATTGGAGTTGTGTTGTATTGACCGACACTAAACTCTTGGGTTTTGGGTTTGGGTTTTAAGCTAAACGCTTGTGTTGTGAGGACGATTCGATGTTTGGCTAACCATATTGCATCATGCATCATTTGGTGAAGAACGGGAATGCTTCACCAATGCATCATTCGATGAGGAACGAGAATGCTTCATCGATGGTGAAGAACGGGAATGCTTCACCAATGCATCATTCGACGAAGAACGGGAATGCTTCGTCAAGGATGAAGAACGGGAATGCTTCACTAGTGAAGAACGGGAATGCTTCACAACTATCCGAATCATATTGAATTGCATTTCACGCATACATTCATCCTGACTGGAATTGTGTGCTGTTTGCATTGATGAATTATTGTTAGAGCCGATAACATGCTAGGAATGTATATATATAATTCTATAAACATATATATATACCCCCTTATCACATGTTGTTTGTATATCTACTCTATTCCGTGAGTTGACCCTAGCGCCTTGGCTTTGGTTTCATGTTTGTGTTTGGGCGGTCGGCCTGCTTCCAGATGTTGACGGTGGATTGGGTTTCGATGGTCTCTCCCTCGGGGGGGATCAGGTTTGAGCTGGTTGACCGATATGCCCCCACCGCTTGGCTGATCTATCTTGTGGGTCATCGGGCGACGTACCGGGGAAGAGTCATGGAGGACCGGACTGACGAGTGTGGACGTCTGACGAAAGGAGTTCTACGACGCATGGAGCTGAGCTTCAACTTGCCATCTTCAGTTCGCTGTTATTTTGGTTTAGAGTTCTGATTCGTTTTGCTTTTGGGACAGGGTAGGTTCCCGACGCATGGCTTTTCGTGTGGTTCTTTTACTGAGGGGTCACAGTGAGTCAGTCAGACTGTAGGGGTCTTTGCTTAGGCCATTTTGAGGCCGACTTTCTCCTAGTGGATTGTAATTATAACTTTCTCACTCACACTTCTGGTTCTGTATATATTTGCCTGCGGGCACACTACTTTGGAGTCACTGCGAGTGCACGTGACGTGGGGGTGCAGCTGAGGCTGTACATGTGTATATATTTGTGTATTGGTTAGTTTAGTTGTTGGGTTATGTCTTTATTTTCTATCGCCTTAATTAAAAGGAATCAAACGGAAAAAAATTACCTGTTTTCCGCGTAAAGTTTATTTTTAGTTACTAAAGTGACACCTGGAAATCGGGGTGTTACACATCGTGTCCCACATCTTGCCACACAAAACACACTTAGATAAAATGTAGACAATCATGAACAAAGGAACAACAAGATCTGATTGGGAAGAAGTAGGAGGAAGAGGAAAATGGAAAGGTAAAATGAAGAGGAAGAGAAAAATTGTAAAGGGAAGGGAAAAAGTCAAAATTACCTTCTGGTTCATCGGTGGACCAGAATATAAGTAGTGCACCCTAGTGGGCAACTCAACTTATAATAGAGCATCATCTTCTGTAGTAAAAATAAATATGCCACATGCATTCATGATAATAAAATAAAATCCATCTGCATTCTCTTCCCTAATAATAAACTAATTAACTCTTAATGCAATAAAATTAAATTAAAAGTTACATATACCGAATTTATATCATTTAGGAATTATATAGACGTTATTAAAATTAAAATCATTTATGATTGAATTGATCATTAAAGCTATAATCATAATATGGTTCATATTTTTGCCCCAACAATGATGATATAATCATAATATTATTTTGAAAGTGAAGACCAAACTCTAAGAGATATTATTACATTTACTAATAACAACAGCCACAACAAACCTTTCGGAGGATAATTCGTTGTATTGGTGAAGATTTCAGGCAAATTTTACCAGTTGTGCCTAAAGGTAGAAGGTAGGATATTATCCATGCCACTATCAATGCGTCTTATCTTTGGGATTATTGTCACGTACTTTGACATTTGTCCCCATAGTGTCAGTTTGTAATTTAATCAATCATTACCGAACCAAAAAAAATTAACCCATTGAGAAACATATTTCTAACAATAATATAATTTAATGAAATATTCCATGCTTCAAAATTTTGACCAAAAAATTCTAAAAAGAAATTTCAATTAATGCTAGCTATAACAATGGTTCTTCTCTTTGGAATCAAGAGACGGTACTTTCATTAACAACAATTGTTAGGCTACAAATCGGAGATCAGATGCAGAGACTGTCGAGCTTAAAAAAATTGCATCGGAGATGGAAACACAGGTAAGCAGATAGGAGATAAAACTACCTTGGATATCCCTCAGAAATTTCTGATCCCAAATTCAGGTGATCCAATGGCTTCTATAGTTTAGTCTACTTATGTTTTGGAAGCAAATGTTATATCTGAAACAAATGCCGGACAAAGAGTACCCATACCGAGATTAACATTAACTCCATCAGATAGGAGGATTTTTTTCAAATTTCAAAGTAGACAATTTCCTATAATACTCGCTTTTCCCACGACAATAAACAAAAGTCAAGGACAATCATTAAAAACGGTGGGGCTATATTTGTCAAAACAATTATTTTCACATGGCTAACTATTTGCAGCATTCTCTAGAGTCACACATCGTAAAAGATTAAATATCCTCATTTTCCATAGAGATGACAACAATTCTAATAGTACTTCAAATGTAGTTTACAAAGAAGTCTTTTCACAATGTCATATGAAGAACTTTTTACATGAAATGTGGAACATCAATTTTTATTCTCAATGTAATTATTCCAAATGTAAAAAAAAAACTAATTAAGTGTCTATTTTTAGCACATACATCTTACTTCAACTCCATGTAATAAACTATTTAATACATAAAAAAATAACCATCAATCGAGCATTTAAGAAAACAAGAAAAAAAACAAAAAGACAAAAACAAATAGCAACTCAAAAAAGCAAAAACATACGTTCAATAAAAAAAACTTATAAATTTATGATTTCAAATATATAAAAAAAATTGATCTTTAAATCCATAAAATATCTTTTAAAAAATAACACATATTTAAAAAAAATCACACAAAAAAACAAAATTGAATACCCCCGTGCGATGCGTGGGTGACAAATACTAGTAAAAATATAAAAAATCTAACCTAAATAGAATAATCAATTTTTAAAAATTTTCATTTAGAAAATTAATTTTTTTAAAATATTATATATATATATATATTTTATTCAATGGAAAATTTGATATATTTTTTCTTATTTATATTGTATCCAATCATTTTTCTGTCTACCTCAAACACATGATAGTATAAGAGTCTATCCTGCTCTTATCATATCTTGCCTTTATTTAACTCTATCATAACTTGCTTTTATCCTATCATGACCATCAAGCAAGTCTTAAAGTGTAAAAGGATTCTTTTTTGACGGTCGTAAAAAGAGTTGCTACAAAAGAGAGAACAAAAAGAAGGCTGAGACTATTTGTACCATCTCCCTTTACTATCCACAACATCCTCTTTTGAGCAAAAATACATTTATACCCCAAATATTAAAAAAAAACTGATTCATTCTCCAAAAAAAACCTACTCCCCCCCCACCATCTCACTCCTTCATCTTTCACGGTTTCTTTCTCTTTATCTCAACTCGCCCAAATAAAAAAAAACCTAACCCCAAACCCTTTGAATCTCTCACGGTTTCTGAACAAAGAGAAAGGAAGAGGGAAGAAGGTGCAGGAAGAAGAAGGAAGGAGGAAGAATAAGCAAAGGAAGAAGAAAGGAGGAAGAAGGAGAAAGAAGGAGACCAAGACCCTTACCATTTTCCTTGTATCTCGTAAGTCCCCCCCTTTCATTTGCATTTTTCAAGTTTTCATCTTCATTTTCATTTAAAAACCAACATTGTCCATGTCTGGTTCGTACCGCAATTTAAATTGCTACAACTACCAATCTGGATTTGTTTCGCTGAAAACCCATGATCACGCTTTATGGTTCGATCCGAATTTAAATTGCGGCATATTTATGCTTACCGCAGTTTAAATTGATGTAACTACCGCGGTTTAAATTGAGGTAACTACCGCAGTTTAAACTGCGGTAGCGAAAACCTTGGCCATAACCACAAAACTTCCGCAATTTAAATTGCGGTACGAACAAGTACCCATAATTTAACGAAAAACGGGAAATTTTTTAAAATCGCACATTTTTTGAGCTTCTATTCTTCTCTTAATCTCACCTACTGCCGTTTACACCGAGTTGGAGCTCAAAATCCCTCTAGGGTGTGTGATGTGTTAATTTAGAAAGAGGAGGAAGTAGGGATGAGGAAGGTGAGAGTGAAAGAGGAAGAAGGAAGAAGGGATGAGGTTGAGAAAGTATATATTTTTGAAGTATTTTATGTTTTTTATGTTAGGGGTATTTTTGGAATTAAAAAGTTTGGGGATGATGTGAATGGTAAAGGGAGATGTTCAAATAATCTCAGCCCAAAAAGAAAGAGAAGATAAAAGAATGCAAATGGTTTTGTGCTTAGCAGCAGAAGGAGAAATGGGAACAGCACAAGATTAAACGAGTGGAGTGCTTAGCTTAGGAAACACGAACACTGAAGACTGGTGTACTGTACAGCTAGCTAGCTAGCTATTGTTCAAGGGTTTCTGTTGTTTGTTGTGGTTGTGGCCTCAGTCCCATGGCTAAGTTGTCCTCGCCATCTGAAAATTCTCGCGAGCTTCTCTGCGTCGGAACGTTGGAAATCGCCACTCCCAAACCCGTTGGATTCCTCTGCGGCTCAATTCCCGTTCCCACCGACAAATCCTTCCATGCTTTCCATTCCCCTCTTCTCCCAACCCCACAAACGTACTCTCTCTCTCTCTTTCTCTCTTGTCTACTGTTTCTTTTGAAATCATGGATTGAGAATTAATTGTATCTTTTCTCGTTTGTTTGATTTTTTTTCCTGTAGAGGGAATGCTCCGCGTTATCGGTACCGGATGCTGCCAACTGAGACTGACCTGAATACGCTGCCACCGCTTCTTGCGAATTTGCCCGAAAAGGTTCTTCCTGTTGGGGCTCTGCAATCCAAGGCAACTGGAGCTGGTAATTGTTCTTCATAATGGGACTATTTATGTATCTATTATAAGTGGATTTTCAATGGTTTAAGATATTCTTGTGTTTTTGTTTTAATGTTCTTCAAAGCTAATAATACATTTGTATTTACTATTTAGTCTCTATCTTTTCTACAGTTTGTTGTATGGAATACTCAGCTTTTATTTGGCCCTAGTCTGTTAATAACAATAACAACTGTCAATGGAAGATTGTTAATAGTTGACACTTGTAATTAGAAGTAGAAATAACAAGAGATACAGGGAGATAGGAGGTAGTTAAGAGGAAGTTATTGATTGAGAGAAAAGGAGAACGGAGGAGGGCTCATGATTCTCAAATGTCCTGGAGGAGAGCCGTTGTTCTTCAATACCTGATCCCATTTCCATATTATCTTGATCGAAACATGGAGGAGTTCTATCAATTAACATTGTATCTTTTCTCTAAATTCTGGACCATTCAATTTATTGGTATTAGAGCTCCGAAAATACAGGGAGTTCTTGATAGGAGAAGAAGTGAAAGAGAGGAGAAAGAGAGAGAAAGAGAGAGAAGGGAACTGAGAATTGAGATTAGAGAGATAAAATTCTTGTTACAACTAACATAACATCTCTAACTGCCTAATGGCCTTATTTATACTACTTTGCTGCCAGCTGTTATGACAGCTGTTCTAATTCTTATTTAACAGATGCTAACAAGTGCATCATATTCCTAATTAACAGATGCTAAGTGATGCTAAGTGCATCATATCCCTCCCCTTAAAACTCTCCTTGACCTCAAGGAGAAGCAGTAACATCAAAGAAGATGAGCACACACTTCCTTAATAGACTAGCAAAGATGACATTCATGGTACCTTGAAATGTGGCTGGGGCATTGGACAACCCAAAAGGCATGACCACATATTCATATTGTCCACCATGAGTCTGAAATGCAGTCTTAGCTATATCTTCTGGTTTCATCCTTATTTGATGATAACCAGACCTAAGGTCCAATTTAGAGAAAATTTGAGCACCCCCTAGCTCATCCAGCAAATCTTCAACAAGAGGAATAGGAAATTTTGCTTTAACTGTCATGTCATTAAGCTTCCTATAGTCTACACACATCCGCCAGCTGCCATCCTTCTTCTTAACCAAGACCACAGGAGAAGCAAATGGAGAAGAACTAGGTTGGATAACCCCTGAATCCAACAGCTCTTTCACCATGTTGTCAATGACATCTTTCTGTGCAGGAGGGTACCTATAAGGTCTCAAACTAACTGGGTTGGACCCTTCCTTCAGAACAATCTGGTGGTCATGGATGCCTCTGAATGGGGGTAGCTGTGTAGGCTCCTCAAAAACATCCTTAAATTCCTCTAGGACAGTGGTTTTATGTTCTTTAGTTGCAGGATCCTCAGGTTCCTCTAAGCCAAGAGCACAACACACTTTCTCTTGGGAACATGGAAACAATTGTAGCATAAAACAAAAGCTTTCCTCAGCTACAATTTGATTAAGTTTAGCAGCTGAAACTACTCTATCCTTCCCACTCTTATCAGCTTGCAATCTCACCTTAAGGTGTCCCATATCAAATTCCATAACAAGGGCTTTGAAATCCCATGATATAGTTCCCCACTGAGTTAACCATTGTAAGCCTAAAATCAAATCAAAACTACCTAAAGGAAGAGCAATAGCACTAGTGAAGAAATCATACCCTTGCATCTTCAACTGTATTCCATCACATAGGCCTGTACCTTGCATGACTCCACCACCTGCTACAGTAACTTGTAAAGGCTTCAGTAGAGGATGCACGGGTCTAAGGTAGCTCAGGCCTTCCTTGCACAGTTTTTGATCAATGAAGTTGTGTGAGCTTCCAGAATCAATGAGGACATGAATCCTCTTCTTTCCTATCCATGCAGTCAACCTCATCAAAGGATATTCAGAGTCCCCATGTATGGCATTCAAGGATAATGTAGGAACAACTGGTTCAGAATCAACAGAACTTGCAGAGTCAACAGCTTCTGGTTCACCTTCCTCAACCTCCATTAAGAAAACTTGGAGCTTCTTCCTTTGCGGACAATCATGCCCTGGAGAAAATTTCTCATGGCAGAAGAAGCACAAATTTTGTGCTCTATGTTCTTCCATCTCTTTAGGAGATAATTTCCTCTGAAATGTGTAATTAGGTTTTCCTAAAATTCCTTTCTGATTGGAATCACCCCCTGGTTTCTTCTCTGGTAACTTCTTCTCAACAAATGAAGAGTTTCCGCGCTTGTCAGACCATGCGCCGGTGCTTCTGACACCCGAAACAGTGCGTTTCTGGAGCAATTCGATGCTCCTCTCCTGCAATTTCGCGATTCGTGTAGCTTCAAGCAACGTCCTTGGTGCAAACATCTTCACACCATTGCTCAACTCAGCACACAATCCACCCAAGTATACTTGCAATTTCTGAGGTTCTGACAAATCTGTGCGCGCAGCCAAGGTATCAAAAGCCTCTTGATAATCTTCTAGAGTTCCAGTTTGAACCAGGCGCTTAAGTTCCTCTAATGGTGAATCGAATTCAGTACCAAAACGCACCTTCACTGCATCGCTGAACTGCATCCAAGAAACTGGACCAGTCGTGCTCTGTTCCAAGGTCTGGAACCACCGGAAAGAACTCTCGTCCATTGCGATGCTAGCAATCGCTACCTTCTCTGCTTCCGGCGTGTTGTCAAGCGTGAAGAATCGTTCGCACTTCACAAGCCACGATTCAGCTTCGTCGCGGTTGAATTTCGGAAAATCCAATCGCGTCAATCGCGTCGGCATGCGGTGCTCGCCGTCGTTCGCGCCTCTCCGCCGCGACGACATCTCCGTCATCTGCAACCCGAGGCCTCGCATCGCCTCCTGGAACCCGTTCAGTTGGAGCTCGAACCTCTGCTCCAGCTCACGCAAATGCCTACTGATGCACGGCTCGATCGTCGCCGTAATCCGCTCCTCCGCCTCACGGATTGAGCTCTGCAACCTCGTCGCTTCCGCCATTGGTCACCGTGAATCGAGTGCTCTGAATACCAATGATAGGAGAAGAAGTGAAAGAGAGGAGAAAGAGAGAGAAAGAGAGAGAAGGGAACTGAGAATTGAGATTAGAGAGATAAAATTCTTGTTACAACTAACATAACATCTCTAACTGCCTAATGGCCTTATTTATACTACTTTGCTGCCAGCTGTTATGACAGCTGTTCTAATTCTTATTTAACAGATGCTAACAAGTGCATCATATTCCTAATTAACAGATGCTAAGTGATGCTAAGTGCATCAGTTCTGTAGTTCATGGTGCGCTGCCGAGTGTTGGCAAGACTGGAGTAATTAGAGAAGGGTTTCAGCATATGGAGGAGAAAGATGGAGGTAGAAAGGCTACAGTCTGCAAGGAAAAAAGTATATTCAGGAATATCAAAGACAACTTGAAGAAGCTTGATTAATGAAAGTGGGTCTCTTGGAGAATCTCATGCAACTGTAAGGCTCTTGTTCGGTGGAGCTACAATTACCGTTAGAAAATGAAAGTAAGGGTGGGTCTATCTCAGAATCTAGAATCTTGATTAATGAAAGTTGGTCTCTTGGAAAATCTCATTCAAACATAAGAGATCTTTTCATTCACCACGCTTCAAGCCCAAATATGAAGCCACTCACGTGACTCCACCTAACAACTTACCAAAAATCTGAAGTGGAATTATTAATTGATGAAATGTTGAGTGCTAGAAATATAAGACCTATTGTTGGTTCATACATATTCAAGGTCTATGATTTTGTTCAAAAAGAAAGATGGAGGGTTGCGGTTTTACGTTGACTATCGAGCTTTGAATGGGATCGCCGCTATCTTCTTTTTGCCGCTATTTTCCGCTATGAGGGCTTGACATAGCGGATTTTTGGCTTTCCGCTGTTTTCTGTGATCCGTGATTTGCCACTATTTTCCTCTTTGAGGGCTTCACGGAGTGGAATTTTAGCTTTCTGCTGTTTTCCGCGATTAACAGCACTGGCAATATGTTGACCAAAAGTTTTCCATATTCCTTAAAGAAAATGGGACTGTTTTTGAAATTTGAGCATGTGTTGAATATGCTACTGTTACAGTATGAATAATCTACATATTGTAACTAGGAGGCAGGCAGAAGATGAGCAGAAAGTTTTGGGAGTACGGCATATCTTCCATGACCTGCATTATCTTTTTTTCTCCATATTTTCTTCATTTCAAGTAGCTTTAGTGGTTTAAATTTGTAATTCCTCCTTCCTTGGTTCACACTGCTCTCATGATCAGACAAGGAAAGAAGATTGCCATCATGAAATACTGATATACTTACTCTGATTTTGGTTTCTGTCTATCTGAGATCCATACTTTTTGTATTTGCTGATCCTTTCTGTTGTTTTCACATCTAAAATTATTTCTATGACAGATTTTCCTTGGGAAGGCACTGCCATTGCATCAAATTTAACTAGAAAATGTGAAGCCCTTGCAGTGTCTGGCTTGGTTGATTATGGAGATGAGATTGATGTAATTGCTCCAGCAGACATTTTGAAGCAGATATTTAAAATGCCATATTCCAAGGCTCGACTATCGGTTGCTGTTCATCGCATCGGTCACACTCTTGTTTTGAACGCTGGGTATGTGTTCGTCCTAGTTTTGACACCATATTATTGCCATGGGCAAATTCTACCGAATGAAATCATTGGCGCATAATTATTGTTGGCAATTCTTTTTGGTCCATGCTAAGTTTTTCACTTCAGAGACTTGAGTTCCCCTATTGTTTTCTCAAAGCAATAACAAATTGAATTCTGCTTTTTAATGAGAATAAAAAATTAACAGTTGCAAATATTGGGCTTATATGCTTCAACAAGAAAGGAAATGTATGGTAATGCGTTCTAGTATGTGATGTATGGTAAGAGATTATTTTTTTTAAGAGTCAATAGAAATAATGTAGGGCTTCAAACTTTTTATTATTTTTTTTTAAAGTTATATTTGGTACTTATGAGCATTTGCTAGATTGCATACTGTCATTTCTGAAGTCCAGTACCAGACCAACTTCCTTTTCTTTTCTCTGCTTTTGACAACCTTCAATTTTTTTATAAGTGACTAAATATTTATGAACTGCAGACCAGATATTGATGAGGGAGAAAAATTGATTAGGAGGCATAACAATCAATCAAAATGTGCAGATCAATCTTTATTCTTGAATTTCGCTATGCATTCAGTCAGAATGGAGGCCTGTGATTGTCCACCAACTCATAAAGTTTCCTCTGAAGAACAATCTAATTCTTCCGTTCTTCCTGGAGGAAACACACCTCATATTGTGGTACAGAATGATAATGTTGTTCGAGCTGAAGGATACAATTGCCATTCGGAATACTCACAGGTTGAGCAGGAAAGCTTCTTTTGGGGAAGCAAGAAGAATAGGAGAAATAAGAACCATGGTAAAGTTAATAAGGTGTCACAAGTTGGCGAGAAGCCCAGATCATCGGTGCAGGAGTCGAAAAAGCAAAGAAAAGTTGGTAATGATAGCTTTCTGAGAGTGTTGTTCTGGCAGTTTCATAATTTCCGCATGCTCCTGGGAAGTGACCTCCTTTTGTTCAGTAATGAGAAGTATGTTGCTGTGAGTTTGCATTTATGGGATGTCACACGACAGGTGAGGAGCTTTGTTCTAAAATCTGTCAACTATTTTATGTTTGGTAAATTGTTAATGTTTTGTTTTCCAAATTTTGATAGGTCACGCCTCTAACTTGGCTTGAAGCTTGGCTTGACAATGTCATGGCAAGTGTGCCTGAGTTAGCCATATGTTATCATAACAATGGTGTTGTTCAGGGATACGAGCTTTTGAAAACCGATGATATTTTTCTCCTTAAAGGAATATCAGAGGATGGGACTCCTGCATTTCATCCTTATGTTGTCCAACAAAACGGTCTGTCTGTTTTGAGGTTCCTTCAGGATAACTGCAAACAGGATCCTGGAGCTTATTGGGTACGATCATTGTTTCTAATACGTTTAAATATTTGTTGTTTTTAGGTTTGTTATGCCAAGTTGTTATTTAACAAATTTATTATCCTTTAGTAGTGCTACCAAGCCTGACCTTAAGAGTTTTGCAGCTTTACAAAGGTGCTGGTGAAGATGATATGCAACTTTTTGATCTTTCTGTCATTCCGAAAAACTGTTCGTCTAATGATGGTGATGATACTTCAAGCACCTTGCCATCACTAGTCAATAGAGGTCGAAGTGATGCAATATATTCGTTTGGAACTCTCCTCTATCGAATTGCTCATAGGCTTTCTCTCTCAGTGGTATGGAAGAATTAAACCTGTCCTTGGACTAAGCCTGCTTTGAGTATTTTCTAAGTGCTAATTACTAATTATTGTTTCTTTTTGTGCAGGCTGCAAAAAACAGGGCTAGGTGTGTGAGGTTTTTTAGGAAGTGTTTGGAGTTTCTGGGTGACTCAGACCATTTGGTATGTTTTAGGAATAGAGTAATCCATATCTTACCAACCCTGTTTGTGATGGGTTTCCAGTTATATTTGGTTGAGATGACTGCATTTCTGATAATTTTTTTGCTACACAGGCGGTGCGAGCAATTGCTCATGAACAATTTGCGAGGCTGATTTTGAATTACGATGATGAGTTGAATCTAACTTCTGAATCTCTAGGTATAGAATGTGAGCTAGCTGTTGCTGAGGCTAGAGATTCATCTTGGGATGCTGAAAACAGCACCTCTGAACCAGTTGCCCATGAAGGACGTTATCTCCTTGCTGATAACAAATCAGATGTACATGGAAAAATAATTGAGCACTTAGAATCAGAAGGTCGTGCAAAGATGGTTTCTAAAGCACACAGTCCCATGTCTCGGGAACTTATAGCAGTTGATAACACAGAATTGAGCATCCAAGACCGAACTGCGTCTTGTTCTGATGATAGCTCTTCTGTGGATGATGTATGCCCTGTTTCCACACCGGTGGTTCAGACAGTTGCTGATCCAATCTCGTCGAAGTTAGCTGCTGTACATCATGTTTCACAAGCCATTAAGTCTCTGAGATGGATGCGACAGCTTCAGAGCACTGAATCAGAGGTGATGGATCAATTAAATCAAAGTCATGACAGGCCATCATCATCATTTGATGTTTCTGTTTGTGCGTGTGGGGATGCTGACTGTATTGAAGTCTGTGACATTCGAGAATGGCTTCCAACATCCAAGTTGGATCATAAGTTGTGGAA
Source organism: Lotus japonicus (assembly GCF_012489685.1). Taxonomy (NCBI): domain Eukaryota; kingdom Viridiplantae; phylum Streptophyta; class Magnoliopsida; order Fabales; family Fabaceae; genus Lotus; species Lotus japonicus. The sequence continues at coordinate 26,387,677 of NC_080045.1, read as the reverse complement.
ACTTGTTCTTTTACTTGGAGAATCTTACTTGGCACTTGCAGAAGCTTATAAAGAGGATGGCCAACTGTATCAAGCTTTAAAGGTTATTCAGTTATCATGTTCTATTTATGGTTCAATGCCTCCTCATCTTGAAGACACACAATTTATTTCTTCAATGGCTAGTTACTCATCTTTACACAATAACTCGTTTGATATGAACGGAAATACTGCATGGCCAGATGATGTAAAAGATGAGACAGTTAATGGCTATATTGAGAGGATGTCTTCAACTTACCTCTTCTGGGCCAAGGCATGGTCTTTAGTTGGAGATGTCTATATTGAATTCCATAAGATAAAGGGTAAAGAAATCTCAATGCAAGATATGAGAAAGCCTGTGACCAGGGAATTGAGAATGTCATCTGAGGTTGTGAAAGAAGTAAAAAGACTGAAGAAAAAGCTGGTGCAGTTTAACCAGAACTGTAGTTCATGTTCCTTGGTAAACTGCAGTTGCCAGAGCGACCGAGCAAGCAGTGGGAACAGTGCAAGCAGTAGCGGTACAGATTTGAGGTTCTTGTCATATGGTAGAAAGCATAGTAAACGGGTGTCTTCTAAAATTGCGAATTACTTGCCTCCAAAAGAGACAGGAGATGAGTTCATTCATATCAAGGGGAATAGAAAAGATTTTGACAGTGAATTTCTTGAAAACAGTAATTATGATGGAGACCTTACAGGTACTCTTGAAAATAGTCGGATCGAAGTTGAATCCTTGGATACTGCAAATTCTAAACCGCCTGAGGGATCTTTAGACATGGAAAATTCATGTTATACTGTTGTCTCTCAAACTGAATTTAAGTCAAGGGAAACAGGTAAAGTAAAAAATGGTGGGATATTTGAGTACCTAGATGAACATCTAGTTGGAGATGTAGAGCACAACCTGTTAGTTGCTTTAAAATGCTACGAAGAAGCTAAAAAAGCATTGCTTAAACTTCCATCTGGTTTGTCTGATTTGCAATCTGTGATTAAAAAGAAAGGGTGGGTCTGCAATGAATTAGGACGAATCAGAATTGAAAATAAAGAGTTGAATAAGGCTGAACTAGCATTTACAGAGGCTATAGATGCATTCAGAGAAGTTTCAGATCACACCAATGTAATATTGATCAACTGTAATATGGGCCATGGAAGACGGGCTTTGGCTGAGGAGATGGTATCTAAAATTGATAATCTTAAACAACATAATATTTTCCATATCGCATACAGTCATGCATTGGAGACTGCTAAACTGGAATATAAAGAATCCCTTAGATATTATGGGATGGCAAGGTTAGAACTAAATGTCATCAATGTAGATGATGATTCTGTGACAAACAGCTTGAGGAATGAGGTACATACGCAGTTTGCTCATACTTATCTGCGGCTTGGTATCCTCTTGGCAAGAGAAAATAGTACAGCCGAAGTTTATGAGAATGGATCATTGGAAAATACACGTCTAAATCACACCAATCTCCGTGACAGAAAAGACAGGAAAAATTTGAGAAAGAATGAGATTTCAGCCAATGAGGCCATTAGGGAAGCATTATCTGTGTATGAATCCCTGGGTGAACTACGGAGACAGGAGGCTGCTTATGCTTACTTCCAGTTGGCATGCTACCAGAGAGACTGTTGTTTGAAATTTATGAATTCTAGCAATAAGAAAAACATTTTGTCAAAAGGTGAAAATAGCAGTATGCAACGAGTCAAGCAGTATGCATCTCTGGCGGAGAGGAACTGGCAGAAAGCCCTCGATTTCTATGGCCCCAAAACACATCCTACCATGTATTTGACTATTCTTATGGAGAGATCAACTCTTTCATTAAGCCTTTCAAGCCATTTACACTCTAATGTGGTATTTTCCTGCACTTCTTTCTCAGAGTACTTGATTTTGTTATGACTTGATTTTTTACTGGAATTTTCATTAATCATGACTCTGATGAGGTACTATGCATCTTTATTTGTTAATATGGGTTCCTTGAAAATAACATACATAGGTAGAGTCCTTTGATCGGTTTGTGAACGCTATTATATTATAAAATTAGCATGTCTTCTCCCACAGTCAAAAAATAAATTTACAAGTCTTGAAATTCCCTTCTGTATTTGCAGCTATGATTTACATTCTCATTGAAATATGGTTAACATGCCTGCCGTGTTGGGTTAAGGTGATATCTTAGATGTGTTTTATTGTGATATGTCAACTGCATATTTTCTAGAGTGTACTGTATTCATTATTAATGAATACTAATGTAGCCTTTGGCTTACGAGAGTGGGGGAATACATGAAATGATGAAAATTCTTTGAATTTCCTGCTTGCATTTTTAGAATCAATTGACTGTGATAATGTATCTTCTATATGCTATCCCAAAAAAATACTATAAAATTATAAACTATTAGAAAAGAAATTAAAATAAACAGGTTTATTGAAAATTTTGGTTTTTCATAGACCCGTCAATTGATTCCAGGTGCTGGAGTCAGCTTTGGCTCATCTGCTTGAAGGACGCCATGTTACAGATACCAATGCTGACACTTTCAGCACTTGCTATCCTGAATTACATGCAAAATATTGGAGTCAGTTGCAGATGCTTTTGAAGAAAATGTTGGCTACAATGCTTCCATCAAGTACAAACAAATCTCCCTCTCAATCATCTTCTTCAACATCTAGAATATTTGGAGATGGTGGAAAGATCAGGGAACTCTACAAGATAACCTTGAAGGGTACAGACATGGTCCAACTTCATAGCATGTACAGCTTGTGGATATCGTGATAGGAAATTTACCATGTACATTCTTAACTTGCATACCACATCTTTTAATCATCTTATCTTGAAATTTGATGTTGGCCTAGCTCCATTTAAGTTAATCAATCATATGTGGATCTCCTATGAAAGTGGTTGTGCATCTGCAATGAAGTTTTTATTTCTTATCCTTAGGTTTATGTAGTCTCTTTTTCAAAAGCTTTTATGTAATAAATATGCAAATACATCTATCTAATATTTTGCTAAGAAAATGTGATTAGGAAATAATAGACAAAAAAAAACCATATTGATTGGAAGTTTACTTTTACTCAAAAGTTGTCTTTGAATGTCAATGTGAATTTCATTTGAAGATGAAGAAAAAAAAGAATTTATTTAATCTTGAACCCCTCTCTCTGTCTTATATGATATGATTTAAACTTCAATTTTTTTATATCTAACTTACTAAAAATATTGAATTTTAATTTAGCAAGTATACACACATGATACATGATGCAAATTTATACAACAAATTTTAATTATTTTAAGAGTTAACACTGAAATATATAAAGAAACATAAGACGAGTGATTCAGTGTTTATATTTACTTAAAAAACTCAAATATAATTAATATTTTTTTTTCGATATAATATCTTATTCCAAGTGTAACAATAAAAATTAACATATAATATTATATAAATATTTAAAGGATTAAATATTTTTTGATCTCTTTAAATTATGGGTTTTTTGGGGCGGAGAAGGATAGCTATCTTGGTAAGCTAAGGGAGATAAGAGATTTGCAAGGTGAAGGGTCGAGTTCAAACCATGGTGAAGGAACTAATATACAAACAATTAGTAACAACTAACATTTACCTATCAAAAAAAAAATTCTGGGTTCTTTGGTTTAGCCCACTCTAATAATTTTTTTGGAAAATGATACTGAGGTTTCATCCCCTACCATCACCTTCCGTTCATTATCTAGTGAATCACCTAACGGACGCTGACATTGCATGATTTCTAAGGGACCTAAAGCAAAGAACCATAATTTTAGAGGGATCTAAACCCAAAAACCATGATTTTATAGGGACCTAAACCCCAGTTTTTATCATGGTCTTAGGTCCCTCTAAATTTAGGGTTCATTGGTTTACACTAATCTTTTTTTTGAAAACACCCTTAAAATGAAAATAATACTGAGGTTTCAACCCCTGGCGTAACCTTCCGTCCATCATCTATTTAATCACCTAACGGATGCTGACGTGACATGATATAGAGGAACCTAAATCAAAAAACCATAATTTTAGAGGGACCTAAACCAAAGAACCATGATTTTAGAGGGACCTAAAACCCAATTTTTATCAGGGGCTTAGGTCTCTCTAAAATCATGGTTCTTTGGTTAAGATCCCTCTAAAGGATGGAAGGTGACAACAAAAACTGAAACCTCAGTATTATTTTTCATTTAAGGGTGTTTTTGGAAAAAAAAATAGAGGGGTCTAAACCAAAGAACCCTCATTTTAGTGGGAATGTTAACAAATATAATTTAATATGTAATTTTATACGTACTAATATATATTTGTTCAATAAAGATTCAATGTTAATACAAAAAAGGGAGTCAAAATTGGTACCCCTCCCTCTTGGAATTGCTACCCCCCTTATTTTTTTAAAAACCCAAAATGGCCCCCATGTTTTAAAACCCCTCCTTTTCTCCCTTTCCCAAGCCTTCCTAATCTTTTCTCTTCCAAGTTTCAAACCTCGTCCTTCCCTTCCTATGCCTGTTCCGAGCTCCTTCAATCCTCAACTTTCCTTCTTGTCTTGTGCTCCAAAGCTCATCATCTTCATCGAATCATCATCTTCATCGAGTCATCATCTTCAGCCCGTGAAGCTTCTTCATTTTCATCGAGTGCATCGCCCGTGAAGCTTCTTCATCTTCATCGAGTGCATCGCCCGTGAACCGGGTTCATCTTCACTGTCTTCATCATCGTTTCCAGGTAATTCTCCCATTCCCTTTATGTGTCCAACTTCATTGTGATATAGGGATTTCGGGATTGTGAAGGGTCGAGTTCAAACCATGGCGAAGGAACTAATTTACAAACAATTAGTAACAACTAACATTTACCTATCAAAAAAAATTATGGGTTCTTTGGTTTAGGCCACTCTAATAAATTTTTTGGAAAATGATACTGAGGTTTCACGCCCTACCATCGCCTTCCGTTCATTATCTAGTGAATCACCTAACGGACGCGGACATTGCATGATTTCAGAGGGACCTAAACCATAGAAGCATAATTTTAGAGAGGTGGAGAGGTGACACCCGGAGACATGCTCTTTCCATACGTTGTTTGGGGAGATGACAGTCACCTTCGATGATATGTCATGTTTGATGCACCTTATGATCTTTGGGAAATTCTTCACACCTCATGCATTGACGCGATCAGAGGCTGTTGATATGTGCGTGCGGTTGTTGGGAGCAACGAAAGATGAGGTGCTAGTTGAGTTCAAAGCCAATAGGGGCACCAACTTGAGGTTCATTTGGCTCATTGAGCGTTACGTGGCCTTCATCGCAAGTTTGTCTCATTCGGTTAAACTTTTTAAAAATGTTTTTTGAATTTGTTCTATCCAATAACATAGAGATGAGGTACGGTACCCATAATGAGAGGATCGTGATGTGAGAATCTAGAGAGAGTAAGAGCGTAACCGCTTAGAGAGAGAAAGTAACTGAATTTCAAGTTCGTATTTCTCAAATGAGCTAAGAGTCCCTTACAATTGGTAACCGCTCCCTATTTATAGATTCAGGGGTTGGGCTTGGCGCCCCTATTTTCTCCTAATGGGCCAGTTGGGCCTCCCGGGAGAAGCCCCAACTCCCTGGCTTGTATGTCGCCCTGGGCTGGCGCGCCTGGGCGAGGGACCCTAGGGTCTCGCCCAGTCCACAAGTCCGCAAGACACCGAGCTCAAAGCATGAGAGCTGAGTGTGTCTTTTAAGAAAAAACACAAGGCGACAATCATGAGTAAGCTACCTAAAGCCGAAGCTTAATAATTGCAAACATGGCTTGATAACTAGAGCCTATGACTAATTTTTTGATTTTTCTAACAAGTTCCATTGATCCCACGAGGTGGCTTGTGGTGACAGCCATCATCCACACTTGATCTTCTCGCCCAGTTGCTGTCATGCATGCGTCACGAGTTGTGGTGGCTCGACGCGCATTAGGCCTATGCCACGTGGCAGGAGAGGTCTGCAGAATCCCAACTGCCTTCCTTGAAACGTCCCCTCAAAATCCTCGCAAAAGCTTGTCAGTTTGAATTTGAACAAATTAGCTTCGGTTGTTGCAGTTTCCATTTATTGCGACATTCTCACTCCCCAAAATCCCGCAACTGCAACCATTTCTTCGTTGGTATGGTGCACGATTTTCCACCTTTCCCCTACGTTTCCCAACTACCCACAGCACTTCCTCACACGTTTCCCCTCGATCATCATCATCCCCCTCCTATAAAGACGCTGCTTCCCCATCCCTTACTCCTTTCACAACCCCAACTTCTGGCCACCCTTTTTGCAAGCGAAAACCCTTCAACACACCATTGCCTCACGTTCCCCCCGTCGACTCTCCCCCCCGGGGGAATTCCACTCGACAAAAAAGACATTGCCGCTTTCTGAGCTAAGTCTTCGGAGTCCTTGCCAGTTCCTGGGACAATTCCCAACCAGCTGTCCAGCTTAGAACAGTGGTCGTCCATCTGCGAAATTTGCTCAGAGTCTGGTGGGTTTTGCCATGAGAAACCCCTTGACAACATTCTGTACTACGATGGTTGCTCAGCCTCTGAGCGCCCTTGGCTTCGCCTCCCTGACCACCTCGCGGATCAGCCCCATTTTTTCTATGTGTATGAGTACATGTTCACAAATTTGGAATCAGGTTTCCCTTTTCTCCATTTGTTTGCTCCGTGTTGTGTAGTATCAACGTCGCCCCGTGTCAGCTTTATCCCAACAGCTGGGCCTTCTTGCAATGCTTTGAAATCCTGTGCGACGCAATCCAGCAAGAACTCGAGCCCTCTCACTTTTTTTACTTCTATGGGGCGTCCGCCCAACCTTCACCACCACGCAGCTGGGTTTCCCTGGAAGCTAGGCCCAACCGCCAACGTTTCAACCCCTTTTGGCCCACAATCACCACCGACCTCGCCTGGAGGTATTTCAAAATCGTGGTATCTCACGAATACCCCGAGATTTTTACCCTGAGGGACGGAACCGCCCGATTTCCCTTCTAGTGGATCCAAGAAGTATCCTTAGTAATCGACCCACCTGAGGACTCCCTAACTCCTGAGGACAAAGTTGTTATCGGCTTCTTAGCTAAACTCCCGGTTTTAGACTGCTCTCACGTGATCGGTAAAGCCAAAATTTCATCAACTCTCGCTTACTTAGGTTTTCTTGTCCTTTCTCTGCTTTGACCCTTATCCTTTGCTTATTTTACACTTCTTACCCCTTGCTGACTCTTTTGTTGAATTTCGTTTCAGGGAGAATGATTTTCGCCAGTGCGGACCTTCTGGCCGCCTTTGAAAAGAAAAAGAACATCCCGTTTCCCCCCCGGATCAACCTGAGGGGCGACAAGACATATTCCACAACGGCCCCAACGGGTGAGGGCGGAAAACGAGCTTTCGGCGAGGGAGCCTCTCGTCCGCCTCCCAAGAAGCCACACTTCTTGACCTCTAACTCTTCTTCTGGCGGGGAAAACATCCCTGTTGCTGTCACGGCTCCTCCTGGTCCGAAGGAGATTCTTAAGGCGACTCAGCTCTGCAGACCTCCCAAGGTGACTCCAGCTTCTTCGCTCAACACCCAGGGCGATCCTGTTGGTGAATCGCCCCCTGAGGGGACGGTTGTCCCGCCACTCTCTGGTCAAAGCTCGACACCATCTGCTATTTTGCCGCCGCCGCCACCGCCACCCCTGGGACACAATTTGCCTCCGCCCCCAAGTTCTGTAAACCGGGAATTGCCATGTTCCCTATCCTTGACACCGACGCAAGTCGTGAGGATGGACGAAGTGGTTCAACAATAGGGCCTAGATAGAGTGTCTGAGGGTGCTTTGGTGACGGTGCTCCACGCGTTTCATCGTTATAAGTGGTCCACCAAAGATGCCGAAGCGCTACGGTCGGAGGTGGCCCGCCTTCGCACCCTGAACGCTGGATTCCTTGAGGAGCGCAAGGCGCTTCTTGCCAAGATAGCCTCCCAAGAAGCCTCATTTTCCAAAGGGTTGGCCGAGCAGATTAGCCATTCTGAGGTTAGTTTGGAGTTTCGAGACAAGAAGATTTCGGAACTGGAAGGAGCCTTTGCAAAGCTTCAGCAGGAAGCGAAGTAGGAGTTCGACGCGAAGGAAGATTTGGTGGCCTCCAAGGATAAAACCATCTCTTCAATGGGAGAGGAACTGGAAACCCTCCGCGCCGAACTGGCGAAGAAAAACGAAGCTCTGTCTACAGCAGAGGCCCAGGCCCAGTCTGACGTGAAGGCCTTAGAAGAGAAGATGAGGTCAGATGCCGTCGCTGCCGCTGTCTTCTAGCGTGGGCGTGGCTTCTTCCTCGCCAGAACTCAAGTTCAACTCCTCCATCCCCGACGATCCTCCGGGCTTCGTCGCCGAGCGTTTCCTGAACGAAGAAGATGTAGAGCAAGATAAAAATGTTAATGATCCATAAATTAGTTATGTAACAACAATTAATTTTTCTGCCCTCTTTCAATGAAGATTCTGAGCTCTTTCCTTTCTCCCTTTTTTTTTAATTGAGTCGGCCATAACAATGTTCGGGCTCTTGCCTCTCCCTGTTGGAGTCATGCCCCTTATGAGCCCTGGTGATTTGTGAAGGTATGAAAAACGGTAGAAAGGGGGGTTTGAATAACGTTTTCAAGATAAAGCTTCCACCTTAAAGATTTTGACAAATCTTTCGAGAACTTAAGTGCTAAAGATAAGAGATAGAAAAGCACACAAGGATTTTATCCTGGTTCACTTGATAAATCACTCAAGCTACTCCAGTCCACCCGTTAAGGTGATTTCTTCCTTCCTAGAATGAAGGCAATCCACTAATCAGGTAAGAGTTACAACTGCACTTGAAACCTACAAGTGACTAACAATTACACTGACTTAGCTCACACTAAGATTCACTCTCTTAGTCTTCTCTAGGATCCGATCAACCTTGATCTCCTAAAGGAACTAAACAAACTGTTTATCAAAGAATTGTTTACAAGAGATTTGCTTCTAAAAAGCTAATAGTAAACTCAATGAATTTCAGATGAAAGAAAGCTTAGAAGAATTTGAATTTGTCTTGCGCGTATGTGAATGCTTCTAGCCGCTTCTTTCAGTCTTCAGCCTCTTTATATACTCCAAGGATTAGGGTTGAGCGTTGCATGGGAAATGCTACCGTTGGAGGGCAGTGTTGGGTCCAGGTGGGCCAGCATCCTGCCTGCAGGTAGCATTCGAAACGGGGCGCTGTCTGCTACGCTATAAGAAATAACGTTGCGCCCTCACTAACACCAATTGGTTTTGGCGTAGTGGTAAGCGCGTGATCCTACAAGTGGTATCAGAGCCAGGTCCCGTGTTCGAATCCCACGGAAGGCATGTTGTGCAGCTAGTTTGGCTGGCAGGTGCTGGGGGGGGGATTGTTGGGTCCAGGTGGGCCAGCATCCTGCCTGCAGGTAGCATTCGAAACGGGGCGCTGTCTGCTACGCTATAAGAAATAACGTTGCGCCCTCACTAACACCAATTGGTTTTGGCGTAGTGGTAAGCGCGTGATCCTACAGGCAGTTCTGGAAAATCCAGCTTCTGCTGTGTCTGAGACTGTTAGGTAGGTCGTCAGGAAGGTACAGTTGCTTTTGTACTTGGATAGCGACTTGACCTTTAAACCTAGGAGACTTCTGATCAGGGGAATGCTTCATATTGGAACTTGTGAAGCCGGTTGATCAGAGTCAGAGGGAAAGCCCAGATCCTCTGACCATTGTTTCTTCTGATTCTGAACTCAGAGGGAAGTACATGGTCTTCAGAGTATCTTGCTTCTGGACATCAGAATTTCACTAATCAGCTTCTGGATCTTCAGAGTCTTCTACACCATCAGAATATCTGAGCCTTCAGTGTTTCTTGGTTATCAGACTTTCTGGATCTTCAGAACTTCTAGTGACTGAGTCCACATCAGAGTTTGTATAACTTCAGAACTTCTGAAGCTTTTCCACTGTTCATACTGAACATGGTGAATGCGAAAGCGTTGCTTGGGTCGCTCTTTATACACAGTGCTTCTGATTTGTGTGAGATTGAGTTGAGGTCAGAGCCTGTAAATAGCACACTCAGAAAAACACGTTAGAGTACCACAATTGTTCATATCAAAAGGTTAACTTGTAATCATCAAAACATAGAGTTGTACTACTAGATCAAAACTTGATCTTACAATTTGGTCCGGAACGAGCGGGTCAACCGACCTACAAATTCCCAACTTTCATTCCCAAAACGCCTCATCCTTTAATCCTAACAGAGGGCCATCGTTTACCACCAGCCAAGTGAATTTAAGACATTCAAAGATGACCTTGGTAACAGAGTCTCGGGAAGGTGTTTCAATGTTAAATGCTAGCAAGCGTTCCATGAATATAAATAGCAGGGTTATCTGAGGGAGAGGAACAAACTTGAAAAGAATCATCTATGGCAAACTACAAGAGAGCTCTGAACGAATTGAGAGAAAGAGCTTTCGAGATGAAACTGTATGCCGCATTGTATTACCGGAGGACGTCCGTAGGCCACATCCGTCAATTAGTCTGTCGGTTGCTGGCAATGGAGTTGAACCCAATTCTGGATGTGGCCATTCGCATCTTTCTGGAGTATGTGGAGGAGCTAGGCGGGCTCCTTCAAGAGGAGGCTGAAATCACCAGACAAATTGGTGGTTGGGAATGGGAACTGGAGCTCCGTGATAAAGACACAGAGGAGCGAAAAGAAGAGTGCAAGAACGAGATGGCGCAGCTGATATTTCATAAGCGAATCTTAGATCGGCAGCTAGCAGTGATGCTAGATCGGTATCATGTAATGAGGATGAATCCTCCGTTTTGAATGTACTCCGTTGGTTTTGATGAATAAAATAACGCCCGTCTTTAATGAATGAATCGAGCAAATATATAATGAATGGACAAATGAATGAATGAATGAATATATGAACGAATGAATGAATTTATGAATGAATGAATATATGAATGAATGAATGAATGAATATATGAACGAATGAATGAATTTATGAATGAATGAATATATGTATGAACGAGCGAGTCTGGCAACTCGCTACATTACGTCGCCCTTTCGCCCATGCCTCCAATGCTTGAATTCGAGTTTCGCGTGAATAACTTTGAGAGTGTGCTGGGTATAACTAGGACTTTTGCTCAGTCTTTGACCGAGGCTTTGTTCACACCTTTTTCCCGTAAGATCAGGTGTGGCCCGACCAGCCTTATTAGGCGGGGACTTATGGTTGCTTGGGACCTAATGGCCATGTGGGTTGCCCAAGGCTTGGCCTAGTTAAAAATGCTCGCCCGCGTTTCGGGAAGACTTGACTCACCCATATTTCGGGGAGGTTCTTGGGATAAGAAGTTTATCCGCACACGTCGCCAACGGGTGGCTACGGTCAGCGCCGGACTTTCCGGAGCGATCCCCAGACATCAAGGTCGTGTTAGGATCACCATCTTCATGGATTTTTTTCCCACCAGGCTGCCGTCTCAATTCAGTTGAGGGTTAGGAGTATTGCTGAGAATATCCTTGTATATTTGATTTGTAAAAAGGTTTTACATTCGAGGGATGCCTCGTTAAAAAACACCTGTGGTGGAGAAAAAGAGTGCATCTTTATTTTTGTCCTAGTTCTTTAGTCTCCTCGCCGCGCCCTTGTTCTGTCACAGGCTCCTCTGATCAGAGCACCATACCTAACACCCCATCCTACAGATCGTCGCCCTGCCCGACGACCCTATGGCAGAAAAGAGGCCTTCCGATCTCGTTCTCTCGCCCGACGCGCTGGTTCGCCTCCTTCGGCCCCCTATCCGCGGACTCTGTTGGGTTCTTGCACTTCATATTATTCCCTTTCTTATCCTGGTGGCTATGCGACTGACCCCCTTCTTCCTCCGTCTTCCAGTTACCCAGATCTAGACCAACCTCCCTGTTTGGCTTTCGATGCTTCGCCTTTTTCAGCTTCTCTCCCGCCAACTGTACTGGCTGTTAAGTGTGTTCAACATTCGGAGCGCTGCCTCGTCTTGTTTCCAGCTAAAGAGGTTCACGTTGTCCTCTACTAACCTATCCAAGCGCCCTTCCTGCTCGACGGAAAGCCTGGGCTAAATTGTCAGCACGCCCCTACTAGATGCGTCCATATCCCAATTCTCCCAACGCCTCTCGTCAACGGTGCAAGTAGGTTGTCCATTCTGCGCTGTCTCTCGGCTTTCTTTGTCCCAACTTTGATCTTTCCTTGATCTTTTTATGCTCTCGCCGATCGGCTGTCCCTCAGCGCTTTGACCCTGTGCAGCTGGCTATTTCCATCCACCCTCAGCGACTTCATTTCATGACACCTGTGCCCATCATTAACTCCTTTCTTACCGTAAAACTAAGGCAGTTGTTGTAGCATTCTCTCGCCCCTCGCTGATCTACTTCGATTTTCCCAACTTTATCGCAAATCAGGGGGTACTTTACTGCTAGGTGGGCCGCGCAGTGATGATTCAACGTGTTCCGCCCTATGATGACATTGTTCAGCGTTTTCGCCAACACCAAAGACCGTAAACAAATCTACGTAGTTGCGCACCTGGATCTGCTTCCCAGAGAAACCTACTAGGACCCCCGTGTACGACCTTAAATCCTTGTCTGCTAATCCCAGCTGATCAAACACATCTCCGTAAATGATATCTGCGGAACTACCTTGGTCAAGAAGCACCCTTTGCACGTTAAAGCCGTTGATTCTCACCATTACCACCACTGGATTGTGAGACCCAAGTTTTTAAGCTTAGAATAAACCGAATAAAATTCCTATTCACGATTAGTTTCGATGTAACGTGAAGGAAAACCTGAACAAGTGTTTATCAAATGGAATAAATTTATGAAGGAGAAAGTTCAGGAAAAGGCTAAGGATAGTGTTAAAGTCGATACAAGTTATAACGCAAGTAGTATTCGCTTATACCTAGGACGAGAGCGATAATAAACGATTAATTTACACTTAAAGACACGATGGAAACTAATTCCAAAAATCTTCAGAGAAATGTTAGAACTTCTCTTAATCTTTCCATGACAAGAATTTCGATACGAAACCCTGAAATGTACGAACGTCCGATTCTAATTCTCGGAGGTTTGCCGAAACTAAATCCCTGATAACTCAAGAAACTTAAAATAAACGGTCGATGAAGACTTTTTCTATTCGGAGCTTCAAACGAAGATTCCACACGTGTACACCTATTTCTTTCGAGGTTTCTAATCTTTCATCAGAAAGAAGTTTTCTCATCCAACATCAATTGCAAAAAGTAGTTTTTCGGGTAAAATCGATTTACACCGACTTTGGATCGTTTGTTTTAATTCCAAGAAACCTATTCTGAGTTTTGAAATTCTGTCTCCAGGACCTATCTTAGAAATCACAGAGGAAGGCACAGGAAAATCGGAATCGCGAAATTTTCATTTTTCCGCATTTTCCATAAACTATAAATAGCTTGAAAAAAATCAAAATTTTCCAAACCCATTCTCACCCAAACCCGCGAGCACCAAGGAGAAGGAGGAGGAAAAAGATTTTCGCCGTTTCTTGCCTGATCGCTGCACCGTTCGTTGCTGCTCGAAGACATCGAGGTATAGATGCTATTTCTCACTTCTGATCGTCAATTCTGTCGTTTTTCTCTATGTCTTTCTGTGCTCAAAGTTTTGAGCTTTTTGTAAAACTGTCCAAATAACTCGATTTCTCTGTCTAAACTTATTCCCTGCATGCCCAAGAGCATGTTTAGCGGATTACATTTTGCCGAATGTCGCCGAATTGCCGCCGAGTTTCAATTCTGCTTGAAAAACCCATTTTTAGCCAAAGTTTCGTCCTTTAAAATTAAAACTCTCGACTGAGCTTAGCGCCAGTAGGATTAGTTGTCATAAACGTCGTTGGTGACGTCCCCATCAAATTTGTTTTTCGAAATTCCAATTTTAAAATTCCGAGCTAAAAACACTGACCAAAATACCCCTACGACAGTTTTCGATCCGATAATTTTTCCGAGCTTTAATTCGCCTTAGTTACGACTAATGATAACCTAGGAACCAAGTTTGATCGAAGAAAAATCGGCGCACACAATTAGTGTGTGTGGCCGAGAGCACCTCCATAGGGGGAGGAAAATTTTGTTTTTCGAAAACTTGTCTTATCGCGTTAGATTATCGTACTTCGGAGTTTATGATGCTTCGTGTAACTTTGGTAATTGTTGTCTGCTGAGTTTCTAACTGGTTGTGATTGAATTCTGTGGTTTTTGCTCTAAGGTTCGTTTGAGGATTTCCAAGGAACGGAAGGAAGAGATTGTGAAGGAACGCTTGAGGATCACACTGGAGGAGCTACAGGTGAGGGCTACTCATTGAATACTTGCTAATGCTTTAGGTGTCGACGAATTCGACTTGATTTACTGTTTATGCACTTGATTGTGATTGACTGGGAAATGTTTTCTGAGGCTACGGCTGACAATGATAATCATTTATCGCTGGAATTGTTTTTGATATTGATTCACATGCTATGTGCTAAATGGTTAATCTAGGATGTGTTGATATTGATTCACATGCTATGTGCTAAATGGTTAATCTAGGATGTGTTGATATATGTGCCATGACTGTTGGATTGTGTTACTTTGATTATGAAATTACACATATATCTGTTGTACGTCAGAGAGGATAAACAGGCAGTTATGCCAGAACTTATCATGAGATTTTGGGAAAGTTTGATGGGACGAACAGAGATTCAGGCCCTTATTCATATTTTAGTGGATCGAGACCTTCTCTGGGAGTTACTTGGGATTATGGGATCTTTTAAACTCATAAGATTAGAGATAAAACTAAATGGAATCTATTTTACAAGGAAAATTCATAAGACACTAAACAACCTCTGAACCTTTAAATCATGATAACAATCTCGGTTGAAAGCTTAGGGTTTGAATATTAGTTTTGGAAAAATGAGAAGTGTCGCCGAATCCAAGTTTTGGGGAAACTAAAAAGTTCCTGAGTATGTTAATACTCCTTTGCTCGATGAGCAGTTTTGTTGTTTGGCTATCTAAAAGATAAGCCGGGAAGTTAATAAGTTTCTGAGTATGTTAATACTCTTTTCCTCGAGGAGCAGTTTTGTTGTTGAGCTATCTAAAAGATAAGCCAGGAAACGGATAGTTTCCGAGTATGTCGATACCCTTTGCTCGCTGAGCAGTTTTTGACCATCGGATGGAGATGAGTCGGATGATTCGAGAAGTCATCATGAGATAATACACTTTTTATAATTAATTGTCTTTTGTCGCAGAATCGACATTTACCTTAGGGTATTCTTTTTAGAGACAATAAGTTAGCTAGAACACGTGACGACGTGACGAGTGAGGTCGGAGACGTTGTTTGGCTAATCACTTTGCATTTCATGCACCCATTTCTGGGGTTCATACACGGTGGGATGCCGGACCTCGGTGGATTCCAAAATGGTCATAAGACCCGGATTTCCACATAAGAACATTGCGGTGATTCTTAGTAGCAGACGGAAATGGCAGGCATGCGGGTATACTGCTGATCTGACTACATTTTGTTTTGTATAAGAGACACCCGAGCGGAAATGGTCCCACTTTGGCCGGTGCTAGGATTGACTCGATGGTGCCCATCCTTCCGGATTGCATCTTGTTCCTCGTCATCTCATTCATGCACCATGCATACTGACTTAGTTGCCGAGTGTGATTGATACTTGCTAATCTTACTTGATATATGTTAATTGTCATTATTTGTCATTTATATTCGTTGGAAGTTATACAATTTATAATGCTATCACAAACTTCTAAGCCTAAGCAGCTATCTCTTAATCTTTACCTACTGGGTGTATTACTTATGTAATTCTTTGGAGTTGACCCTCGCGCCTTCTGTGTGTGTTTGGGCGGACTACGGCTTTGTCAGATGTCCATGGCGGATTGGTTCACGATGGTCCACCCTTCGGGGGGGACTAGGTTTGAGATGCTAGATCAGGAGATCCCCGGCTCATGGGTGGTCGACCCCGCTGGCCACAGAGCGATCTACTCGGGGAGAATAATGGCAGATCGTGTCGACAGTCTGGGACACTTGACGGAGGGAGTTCTGAGGCATTACACTGTCAGCTTCAACCTGCCACCCGGCGTGCACTGCGGACCCGGAGTAGGAGCACCACCACCACCGTCGTCTTCTGACGATGAGGACCCCTCAGAGGAGGAGCCTGTGGGAGGGACTTCTTTGGACTCTAGCTCACCTACATTTGCCGTTGCTGCCGACCTTGTTTCGAGTCCTGGACCCGTGAGACCAGCACAGGAGCATGTTGCAGTAGCGAGAGGAGGGATGATCGCAGACATTGACCTAGTCTTCCTGGATTCTGATTCGGACGATGATCACGCTAGCATGTAGTTGTGAGTGCTGGGGTGTACTCCTCTGGACAGGATTAGGGTAGGAGTAGAGTTATAGCTCTGGTCTTCATGTTCGTATTTTGGGGCAGGGTAGGTTCCCGACCGTTAGCTTTTTGTGTGGTTTTCTTTATGGAAATCACAGAGAGTTGGTTGGACTAGGAGGTCTTATTCAGGCCGTTTTGGGCTGACCTAGTTTCATTTTGGAGGACTGTATTGCGAACACTTGACCTTTCACTTGGTTTGTACATATTGCCCACGAGCACTACTTTCGGCTACTTCCCGTCACTGGAGGTTACTCGTGACGTGGTTTTCTACTTATAGCGGGGGCTGTAAATATATTGTACATTAGTTATGTTTATCTTTCGTTATAGAATTTTGTGTCGATGAGTCTTTAAATTTATTATCTAAACAAATCAAATCGAAAGAAAATATTCACGTTTTTTTTTCCGCTTTATTTTCTTTTTGGTTACTAAAGTGACGCCACCGAAATCGGGTGTTACATGGATCATCTTTGTGCGTCCTAATTCCCTCAAAATCTGCCGACGATATCACTGTAAGATCAAGTTTTGATCATGTAGTACAACTCTATGTTTTGATGATTACAAGTTAACGTTTTAGTATGAACAATTATGGTACTCTAACGTGTTTTCTGAGTGTGTTCATGACAGGCTCTGACCCTTGCAACGCTTTCGCAATCTCTATGTTCAAATTGAACAGTAGAAAAGCTTCAGAAGATCTGAAGATAGTCAAGCTCTGATGTGGACTCAGCTCACTTGAAGTTCTGAAGATCCAGACGTTCTGATAACCCAGACACTCTGAAGGCTTCGAAGCTCTGGCGGTTTAAAAGACTCTGAAGATCCAGAAGCTGAAATGTGAAGTCTCTAAAGTCCAGAAGCAAACTGGCTCTGAAGACCAAGTACTTCTCCTCTGAGTTAAGAATCAGAAGCTATAACAGTTAGAGGATCCAGGCTTCCCTCTGACTCTGATCAACAAGCTTCACAAGTTCCAACACGAAGCATTCCTCTGATCAGAAGTCAACAAGGTTAAAGGTCACGTCACTATCCAAAGTACAAAAACAGTGTACTATCCTGACGACCTAACCTAACATTCTCAGCCACAGCAGAAGCTGGAAATCCCAGATCTGCCCTCCAACGGTAGAAAACCCATGCAATGTTCAAACCCTAATCCTTGGAGTATATATAGAGGCTGAAGACTGAAAGATGCTGTTGAAGAAACTTATACGCGCAAGCAATATTCAAATCTTCTTAGCAATATTTCTTCATCGAATTCATTGTGTTTACTACAAGATTTTCAGAAGCAATCTCTTTGTAAACAATACTTTTTAAACAGTTGTTTATTTTTACCTTTAGGAGATATAGGTTGATCATATCCTAGAGAAGACTAAGAGAGTGAATCTTAGTGTGAGCTAAGTCAGTGTATTGTTAGTCACTTGTAGGTTTCAAGTGCAGTTGTAACAAATCTCTGATTAGTGAATTGCCTTCATTCTAAGAAGGAAGAAATCACCTTCACGGGTGCACTGGACTAGCTTGAGTGATTCATCAAGTGAACCAGGATAAAATCCTTGTGTGCTTTTCTCATCTCTAATCTTAAGCACTTTACTTGTGTTTCGAAAGATTTGTTAAAATCTTAAGAGGGAAGTTTTATTCTGAAAACGCTATTCAAACCCCCCCCCCTTTCTATCGTTTTTCACACCTTCAATTGGTATCAGAGCGCAAGTTCTGATTACCACACCTAACAGTGTTCAGTGATCCGGGCCGGTGTGAAAAACAAATGGCTACCACTAGTGAAACGCAAAAAGATGGTTACAATGCAAAGCCTCCTATGTTCGATGGTCAAAGGTTCGAATATTGGAAAGACAGAATTGAAAGTTTCTCTCTAGGCTTTGACGCAGATCTCTGGGATATCATTGTGGATGGCTATGAGCGTCCAGTTGATGCTGATGGCAAGAAGATCTCCAGATCAGAGATGACTGCTGAGCAAAAGAAGCTTTACTCACAGCACCACAAAGCTAGAGCTATTCTTCTTAGTGCTATTTCCTATGAAGAGTACCAGAAGATTACAGATCGTAAGTTTGCCAATGGTATCTTTGAATCCTTGAAAATGTCCCATGAAGGAAACAAGAAGGTGAAAGAATCAAAGGCGCAGTCCTTGATCTAGAAGTATGAATCCTTCATCATGGAACCTAACGAGTCCATGTGTAAGATCAAGATTTGGTCATGTCGTACAACTCTATGTTTTGATGATAACAAGTATTTATTTGTGGATGAACAATTATGATACTCTAACGTTTGTCTTGAGTGTTTTGACAAACAGGTTCTGATTCTGACACCAAAAGATATATTCATCAGAAGATTTGAAGATCAGAAGTTCTGAAGATCAGAAGATCTGAAGATCAGAAGATCTGAAGACCAGAAGATCTGAGGATCAGAAGTTTTGAAGATCAGAAGATCTGAAGACCAGAAGCTCTGAAGGACCAGAAGCTCTGAAGGACCAGAGGCTCTGAAGGTCCAGAAGCTCTGAAGGTCCAGAAGCAGAAGTTACGAAGGTCAGAGGATCCAAACTTCCCTCTAACTCTGATCACCAAGCTTCACAAGTTCTAACATGAAGCGTCATCAGATCAGAAGTAAATGGTTAAAGGAAAATGCCACTATCAAGAAGTACAAGAGTAGTGTACTAATCTGACGAGCCTACCTACCAAGGTTCAGCCACAGCAGGTTCTGGAAGTTCCAGAAATGCCCTCCAACGGTCACATTCTCTCAACAGAAATATCCTTTGCACCTTGGACTATTTAAGGCTGAAGAAAAGAAGAAAGATAGGAGAGAGAGACCAAGCGCTGCAATACAAGAAAAGATTCAAGCCTCCACTTTCTTCATCTATTCTTATTTAGTTTACAGTTAGCTTATTCAGAAGCAAACCCTAGTAAACACCAACCTCAAACAGTTGTTTGATTTTCCTTAAGGGACCGGGTAGGTCAGTATCCTTAAGAAGACTAGGATCTGTGTATCTTAGTGGTGATTCCTTAAGGGACCAGTTAGGTCAGTATCCTTGAGAAGACTAAGAGAGTGAATCTTAGTGTTTACTAGTTCATTGTATTGTTAGCCACTGAGCAGGTTGCTAGTGCAGTTGTAACAAACTTTGAATAGTGGATTGCCTTCATTCTAAGAAGGAAGAAATCACCTTAACGGGTGGACTGGATTAGCTTGAGGGATTTATCAAGTGAATCAGGATAAAATACTTGTGTGCTTCTCTATACTCTCAATCTTTATCCGCAAAACCATCTATCTCAGATAAGCCGAAAAGATTTACTTTAAATCTTAAGGGGGAAGTTTTTAAACTCAAAACTCTATTCAACCCCCCCTTCGAGTCGTTTTTCACACCTTCAATTGGTATCAGAGCGCAAGTTCTGATTACCACACTTAACAATGTTCAGTAGATCCGGGCCAGTGTGAAAAACTCATGGATTCCACCACTACTACAAGCAAATATCAATACAGTGCAAGACCACCTATCTTTGATGGTCAAAGATTTGATTTCTGGAAAGACAGAATCAAAAGCTTCTTTCTTGGCTTTGATCCTGATCTCTGGGATTTTGTTGTTGATGGCTACACCCCTCCTGTTGATGAACATGGTGTAAAGATCCCAAGGGAGAAGATGAGTGAAGATCAAAAGAAGGAGTTCAGAGATCATCACAGATCAAGAGCTATTCTGCAAAGTGCCATTTCATATAAAGAATATGAGAAAATCACTGATCGTGATTCTGCTAAGTGTATCCTTGATTCTTTAAAGATGACACATGAAGGAAACAAAAAGGTGAAAGAGACAAAGGCGTTGTCTCTGATCAGGCAGTATGAATCCTTCCAAATGGAACCTGACGAATCCATTGAGGATATGTTTTCCAGATTCCAATTGATTATTGCTGGAATAAGACCCCTCAACAAGAGCTACACAACAGCTGATCATGTCCTGAGAATTCTGAGAGGCCTTCCTGAAATCTGGATGCCTATGATAACTTCCTTGGAGCTCACAAGAGATGTTGAGCAGATGACTTTGGAAGAACTCATAAGCATACTGAAGTGTCATGAACTGAAGCGTGCTGAACATCGGGATCAGAAGAAGAAGTCTATAGCCTTGAAATCCAAATCTGAAAAGGCTAAAGCTCTCCAAGCAGCTGCAGAAGAATATGAAGAAACCTCTGAAAATTCTGATGAGGATGAGCTAACCCTGATATCCAGAAAGCTCAACTGCATCTAGAAGCACAAGCAGAGCAAATACAAAGGCTCATCAAAGGACAAAAAGTCAAAGAAGCATTTCCAAGCAAAGAAAGGCCTCATGGTGACTTTTGATGAATTAGAGTCAGAGGATGTTGACTCTGATGGAGAAGTTGTTGAAGGACTCATGGCTATTGTCAAGAACAAAGATGCAGAGTCTAAGGATGCACCTAATGCTGAATCTGCATCAGAGGAAGAGCCAGACTCTGATGATGAAAATGAGGTATTTGCCTCTTTCTCAACTTCTGAACTTAAAGATGCTTTGTCTGAAATTATGGATAAATATAACTCTCTCTTGACTAAGCATAAAAAGTTGAAAAAGAATTTCTCTGCTGCCTCTGAAACTTCTGTTGAACATGAGAAAAAGATTTCAGAATTAAATGTGAGTAATCATGCTTTAGTTAACTCTAACTCTGTGCTCAAAAATCAAATTATTAAGTTAGAAGAAGTTATTGCTTGTGATGCCTCTGATAGTAAGAATGAATCTAAATATGAAAAATCCTTTCAAAGATTCCGGCTAAAAGCGTAGACAGAAGCTTAATGGCTTCAATGATCCATGGCGTAAGCAGAAATTGAATATATGGCATTGGCTATTCTAAACCTTCTGAAGTTGCTCCATCATCTCTTAAGAAAGGAACTTTCTCTATGTCAAAATATCAAGCTCAAATTCCCTTATATTATCCTGCTGAATGACCCAAAGTTGTCAGAACTTCTGGGCTAACTAACAAGAAAGGACCCTGAAAGTGGGTACCTAGGGATAAGATTATGTATGTTGCATATATCCTCAATAGGTCCATCGAAACTCCAACCATGGAACCTGGACAGTGGATGCAGGCAACACATGACGGGAGAAAAGCGTATGTCCCAAGATCTAAAACTTGAACCTGAAGGTGAAGTTGATCTTGGAGGCATCGGTAGAGTAAGATTTGGTCAAGGAATCATTGGTTTTTGATAAGAACCCCTCTGTTGATATTCTGAACGCTATTCATGTTAGAATTAATGATAAGCTTGACTTTGACAAGTCAAAGCTAGCTGAAAAAGCTTGCAGAGATGAGCATGACCGTTTCAGAAAGAAATAAAGACTCAAAACTTGACAAACCAGAAGCAACAACATCGGATGATGCTACTACAACTTCTGACTTGCGTCATCAGAAGAAGAGTAGGTTCATAGCTTCTCATTCTGAAGCATCTGAAGATGGAATTTTGTCCAGAATGGAGATGTCACCAGAACCTCTGGACTTTAACACTTTTGCTCTCATTAGAAGATATACTAATCAGAAGCCAAGTATCCATTGGTATTCCTTTTGAGGGGGAGTATTTCGTTTTATGCTCTTACTAATTTTTTCCACCTTCATTCTTTTTGCTTATGACAAAAAGGGGGAGAACTAATAGTATCTTGACAACTCCCTTATGTGATCAATTTATATGCTCTGACGATACATTCTGATTGATGTCATCTCTTTCAATTCTATGGTACATCTTATGACTCAATTGACACTGATCACATACTTCAATACAACTCAGAATATAGATACTTCTAACGAGGTTGATATTAAGTATTAGATTCAGGGGGAGCTTAGCTCAGAATCAAGCTTGAGTCTTGGATTCAGAAGGAGCTAGATAAACTATGTAAGATCAAGTTTTGATCGAGTAGTACAACTCTATGTTTTGATGATTACAAGTTAACATTTTAGTATGAACAATTATGGTACTCTAACGTGTTTTTCTGAGTGTGCTATTTACAGGCTCTGACCTCAATTTAATCTCACACAAATCAGAAGAGTTGTGCATAAAAAGTGACCCAAGCAACGCTTTCGCAACATCTATGTTCACTCTGAACAGTAGAAACGCTTCAGAAGATCTGAAGTCTTACAAGCTCTAATATGGACTCAGTCACTTGAAGTTCTGAAGATCCAGACGTTCTGACAACCAAGAAACTCTGAAGGTTCAGATGTTCTGATGGTGTAGAAGACTCTGAATGTAACACCCCGATTTCCAGGTGTCACTTTAGTAACCAAAAATACTCTACGCGGAAAACAGGTAATTTTTTTTTTCGATTGATTCCTTTTAAATAAAGCAATAGAAAATAAAGACATAACCCAACACTAACTAACCAATATACAAATATATGCACATGTACAGCCTCAGCTGCACTCTCCCGTCACGCGCACTCGCAGTGACTCCAAAGTAGTGTGCCCGTAGGCAAATATATACAGATCCAGAAGTGTGAGAGAGAAAATTATAAGTACAATCCACCAGTAGAAAGTCGGCCTCAAAATGGCCTAAGCAAAGACCCCTATGGTCCGACTGACTCACTGTGATCCCTCAGTAAGAGAACCACACGAAAAGTCATGCGTCGGGAACCTACCCTGTCCCAAAAGCAAAACGAATCAGAGCTGTACACAAAATATGATGCCTGCCTAAACCTACCCTCCCAGTACCGCTCAAGCTCCTCCTCCTCATCCTCGTCGCTCGGCGAGTAACTGTCAACTTCGGTGTCGGAGTCAGAGTCCAAGTCCACAGCGATCTGAAGTCGGCAAGTTGAAGCTCAGCTCCATGCGTCGTAGAACTCTCTTCGTCAGATGTCCACGCTCGTCAGTTCGGTCCTCCATGACCCTTCCCCGATACGTCGCTCAATGACCCACAAGATCGATCACCCAAGCGGTGGGGCATGTCAGTCAACCAGCTCAAACCTGATCCCCCCCGAGGGAGAGGCCATCGAAACCCAATCCACCGTCGACGTCTGGCAGCAGGCCGACCGCCCAAACACAAACATGAAACCAAAGCCAAGGCGCTAGGGTCAACTCACAGAAATAAGTAGATATACACTCAACATGTGATATGGGGTATAGATATATGTTGATATATATATAAGCAATCCTAGCATGTTATTGGCTCTAACAATGCTCCAATAAATCAAACAGCACACGATTCCAGTCAGAATGAATGTATGCGTGAAATGCACAATATGATCCGGATTGTGACGCGTTCCCGTTCACCACAAGTGAAGCATTCCCGTTCTTCACTATGGATGAACCATTCCCGTTATTCATCCTTGGTGAACCATTCCCGTTATTCACCGTATGATGAACCATTCCCGTTATTCATCATTAATGCAGTGGTGAACCATTCCCGTTATTCACCATGAGATGCACAGGTGAACCATTCCCGTTATTCACCCGATTGATGCAATATGGTTAGCCAAACATCGAATCGTCCTCACCACATAAGTGTTTAGCTCAAACCCAAACTCAAAACAAACCCAAGAGTTAGTGTCGGTCAATACAACACAACTCGGAGTTAGTGTCGGTCAATACAACACAACTCCAATAACAAAACCCAAAATCAAAGCCAGAGTCAGTGTCGGTCAATACAACACGACTCGGAGTTAGTGTCGGTCAATACAACACAACCCCAACACCCAAAACCCAGAGTTAGTGTCGGTCAATACAACACAACTCGAACAACAAACCTAAGAGTTAGTGTCGGTCAATACAACACAACCCCAACACCCAAAACCCACAACAAAAGTCGACTTTTCCCCGTCTTTCGCAATCATTTTCTCCTTTAGGTTCCCTATAATTATTCGTTTAGTAAAAACGGTTCGAATTGGATTAGTCAGGTTATGAGTTTATTTCTCAAAGTCTAAGTCTCCCAAAGTCTCTAGTTTTCGAAATTCTAATCATTCTAAGTTTTCCAAAAACCCTCCAAAAGAAGTTTCTCGGGGAAAGTCTAAGTATTCAAACGAATCCCAACGAATGGCTAAGTCTCAAACCCCACATTTGAACTTGCCTAGGGTTGTTCATCCAACCCGAAATATCAAAGATCACCAGATCAATGAATCTCTACTCCGAAGTCGCGTCAAAACGCACAATCCAACAGCATCCCAATATCACAAGTTATGGAAAAACATCATAACATCAACTCATCATCAAAAACAACATCAGATAAAGCATAAGTCGAATTTATCGACGCCTATCATGCAGTCATAGCTAATATGTAAGTTGCCCTAACCTCGAGCTGCTCCAGCCTCGCAATCAAAGGTTCCTTCACTCAAATGCTTTGAAGCTCCTAAAGTTCCTTCAACTGAACCTCGGAGAAAAACAAAGCAGAATCCAAACAAAATCGATTAGTTCGATCGCAATACAACACATAAACGATAGACAAAGCATTAAAGCTTCAGAATACGACAATCGGGTACGAAAATACAAGTTTTCGAAAACGAAAACTCCCCCTCTAAAGGAATAGCTCTCGGCCATTAAGGAAAAATAGCTCCGGCTCTTTTTCTTCGATCAAATCTGTTTACAAGGTAGTTTTATGGTAAAACTAAGGCAAAGAAACTGTCGGAACAATTTTCGAACAATCGGATCAAAATACGGCCGTTCAGGGGCGTTTTGGTCCAAAATAAAAGCTCAAAACCTCAAAGTTATCAGTTCGGAAAACAAATTTGACAGCATTGATCCTAACGACATCCGTGACAACAAATCCTAAAGGCACGAAGTCAGATTACGACTTTTCGACAGTAAAGTTTCGAAATGTGCGACAAAAAGGGTTTTGAAACAGTTTTTCAGATCCTGGACAGCTCGATCGCAATCGGCGATTACTGACAGAGGTTTTAGACTCTTGGGAACGTAAGGAAGATAACCCAAGCAAGAAATCAGAGAAAACAGACAGTTTTACAAAAAGCTCAAAACTGTGAGCACAGAAACGACTTCAGAAACGCAGTAGAAACAGTAATCAGAGGTAAGAATCATGCTAGTTACCTCAGTACCTCGAAGTAGGGACGAACTGCGCGAAGATCGGTCGAGTTTCGGAGAAAATCTCTTCTCCCTCTCCTCTCCACAACTCACGGCCCCAATAGTGAAGAAAATGAAGATATTTTGCTTTTTCGACTATTTATAGGCAGGTGAAATCGCGGGAAAATGAAAATTTCGCGATTCCGATTTTTGCAGCACGTGCACCGATGAATTCTAAGAGAGATTCTGGCGACAGATTTCCATAACTCAAAACAAATCTCTGACATTTGGGAAAAACGATATCTAAAATCCCAAAAGCGGTGTAAGTTAATCTGTCCCGAAAAACTACTTTTTGCTGTGATGCTCAAACGACAAAACTTTGTTCTGGAGAAAGATTGGAAACGTCGAAACAAATCTGCCAACGCAGACGGAAACTTCGTTAGAAGTCCCAAATAGAAAAAGTCTTCATCCATCGCTCGAAACTAGGGTTTCGAAGCAAAGAAATTAGCGTCGTCGAACTTCCGAAAAGTGAATACTATCTTGCGTACAATCTAGGGTTCCGAAATGAAACGCTGGTCGAAGGAAAAATAAAGAGAACCTTTAAATTTTCCAAGGATTCGAAATCTCACTTAAAACGTTGCTCTAAAAGCGAAATAGCCTATTCTGGACACGCTCGCCATAAGGCAGGTGTGCAGATGACTCGCACTTATTCCTGAAGCGACTACGCAACATTCCTCAAGCAATTCTTGAACTTTCTTCTTCATTAACTTTCTCAAACATCAAACTCCTGTCACGCTTACACTGATTCTACGCGTGAGTCGGAAATTAACTTGTTCTGTAAATCCAGGTCTTACAATACTCCCCTCCAAAAAGAAAGTTTCGTCCTCGAAACTCAGAGTTCTGCGAAAAGTCCGGGATGCAGTTCCTTGATCTTGTCTTCCAATTCCCATGTGGTATTGCCCGTGTCATTGTTCCTCATAACCTTTACTTATGCAATCTGTTTTCCCCTTAACTGTTTCACTCTTCTATCCCCACTGCTAACTGTCGGCGTCTCAAAAACAAACCATCATTCAACTTCATGTCGTCTGGCTCGATCACTTGCGTCGGATCTCTGTTTGAAATGATACCGGTTGGCACTCCGTGCAGTACCACAATCTTAACCACTTACTTCTTTACTTTCAGTCGTCCGAAATTCTTCTTAAACTCGGTGTCTCTCTGTCATTTCAAAGTAAATACTCAACTTGTCATCGTGATCTTCATCTACAGTCCAAAACTCCACTTGTCCGTTCGATAACTCCTAAACGAATCATCCCCTTGGAAACCGCTAGTCCATTAAAACACCTCCAACTTCATAACTATCTTTACACACACCAAGAAATCAAACTTCTACTTAGTCACCATTCGAATTAAAACTCGACTTGTGTCCTTATTTCTTGTCCTTCACTAATCTTATCCCCTTCAACATCAATTTATCAACAACTTATAAGATAATCCTCCTCAATCCTCCTCTTAATATCTAACAACCCATTATTATCGTCTTCTTCCTCAAAACTTCCCTCACTCAAACCTATTTACACTTACTAAAATCCCTAACACTTCGCAAAAATCGAGACTTATCCTCTAGAAGATTACATCATAACTATACCTCAAGGGACTTAACCAGCCATTTTATCATCCGATCCTTCAACATTCTGAGATTTAACTGTTATCGTAACCGCTAACACCACTAAATCTCTTATGTGTACATGAATCTCAGCTCACTAGGTCAACCTTAGCCCTAGGATTCTCATTCAACTTTAGTAAAATTCACTTGTTAACCCTAATATGCATCATCGAAATCCATAACAAAGTTCCATTCACTCTTAGATTCTACGAAACTTGTTCAAATATAACAACCTCAAGTATTCATCTTAATACTAACATTTCCTTTCTGTAACTTAATCGTCCGCCAATCAATTCAACACTTAGCCTCTCGATCAGAACCTGACAAGACTTCATGTCTCACGCGTTTAGGATAAAATCAATTGGCTTAAAATCTAAACCTTCACTAAGTTTGGACCACCAATACCCTTTAATTCTCCAACACTTCTTAAATGAATATTCATTTCTTAAAGCTACAATTCCTTCCCAAAGAGAAGCGATTACTTAACACGAACTTTCCTCTCAAAACCGACTAATCCTCGATCAATTCAAATTCATCTTACACATCCTTCTATCAAAGTCCATAACCAGCTGTGATTCCGAATATCACCCCCTCAATATTAGGTTGATCAGGCCTAATACATCGAAGGTGGAAATTTAGAAAAACCCACTGGAACAGTCAATGAGTTCCTAACATCCAGTAACCACAAATATCCTGATATCAAGTCCCTAAAGATTCCGCTACGGAACCACATACCCTCAGTCCATGTAAAAGGTTAATCCTTCCTCGTCAGTTGAGTCAAAGGTCCAACAACCTTGGCAAATCCCTCAGTGAAGCGTCTATAATATCCAGCTAAACCCACAAAACTTCTGATCTCTGTCACCGTCTTCGGTTGCTCCCAAGCCAAAACAGTCTCCACTTTCCCTGGATCCACAGCTATGCCCTCCTTCGAGATAACATGGCCTAATAAATTGACTTCCTCCAGCCAGAATTCACACTTGGAAGGGTTCGCATACAGCTTTTTCTCTCTCAACACTTGTAAAACTTGGCGCAAATGTCCTTCATGTTCCTTCGCGTCCTTCGAATATATCAATATATCATCAATAAACACCACCACAAACCGATCTAAGAACTCATGAAAGATGCGGTTCATGTAATCCATGAAAACAGCAGGTGCATTTGTCACTCCAAACAGCATCACTAGGTACTCGTAGTGTCCGTAGCGTGTTCTGAATGCAGTCTTTGGTATATCCTTAGTCTTCACTCTGATCTGATGGTAGCCTGACTTCAAGTCTATCTTGGAAAATACGGCAGCCCCTCGTAGTTGATCCATCAAATCATCTATCCTCGGCAACGGGTATCGGTTCTTGATCGTCGCCTTTTTCAGTTGTCGATAATCCGCACACAATCTCGACCTTCCGTCTTCCTTCTTAACTAAAAGCACTGGCGCTCCCCACGGTGAAACACTTGGTCGAATGAATCCCTTTTGCCGAAAGATCCTCCAAGGATTCCGCTTCAAAACTAAACGCCCTAAAATCCTACGTATCGTACCCATAAGGAATTTCCCTGAGATCCTAGCTTCCTTATCAACGCGTCGGTAAAACAACTTCCTAGCTCAGCGTGCTATCCTAGACCCCGTGTAACTTCTATAGTTAAATCACGAGCAACCTCGAATAAGGTCCTACTAGGAATAATAATCATAAGATCATAGTCTAAGTAGTAGATACAAGTTAGGCGCGTCATACTCGTTTCGAAGATAAAAGAGTAAGTTATTCTAGAATAAGAGAACAGTTAAAATATCATCATCGTTCCCACGTTCTTCCTCGTTCAACTCCTCAGCTCTTGCTCCTTCCTTGGTATGAACCTTTTCCTCTGTAGCAAGTTGTTTTCCTTTCCCAACATTCCCTGATGATTCGCCCTTGGGTGCCTTACAATCTCTGGAGAAATGTCCCGGTTGGTTGCAACTGAAGCATAGACTTTCCTTGATCTTGCACCTACTGGCATAGTGCCCACTTTCCCCACAGTTGAAGCATAGAGATCCCCCGTCTGGACACTTGTTACTGTAGTGCCCCACTTTCCTGCACCTGTAACACGTCACTGTTTTTCCCGAAATCTTGTTTCCTGTCCCTCCGGTAGCATCATTCCCTTTCATCTTACTGTCAGACGTTCCCTCCTGAAGTGTCTTGCAGTTCACAGCTAGATGCCCCTCTCGGTTACACTTGAAGCATCTCCGTCCAATCACTGAGCACTTGTTAGCGAAATGCCCAAACTTTCCGCAACGAAAACATGTCACACCTTTGTCACCAACTGGCTTCCCTCCAGTATCAGCAGTTGTTGGTTTGTACACTCTTGAGATAAGATTTCTTCCCTCGAAACGCTGATATGGTCCCCACTGATGGTAGCTCTCTCTTCCATTGTAGCCTTGGGAACCTGACCTCATTGGTCCCCCAGCTCCTGTTCGGTTCATTCCTCTTTGTTGATACATTGCCGTCGCCATCAGTCGTTGATGATGCTCACGTGCAGCCTCTTCAGCGCGCATATAAGCGTTTTCCGCAGCCTGGTTCATCATTGCCTCGATCAGTGTAGCTATTGCCTCCGCCATCCGGTTAAGGTCCACCATCCTATGTCTCATCAAACGTCTGATTAGTACTAACCATACGATAGCACTAGACAAACCACTAAATCCGATTAAGTAGTAACGCAAACAATTAGAGCTAAAATCGCTCTGCAGACAATCAATTTTGACTATTTGCAAAGTCACACAACCTAGCACAAAAGACCTATTCCCCAAAGACTCCCAAAAGACTCGACTAAGCTCTGATACCACAATGTAACACCCCGATTTCCAGGTGTCACTTTAGTAACCAAAAATACTCTACGCGGAAAATAGGTAATTTTTTTTTCGATTGATTCCTTTTAAATAAAGCAATAGAAAATAAAGACATAACTCAACACTAACTAACCAATATACAAATATATGCACATGTACAGCCTCAGTACCCTGTCCCAAAAGCAAAACGAATCAAAGCTCTACACAAAATATGACGCCTGCCTAAACCTACCCTCCCAGTACCGCTCAAGCTCCTCCTCCTCATCCTCGTCGCTCGGCAAGAACTGTGAACTTCGGTGTCGGAGTCAGAGTCCAAGTCCACAGCGATCTGAAGTCGGCAAGTTGAAGCTCAGCTCCATGCGTCGTAGAACTCTCTTCGTCAGACGTCCACGCTCGTCAGTTCGGTCCTCCATGACCCTTCCCCGATACGTCGCTCAATGACCCACAAGATCGATCACCCAAGCGGTGGGGCATGTCAGTCAACCAGCTCAAACCTGATCCCCCCCGAGGGAGAGGCCATCGAAACCCAATCCACCGTCGACGTCTGGCAGCAGGCCGACCGCCCAAACACAAACATGAAACCAAAGCCAAGGCGCTAGGGTCAACTCACAGAAATAAGTAGATATACACTCAACATGTGATATGGGGTATAGATATATGTTGATATATATATAAGCAATCCTAGCATGTTATTGGCTCTAACAATGCTCCAATAAATCAAACAGCACACGATTCCAGTCAGAATGAATGTATGCGTGAAATGCACAATATGATCCGGATTGTGACGCGTTCCCGTTCACCACAAGTGAAGCATTCCCGTTCTTCACTATGGATGAACCATTCCCGTTATTCATCCTTGGTGAACCATTCCCGTTATTCACCGTATGATGAACCATTCCCGTTATTCATCATTAATGCAGTGGTGAACCATTCCCGTTATTCACCATGAGATGCACAGGTGAACCATTCCCGTTATTCACCCGATTGATGCAATATGGTTAGCCAAACATCGAATCGTCCTCACCACATAAGTGTTTAGCTCAAACCCAAACTCAAAACAAACCCAAGAGTTAGTGTCGGTCAATACAACACAACTCGGAGTTAGTGTCGGTCAATACAACACAACTCCAATAACAAAACCCAAAATCAAAGCCAGAGTCAGTGTCGGTCAATACAACACGACTCGGAGTTAGTGTCGGTCAATACAACACAACCCCAACACCCAAAACCCAGAGTTAGTGTCGGTCAATACAACACAACTCGAACAACAAACCTGGACAAAAGCGTAGACAGAAGCTTAATGGCTTCAATGATCTATGGCGTAAGCAGAAATGGAATGCATGGCATTGACTATTCTAAACCAATTAGAAATGAGCCTTCTATGCCTAAAGCTAAATCTTTGTATGAATGCTTTGTTCCCTCTGGTACCATATTGCCTGATCCTTTACATGCTGAAGTTGCTAAACCTCCTCTTAAAAAGGGATCTTTCTCCATGTCTAAATATCATGCAAAAATTCCTTTACATTACCATGTTGAGAAACCCAAGGTGATCAGAACCTCTGGGGTAACTAACAAGAGAGGACCCAGAAAGTGGGTACCTAAGGATAAGATTATCTATGTTGCAGATATCCTTGATAGCTCCACTGAAACACCAATCATGGTATCTGGACAGTGGATGCTCGCGTCACATGACGGGAGAAAGGCGTATGTTCCAAGAGCTAAAACTTAAGCCTGGAGGCGAAGTTGGCTTTGGTGGCAACGGAAAGGGTAAAATTGTTGGTACTGGTACTATTTGTGTAGATAGTAGTCCATGCATTCACAATGTTTTATTGGTAGACGGCTTAACTCATAACTTATTGTCTATAAGTCAATTAGCTGACAAGGGTTATTATGTTATCTTCAATCAAAAGTCCTGCCGGGCTGTAAGTCAGATCGATGGCTCTGTTCTGTTTAACAACAAGAGGAAGAACAACATTTATAAGATCAGATTATCTGAGTTGGAGGCTCAGAATGTGAAGTGTCGTCTGTCTGTTAATGAAGAGCAATGGGTATGGCATAGACGGTTAGGGCATGCCAGTATGAGAAAGATTTCTCAGCTGAGCAAGTTAAACCTTCTCAGGGGCTTACCCACTCTGAAGTTCTCTTCAGACGCTCTTTGTGAAGCATGTCAGAAAGGCAAATTCACAAAAGTCCCTTTCAAGGAAAAGAATGTTGTCTCAACCTCAAGGCCGTTGGAACTTCTGCATATCGACCTGTTTGGACCAGTGAAAACTGAGTCTATAGGTGGCAAGAGATATGGGATGGTCATTGTTGACGACTATAGCCGCTGGACATGGGTAAAATTTCTAACCCGCAAGGATGAGTCTCATGCTGTGTTCTCTACCTTCATTGCTCAAGTGCAAAACGAGAAGGCTTGTAGGATTGTGCGTGTCAGAAGTGACCATAGTGGAGAGTTTGAGAATGACAAGTTTGAGAGTCTGTTTGATTCCTATGGAATTGCACATGATTTCTCTTGTCCCAGAACTCCTAACAAAATGGTGTTGTTGAGATGAAGAACAGAACTCTTCCGGAGATGGCTAGAACCATGCTCCAAGAAACTGGCATGGCTAAGCACTTTTGGGCAGAGGCAGTAAACACAGCGTGGTACATTCAGAACAGAATCTATGTGAGACCAATTCTGAATAAGACTCCCTATGAATTGTGGAAGAATATAAAACCCAACATTTCTTATTTTCATCCTTTTGGTTGTGTTTGTTATGTTCTCAATACTAAGGATAGATTGCATAAATTTGATGCTAAGTCTTCTAAATGTCTATTACTTGGTTACTCTGAGAGATCTAAAGGTTTCAGATTTTATAATACTGATGCTAAAACAATTGAAGAATCTATTCATGTTAGATTTGACGATAAGCTTGACTCTGACCAGTCAAAGCTAGTTGAGAAATTTGCAGATTTGAGTATAAGTGTTTCTGACAAAGGCAAAGCTCCAGAGGAAGCTGAGCCAGAGAAAGATGAACCAGAAGAAGCTGGTCCCTCTGATTCACAAACTCAGAAGAAGAGCAGAATTACTGCAGCTCATCCTAAGGAATTGATTCTGGGCAACAAAGACGAACCAGTCAGAACCAGATCAGCCTTCAGACCCTCTGAAGAGACTCTGCTTAGTCTGAAAGGATTGGTGTCCTTAATTGAACCCAAGTCAATTGATGAAGCTCTTCAGGACAAGGACTGGATTCTGGCTATGGAAGAAGAATTGAATCAATTTTCCAAGAATGATGTTTGGAGCCTAGTGAAGAAGCCTCAAAGTGTCCATGTAATTGGAACAAAATGGGTGTTCAGAAACAAGTTGAATGAGAAAGGTGATGTAGTCAGAAACAAGGCAAGGCTAGTTGTTCAAGGCTATAGTCAGCAAGAAGGAATAGACTATGCTGAAATGTTTGCTCCGGTAGCAAGACTAGAAGCAATCAGACCGCTGATCTCCTTCTGAGTGAATCACAACATAATTCTACATCAGATGGATGTTAAGAGTGCCTTCCTAAATGGATACATATCAGAGGAAGTCTACGTTCATCAACCCCCAGGTTTTGAGGATGAGAAGAACCTAGACCATGTTTTCAAGTTGAAGAAATCACTCTATGGTCTGAAGCAAGCTCCCAGAGCATGGTATGAGAGACTCAGCTCATTCCTTATGGAAAATGAGTTTGTAAGGGGTAAAGTAGATACAACTCTCTTTTGCAAAACTTACAAAGATGATATCTTAATTGTGAAAATTTATGTTGATGATATTATATTTGGTTATGCTAATCAATCTCTATGCAAAGAATTTTCTGAGATGATGCAGGCTGAATTTGAGATGAGTATGATGGGAGAACTCAAGTACTTTCTGGGAATACAAGTTGATCAAACACCAGAAGGAACATATATCCATCAGAGCAAGT
Source organism: Lotus japonicus (assembly GCF_012489685.1). Classification (NCBI taxonomy): domain Eukaryota; kingdom Viridiplantae; phylum Streptophyta; class Magnoliopsida; order Fabales; family Fabaceae; genus Lotus; species Lotus japonicus. The sequence goes on along the minus strand of NC_080045.1, from coordinate 26,353,929 downwards.
ACACTAAAGAACTTATGAAGAAGTTAAATATGCTGGAATCTACAGTTGCCAAGACTCCAATGCATCCTACATGCATTCTGGAGAAAGAAAATGCAAGTGGTAAAGTTTTTCAGAAGCTCTATCGTGGTATGATAGGATCACTTCTATACTTAACTGCATATAGGCCAGATATATTGTTTAGTGTTCATTTATGTGCTCGTTTCCAATCAGATCCAAGGGAAACCCACTTAACTACTGTTAAGAGGATCCTAAGGAATCTGAAAGGTACTACTAACCTTGGCTTGATGTATAAGAAAACATCAGAGTATAAGCTTTCAGGTTATTGTGATGCTGATTACGCTGGAGATAGAACAGAGAGAAAAAGGACTTCTGAAAATTGTCAATTTCTGGGAAGCAACTTAGTCTCATGGGCAAGCAAGAGGCAATCAACCATTGCACTATCAACTGCAGAGGCAGAATATATCTCAGCAGCAATATGCAACACTCAGATGCTCTGGATGAAACATCAGCTGGAGGATTATCAGATCCTTGAGAGCAATATCCCAATCTATTGTGATAACACTGCTGCAATCTCATTAGGTAAGAATCCTATCTTGCATTCTAGGGCAAAGCACATTGAGGTAAAGTATCACTTTATTAGAGATTATGTACAGAAGGGCGTACTTCTTCTGAAGTTTGTTGATACTGACCATCAATGGGCAGATATCTTTACAAAGCCCTTAGCAGAGGATAGATTTAATTTCATTCTGAAAAATCTGAATATGGACTTTTGTCCAGCATGAAGATGGATCAGAACCACTGACTATGATGCTTCTTTATCAGAAGATGTCTAGTCCAGAAGGTAACTCTATCAGAGTTTATGTACCCATTGGTGCTGACTCTGAAGCTGAGACAGTAAACGTGTGTCAGTATCTCTTATACATAGTTCCTTGTGCCCGTGCTGACAGTCTGTCGTAATGAGTGTTGATGTGCTTCTCTCCTGCGTGTGATATGTGTATTAACTGTTACTATGATGTCCTTAATTTTTAACCGTTGATTTTAATTTGCTTTTTGATCAACAACGGTTATTTTTCAAAACCCACTATACACACACGTTCTCCTACACTTACGGTTTTACGTTCTCTCTCTTCAGTTTTTCAAAAACTTATCCTCACGATCTCTCTCTCTCTCTCTCTCTATTCATCATTCTCTTTTCTACCCAAAACCTTCAACCGCTTTCAAGATGGTGAGACAAAACAGAAATGAAACTGCAGCTGCAACCAGATTTCCTCATATGGTAGTAGGCCAAGCTACAGGTCAATTGGGTCCTGAAACTCCAAGTCAAGGTCAGGCTCAAGAGAAGATGATTCTAATTGCAGAACGGGGCTGTGCCGTTCACTGTGTTTTTGCTCCGGAAGAACTCCAGGTGCTTGCTGAATGGAGATTCGACCTGGATAATATAGCTGCTAATGGGTATGATCTTCGTCCTGAAGTTCACGTTCAAGGCTGGGAAGAGTACTTCAACAGGCTTCGAGGTCCAATTTATGACAAATTGGTCAAGGAATTCTGGAAACATGCTGACTGCGATGACACACAAGTGGTTTCCTACATTGCTGGAAGGAGGATAATCATCACTGAGAAGTCTATTGTGAATCTTCTGGGTGCACACATTGGAACTGGGTATAGATTCCAACTGACGGAGTCAAAGGTGAAACCCAGAACCAAGGATGAAACTAACAAGGCTCTTTACACCACCTACAAACCTGGCAAGAGCGACTACAAAGTGGTGGATCTTCATCCCAAGCAAAGAATCTGGCACAAGATTCTGCTTCACTGCATCAACCAGAGGCCAAAAGGAAGCTCTCCTGATTACATCAACTTCTGCCAGAAGGCAATGCTGTTCTTCATTCAGGATCATAGGAAGATCTGCCTTCCTTTCTTCCTGTTCTCTTACCTGAAAGAGTGTATCAGGAAGTCCAGAACCACTGCCTCCATCAAGTCTGCTATCAAGTACATCCCTTTTGGGAGACTGCTTTTAGATCTCTTCATTGAGAGCAAATTCATAGAAGATCTGATCAAGGCAGGATGCACAGAGGATCTGTCAACAATTGTCAGTGATGTCTTCACATCCACATCTTTGAAGAAGATGGGATTGGTCAAGAAGAAGGTTGCCCCTGCTCATGAAGACACTTATGATGAAGTAAGACAAAGAACGGTGCCTCTGAACGATTACCCTCTGTGGTCCCAAGCAGACAACCCAGAAGCTATTTTGTGCTACAATGATGATCTGAAGCAGCAAGGGTACGAGATAGATGTGGACGAGTTTTTCAGAAAACTGCCACCAGCTCCAGAGTTTGACTCTCCTCCCAAGAGGAAAGTTCAGAGAAAAATGGTCTTGGAGGCATCTTCTGAAGAGTCTGATGGTCAGAAGAAGAAGAAGAAAGCTGACAAATCTAAGAGGAAGCACGAGGAATCCACCAAACCAGATGCTCCATCTGATGGTGATGATGGTGATGCTCCTCCTCCCAAGAAGAAAAAGAAGCAAGTCAGAATTATGGAGAAGCCTACCCGTGTGGAACCTGCTGCTGCAGTCATCAGAGTGGAGACTTCTGCCAGAGTGACTCGGTCTGCCGTGCGATCATCAAGTAAGTCTGCTGTTACTGAATCTGATGATGATTTAAATTCACTTGATGCACTCCCCATCTCTACACTTCTTAACCGCACAGCCACCCAACTCACTCCTATCCCAGAGTCTCAACCAGCTGCCCAAACCACATCTCCACCAAATTCACCAAGGTCTTCATTTTTCCAACCTTCCCAAGAAGAAGCACCTCTGTGGAATATGCTTCAGACTCCACGTCCCTCTGAACCAACCTCACCCATTACCATTCAATACAACCCACTAACCTCTGAACCCATTATTCTTGAACAACTAGAACCTGAACCCAGAACTTCTGATCACTCTGTCCCCAGAGCATCAGAACGTCCTATTCGTAGAACTGCTGATACAGATTCTTCCACTCCCTATACTTCTGTATCCTTTCCAACCAATGTTGTTGATTCCTCACCTTCCAACAACTCTGAGTCACTTCGTAAATTTCACGAAGTTAGGAAAGAAAAAGTGTCTGCCATTCCTGAGTACTACCTCACAGTACCAAGCCCTAGGAGATACCCTAGACCTAGACCAGAACGTCTAGTTGACCCAGATCATCCTATCCAGGCTGAACCTTTACATGAAGCCGACCCTTTAGCCCAACAAGTTCAACCAGACCAAGTTCAACAAGAACCCATTCAACCAGAACCAGAAAACTCAGTGTCTAACCACTCTTCGGTTAGATCACCACATCCTCAGGTTGAAACCTCTGTACCAAACCTTGGAACCTCTGAACTCACGGTGCCTCTGAGGCAAACAGCAGCAACCACCCAACCTCTCCTGAAACCAATCTCTCCATTGTTTCCTAAACATACCTCAGGCCAAACTCTCTCTCTGAGTGCATCAGTGTTTTTAATCATGAAGCTTCACTGATGATTCGCAATGTGCAAGGTCACACTGACCTGAGTGAGAACTCTGAATCTGTTGTTGAAGAATGGAATCGTCTGAGTACTTGGTTAGTTGCTCAGGTTCCTGTTATGATGAGTCATCTCACTGCTGAAAGGGATCAGAGGATTGAGGCTGCTAGGCAGTAGTTTAACAGAAGAGTGGCTCTGCATGAACAACAGCAAAGAACTAAGTTACTTGAAGCTATTGAAGAAGCCAGAAGAAAGAAAGAGCAAGCAGAAGAAGCTGCACGTCAAGAGGCTGCACAAGCTGAAAATGCAAGATTAGAAGCTGAGAGACTAGAAGCTAAAGCTGAAGCTCTTAGATGTCAAGCTCTTGCAACAGTGGTCTTCACTCCTGCTGCTTCTGATTCCACTCAAGCTCCTCCCTCTGCTCAGAATGTTCCCTCTACCTCTACACAGCCAAGTTCTTCCAGAATTGACATCTTGGAACAACGTCTCAATTCTCATGAGACTCTGCTGGTGGAAATGAAGCAAGTTCTCCAAGAACTCCTGCGTCGCTCTGACAAGCCTTAGTTTTTAGGATTTCTTTCGTTTTTCCTTCTTAACTTATCTTATTTTTATTTTTACTTTTATTATTTGCTATGTTTTGCTTACTCGTCGTTTATCATTGCACATATATATATGACATTGTGTTTGCAAATTTTTTATTCATGATAATTCATGTTTATTACATCATACATCTTATTCCCTATATCTAGAATGGAGGATCCTTCCTCATTCTTGGCGCTGCTCTACCCTCTCCTTCTCCAGACGATCCAATGAATACTCTATGTTGTTGAGTTTGATGTTCAGCTCATCACTCTCAAGACTATCTTCTGTCATCTTGAGTCTCTTTTCAACAGCTTCCTTTTCTTCCATAAAATTCAGTTCCAGCTGGCTGAGCTCCTGAATTTCCTCCACGAAGTCAAGGAATTCTTTCAGATCTTTCTCCAGCTCTGGACCAAGATCTTCTTCAAGCAGTGTCTTCGTCAGCTCTTGTATCGTTCGTGTACCATCAGGGTGCCGGATGTTAAGGAACATGTCTTCCTCGAAGGCTTTCCTTCTGAGCTCTTCCAATGCCATTCTGTATGATGCCATTTTCTCTTAATTGGTATTGATCGAGTTGTGAAGCTTACCCTCTTCTTAATCGCTTTATATAAGCTTCATTCTCTCCTTGGAAGTTATTGCTCCTACAGTTTCTCGAGGTTAAGTCCTTGGTAACTGAAGCTTCTCTTTACTCCCGTGGCAGGTGGTAAACGTTCTTCTTTTGCATTAACTCCCTTCTTTAATTCGCTTAACTCTCATTCATGCATCGTTTATTTCTCCATTTTCTTAAACTTAGACCTTCTCTAAGGGGGAGTACCTTGTACTTCAAGCTAAGTTTTTCACATCCCATACTTTTTGCTTATGACAAAAAGGGGGAGTACACCCAGTTTTTGATGTGTAAGCTGTGTTAGTGTGATTTATTTTTATTTTGGAGAATTTAAGAGTTCCACCTTTATGACCATAGATGTGTCACTGGGCAAATACAAGGAATACATTTCACTTCTTTTGAAGTGATTCTATTTGACTCTGATACCACTTATTGTTGACTCTGTAAGATCAAGTTTTGATCTAGTAGTACAACTCTATGTTTTGATGATTACAAGTTAACCTTTTGATATGAACAATTGTGGTGCTCTAACGAGTTCTTCTGAGTGTGCTATTTACAGGCTCTGACCTCAACTCAATCTCACACAAATCAGAAGCACTGTATATAAAGAGCAACCCAAGCAACGCTTTCGCATTCACCATGTTCAGTATGAACAGTGGAAAAGCTTCAGAAGTTCTGAAGTTATACAAACTCTGATGTGGACTCAGTCACTAGAAGTTCTGAAGATCCAGAAAGTCTGATAACCAAGAAACACTGAAGGCTCAGATATTCTGATGGTGTAGAAGACTTTGAAGATCTAGAAGCTGATTAGTGAAATTCTGTTGTCCAGAAGCAAGATACTCTGAAGACCATGTTCTTCCCTCTGAGTTCAGAATCAGAAGAAACAATGGTCAGAGGATCTGGGCTTTCCCTCTGACTCTGATCAACCGGCTTCACAAGTTCCAATATGAAGCATTCCCCTGATCAGAAGTCTCCTAGGTTTAAAGGTCAAGTCGCTATCCAAGTACAAAAGCAACTGTACCTTCCTGACGACCTACCTAACAGTCTCAGACACAGCAGAAGCTGGATTTTCCAGAACTGCCCTCCAACGGTAGCATTTCCCATGCAACGCTCAACCCTAATCCTTGGAGTATATAAAGAGGCTGAAGACTGAAAGAAACGGCAAGAAGCATTCACATACGCGCAAGACAAACTTAAATTCTTCTAAGCTTTCCTTCATCTGAAATTCATTGAGTTTACTATTAGCTTTTTAGAAGCAAATCTCTTGTAAACAATTCTTTGATAAACAGTTTGTTTAGTTCCTTTAGGAGATCAAGGCTGATCGGATCCTAGAGAAGACTAAGAGAGTGAATCTTAGTGTGAGCTAAGTCAGTGTAATTGTTAGTCACTTGTAGGTTTCAAGTGCAGTTGTAACTCTTACCTGATTAGTGGATTCCCTTCATTCTAAGAAGGAAGAAATCACCTTAACGGGTGGACTGGAGTAGCTTGAGTGATTTATCAAGTGAACCAGGATAAAATCCTTGTGTGCTTTTCTATCTCTTATCTTTAGCACTTAAGTTCTCGAAAGATTTGTCAAAATCTTTAAGGTGGAAGTTTTATACTGAAAACGTTATTCAAACCCCCCCTTTCTACCGTTTTTCATACCTTCAATTGGTATCAGAGCGCAAGTTCTGATTACCACACCTAACAGTGTTCAGTGATCCGGGCCGGTGTGAAAAACAATGGCTGCCACCACCAGTGAAACTCAAAGAGATGGTTACAATGCAAAGCCTCCTATGTTCGACGGTCAAAGGTTCGAATATTGGAAAGATAGACTGGAAAGTTTCTTTCTGGGTTTCGATGCAGATCTCTAGGATATTATTGCGGATGGCTACGAGCGTCCAGTTGATGCAGATGGCAAGAAGATCCCAAGGTCAGAGATGACTGCAGATCAAAAGAAGCTGTACTCACAACATCACAAAGCAAGAGCAATTCTTCTAAGTGCTATTTCCTATGAAGAGTACCAGAAGATTACAGATCGTGAGTTTGCGAAAGGCATTTTCGAATCTCTGAAGATGTCTCATGAAGGAAACAAGAAAGTCAAAGAATCAAAGGCATTGTCGATGATCCAAAAGTATGAATCCTTCATCATGGAGCCAAATGAGTCCATTGAAGAAATGTTCTCCAGATTTCAATTGCTTGTAGCTGGCATACGACCTCTCAACAAGAGCTACACAACAAAAGATCATGTCATAAGGGTCATCAGGTGTCTTCCTGAAAGTTGGATGCCTTTAGTGACTTCAATAGAGCTCACGAGAGACGTTGAGAATATGAGTTTAGAAGAACTCATCAGCATTTTGAAATGCCATGAGCTGAAGCGCTCAGAGATGCAAGATCTGAGGAAAAAGTCCATAGCCTTGAAATCTAAATCTGAAAAGGCTAAGGTTGAGAAGTCAAAAGCTCTTCAAGCTGAAGAAGAGGAATCTGAAGAAGCATCAGAAGATTCTGATGAAGATGAGCTGACTCTGATCTCCAAGAGACTCAATCGCACCTGGAAGCACAGGCAGAGCAAATACAAAGGCTCTGGAAAGGCAAAAGGAAAGTCTGAATCCTCAGGTCAGAAGAAGTCCTCACTTAAGGAAGTCACATGCTTTGAGTGCAAAGAATCAGGGCACTACAAAAGTGACTGTCCAAAATTGAAGAAGGACAAGAAGCCAAAGAAGCACTTCAAGACAAAGAAGAGTCTGATGGTGACATTTGATGAATCAGAGTCAGAGGATGTTGACTCTGATGGTGAAGTCCAAGGACTCATGGCTATTGTCAAAGACAAGGAAGCAGAGTCAAAGGGAGCTGTTGACTCTGACTCAGAATCAGAAGGAAATCCTAACTCAGACGATGAAAATGAGGTATTCGCTTCTTTCTCTACCTCTGAATTGAAACATGCATTGTCTGATATTATGGATAAGTATAACTCCTTATTGTCTAAGCATAAGAAGCTGAAAAAGAACTTATCTGCTGTTTCCAAGACTCCTTCTGAACATGAGAAAATTATTTCTGATTTGAAAAATGATAATCATGCCTTGATCAATTCTAACTCTGTGCTTAAGAACCAGATTGCTAAGTTAGAAGAAATTGTTGCCTGTGATGCCTCTGATTGTAGAAATGAATCTAAGTATGAAAAGTCTTTTCAAAGATTCCTAGCTAAAAGCGTGGATAGAAGCTTAATGGCTTCAATGATCTATGGCGTAAGCAGAAATGGAATGCATGGCATTGGCTATTCTAAACCAATTAGAAATGAGCCCTCTGTGTCTAAAGCTAAATCCTTGTATGAATGCTTTGTTCCCTCTGGTACCATATTGCCTGATCCTGTACCTGCTAAAGTTGCTAAAAACCCTCTTAAAAAGGGATCCTTCTCTATGACTAAATATCATGCAAATATTCCTTTAAAATATCATGTTGAGACACCCAAGGTGATCAGAACCTCTGGGGTAACTAACAAGAAAGGACCCAGAAAGTGGGTACCTAAGGACAAGATTATCTATGTTGCAGATATCCTTGATAGCTCCACTGAAACACCAATCATGGTATCTGGACAGTGGATGCTCGCGTCACATGACGGGAGAAAGGCGTATGTTCCGAGAGCTGAAACTTAAGCCTGGAGGCGAAGTTGGCTTTGGAGGAAATGAAAAGGGTAAAATTGTTGGTACTGGTACTATTTGTGTAGATAGTAGTCCATGCATTGATAATGTGTTATTGGTAGACGGCTTAACACATAACTTATTGTCTATAAGTCAATTAGCTGACAAGGGTTATGATGTTATATTCAATCAAAAGTCCTGCCGGGCTGTAAGTCAAATCGATGGCTCTGTTCTGTTTAACAGCAAGAGGAAGAACAACATTTATAAGATCAGATTATCTGAGTTGGAGGCTCAGAATGTGAAGTGCCTTCTGTCTGTTAATGAAGAGCAGTGGGTATGGCATAGACGGTTAGGGCATGCCAGTATGAAAAAGATTTCTCAGCTGAGCAAGCTAAACCTTGTCAGGGGCTTACCCAATCTGAAGTTCGCTTCAGACGCTCTTTGTGAAGCATGTCAGAAAGGCAAATTCACAAAAGTCCCTTTCAAGGCAAAGAATGTTGTCTCAACCTCAAGGTCGTTAGAACTTCTGCATATCGACCTTTTTGGACCAGTGAAAACTGAGTCTATAGGTGGCAAGAGATATGGGATGGTTATCGTTGATGACTATAGCCGCTGGACATGAGTAAAGTTTCTAACCCGCAAGGATGAGTCTCATGCTGTGTTCTCTACCTTCATTGCTCAAGTGCAAAACAAGAAGGCTTGTAGGATTGTGCGTCTCAGAAGTGACCATGGTGGAGAGTTTGAGAATGACAAGTTTGAGAGTCTGTTTGTTTCCTATGGAATTGCACATGATTTCTCTTGTCCCAGAACTCCTCAACAAAATGGTGTTGTTGAGAGGAAGAACAGAACTCTTCAGGAGATGGCTAGAACCATGCTCCAAGAAACTGGCATGGCTAAGCACTTTTGGGCAGAGGCAGTAAATACAGCATGTTACATTCAGAACAGAATCTCTGTGAGACCAATTCTGAATAAGACTCCCTATGAATTGTGGAAGAATATAAAACCCAACATTTCTTATATTCATCCTTTTGGTTGTGTTTGTTATGTTCTCAATACTAAGGATATATTGTATAAATTTGATGCTAAGTCTTCTAAATGTCTATTACTTGGTTACTCTGAGAGATCTAAAGGTTTCAGATTTTATAATACTGATGCTAAAACAATTGAAGAATCTATTCATGTTAGATTTGACGATAAGCTTGACTCTGACCAGTCAAAGCTAGTTGAGAAATTTGCAGATTTGAGTATAAGTGTTTCTGACAAAGGCAAAGCTCCAGAGGAAGCTGAGCCAGAGGAAGATGAACCAGAAGAAGCTGGTCCCTCTGATTCACAAACTCAGAAGAAGAGCAGAATCACTGCAGCTCATCCTAAGGAATTGATTCTGGGCAACAAAGACTAACCAGTCAGAACCAGATCAGCCTTCAGACCCTCTGAAGAGACTCTGCTTAGTCTGAAAGGATTGGTGTCCTTAATTGAACCCAAGTCAATTGATGAAGCTCTTCAGGACAAGGACTGGATTCTGGCTATGGAAGAAGAATTGAATCAATTTTCCAAGAATGATGTTTGGAGCCTAGTGAAGAAGCCTCAAAGTGTCCATGTAATTGGAACAAAATGGGTGTTCAGAAACAAGTTGAATGAGAAAGGTGATGTAGTCAGAAACAAGGCAAGGCTAGTTGTTCAAGGCTACAGTCAGCTAGAAGGAATAGACTATGCTGAAACGTTTGCTCCGGTAGCAAGACTAGAAGCAATCAGACTGCTGATCTCCTTCTGAGTGAATCACAACATAATTCTACATCAGATGGATGTTAAGAGTGCCTTCCTAAATGGATACATATCAGAGGAAGTCTATGTTCATCAACCCCCAGGTTTTGAGGATGAGAAGAACCCAGACCATGTTTTCAAGTTGAAGAAATCACTCTATGGTCTGAAGCAAGCTCCCAGAGCATGGTATGAGAGACTCAGCTCATTCCTTATGGATAATGAGTTTGTAAGGGGTAAAGTAGATACAACTCTCTTTTGCAAAACTTACAAAGATGATATCTTAATTGTGAAAATTTATGTTGATGATATTATATTTGGTTCTGCTAATCAATCTCTATGCAAAGAATTTTCTGAGATGATGCAGGCTGAATTTGAGATGAGTATGATGGGAGAACTCAAGTACTTTCTGGGAATACAAGTTGATCAAACACCAGAAGGAACATATATCCATCAGAGCAAGTACACTAAAGAACTTATGAAGAAGTTAAATATGCTGGAATCTACAGTTGCCAAGACTCCAATGCATCCTACATGCATTCTGGAGAAAGAAGATGCAAGTGGTAAAGTTTGTCAGAAGCTCTATCGTGGTATGATAGGATCACTTCTATACTTAACTGCATATAGGCCAGATATATTGTTTAGTGTTCATTTATGTGCTCGTTTCCAATCAGATCCAAGGGAAACCAACTTAACTGCTGTTAAGAGGGTCCTAAGGAATCTGAAAGGTACCACTAACCTTGGCTTGATGTATAAGAAAACATCAGAGTATAAGCTTTCAGGTTATTGTGATGCTGATTATGCTGGAGATAGAACAGAGAGAAAAAGCACATCTGGAAATTGTCAATTTCTGGGAAGCAACTTAGTCTCATGGGCAAGCAAGAGGCAATCAACCATTGCACTATCTACTGCAGAGGCATAATATATCTCAGCAGCAATATGCAGCACTCAGATGCTCTGGATGAAACATCAGCTGGAGGATTATCAAATCCTTGAGAAAAATATCCCAATCTATTGTGATAACACTGCTGCAATTTCATTGAGTAAGAATCCTATCTTACATTCAAGGGAAAAGCACATTGAGGTAAAGTATCACTTTATTAGAGATTATGTACAGAAGGGCGTACTTCTTCTGAAGTTTGTTGATACTGACCATCAATGGGCAGATATCTTTACAAAGCCCTTAGCAGAGGATAGATTTAATTTCATTCTGAAAAATCTAAATATGGACTTTTGTCCAGAATGAAGATGGATCAGAACCTCTGACTATGATGCTTCTTTATCAGAAGATGTCTAGTCCAGCATGAAGATAGATTTAATTTGCTTTTTGATCAACAACGGTTATTTTTCAAAACCCACTATACACACACGTTCTCCTACACTTACGGTTTTACCTTCTCTCTCTTCAGTTTTTCAAAAACTTATCCCCACGATCTCTCTCTCTCTCTCTATTCATCATTCTCTTTTCTACCCAAAACCTTCAGCCGCTTTCAAGATGGTGAGACAAAACAGAAATGAAACTGCAGCTGCAACCAGATTTCCTCATATGGTAGTAGGCCAAGCTACAGGTCAATTGGGTCCTGAAACTCCAAGTCAAGGTCAGGCTCAAGAGAAGATGATTCCAATTGCAAAACGGGGCTGTGCCGTTCACTGTGTTTTTGCTCCGGAAGAACTCCAGGTGCTTGCTGAATGGAGATTCGACCTGGATAATATAGCTGCTAATGGGTATGATCTTCGTCCTGAAGTTCACGTTCAAGGCTGGGAAGAGTACTTCAACAGGCTTCGAGGTCCAATTTATGACAAATTGGTCAAGGAATTCTAGAAACATGCTGACTGCGATGACACACAAGTGGTTTCCTACATTGCTGGAAGGAGGATAATCATCACTGAGAAGTCTATTGTGAATCTTCTGGGTGCACACATTGGAACTGGGTATAGATTCCAACTGACGGAGTCAAAGGTGAAACCCAGAACCAAGGATGAAACCAACAAGGCTCTTTACACCACCTACAAACCTGGCAAGAGCGACTACAAAGTGGTGGATCTTCATCCCAAGCTAAGAATCTGGCACAAGATTCTGCTTCACTGCATCAACCAGAGGCCAAAGGGAAGCTCTCCTGATTACATCAACTTCTGCCAGAAGGCAATGTTGTTCTTCATTCAGGATCATAGGAAGATCTGCCTTCCTTTCTTCCTGTTCTCTTACCTGAAAGAGTGTATCAGGAAGTCCAGAACCACTGCCTCCATCAAGTCTGCTATCAAGTACATCCCTTTTGGGAGACTGCTTTCAGATCTCTTCATTGAGAGCAAATTCATAGAAGATCTGATCAAGGCAGGATGCACAGAGGATCTGTCAACAATTGTTAGTGATGTCTTCACATCCACATCTTTGAAGAAGATGGGATTGGTCAAGAAGAAGGTTTCCCCTGCTCATGAAGACACTTATGATGAAGTAAGACAAAGAAGGGTGCCTCTGAACGATTACCCTCTGTGGTCCCAAGCAGACAACCCAGAAGCTATTTTGTGCTACATTGATGATCTGAAGCAACAAGGGTACGAGATAGATGTGGACGAGTTTTTCAGAAAACTGCCACCAGCTCCAGAGTTTGACTCTCCTCCCAAGAGGAAAGTTCAGAGAAAAATGGTCTTCGAGGAATCTTCTGAAGAGTCTGATGGTCAGAAGACGAAGAAGAAAGCTGTTGGTCAATTCGCAAGTGTACGAATACCTCCGGGTTTTAAAATATCGAACCACAGGGATTGTGAGTGAGAATCGTTGATTTAAGTCTAAAGTTTGCAAGTTCTTACAGCAGTAAATTTCAAAGATTGGTTTTGGTTGATTGTGACGAAAGATTTGCAAAAGAGCAATGCTGAAAATAATGTAAATAACAATGATGGAAAATTGCCTTGGGTTTTTGATCATCTAATCCATTTTAGTCCACCTATCCTATGCATGTGAATCCTTGATTTAACTCTTGTTGATGTAGCCTATGTACTTACTAGTTGATTCCTCACAAAAGTAATTCTCTCAAATTCAAAGTTAAGCCCAATTCCTTGTGTACTTAAACATTCATAAGAGGTAAATAAGCATGTTTATTCAGGCCAGCAAAACCCTACCCTCACTCTATGCCTAGAAGCAAGTATAGAAGGATCTATTCCAATTCATGTCCCTAAATCATAACAAATTTCCATTTGATTATAATCTAGCCTATAGCAAAGGTGCACCAAAGCTAAGCATGCAATAAGGAATTGAAATACAAGATTGAATCAAGACTCATGCATAGAGATAGGATTTAACAAACTAAAATTTCATAGAATCTCTTAACCCAAAGCAAAAAAGTAAACTAGCCACTCATGGCTAGTGAATTCATGAAGAAAGTGTAAAGAAAACCTGAGAAAAATACAAGTTGGAAGCCTCCCTTGGCCCCAAAGTTCTCCTCAGCTCTCAAACTTGATAAAAAATGAGTAAAATGTCCAAATGTATCAAAGAAATTGGCCTAAGCCTTATTTATAAGCAAAATAAACGAAACTGGGCGCTCAGGCGCCAATTTAGAGCGCCTGAGCGCCAATTGCATGTTGAAAAACATGCCTCTGGACCCAATTGGCGCCTAGGCGCCCACTCCCAGCGCCTAGGCGCTTAAGCTCGCCTGAAAAGGACTTTTTGGCTTCTGAAACTCCTCTTTTCAATTCTCTTTAAGTTCTTCATCAATTCCATGCTTCTTGGCCTTCTTTCTCCTTCAGTTTCTGCTCTCCAAACCTAACCAACAAGTCAAGGAAGATTCTAGAAGCTCCAAGAGCTCATTAGCACAAGAGGTCCTTCATAAAACACAACAAAACCAAGCTAGTCCTAAACTTTACTTAAAATGCAAGAAAACTACCTCTAAAACTACTAAATTACCAAAACAAAATAAAGACTAAAGAAAAGAATAAAAATGCATGAGAATGCATGAAACACTACATGAGACTCATCAAAAAGACTCAAAACAAACAAAGAAATGACCATAAAAACACTACTAAAATAGGGTCATCACACCACTATACTCAACGGAAGCTCGTCCTCGAGCGTAAATAACACTCGCTTGCCCTCAAGCGCAAGAAATGCTCCCACACAAGTGCTCTCAACAAGGAATACTTCACAAAAACAGGGGGACAAAGTAATCACAGCTAGTTCCAAGAGAAAGACCCAACAACCTACTTCATGCATCTTTTGAAAAGAGAAGAGTGTAGAGTCCGTTCATGGGAAGCATATAGAACTAAAAATCCTAAGATGAGATGTTCATTTAGTGCACTGAGCACACAAACAAGTTCATAGGTCCTGAATGTCATTCACTCCATAGCAGCAAAGATTAAGCATGCAAATATTCAAAGAGACTTCAAAAAGGGTTGAAACATTGGCTAGGTAAAACCTGATGGTGGTTGGTCCCTAAGGGAAGACTAGGCTTTCAAGCACATTGAGTGTGGTCCTCTCCTAATAACCCCGGAGCTTACAACACACTTTTCTTTTTACAGGTCTCTTGCACCCACCTTTTCAAACTTTTTTTTTTCTTTTTTTCCAACTCCAACTTTTGGTTAGGAGTTCTTTTTCTTTCTTTTTTTTTTCCTGATTTTTTTCTTTTTGGGGTAAGAGACTATTTCTCAATTTTCAGCTCCACTCAAATGAAACAAGGACCAACACTCCCCAATATTCCAACCAAAACATCCATCCCAAACTTGGCTACAACAAGATTCTCCAATTAAGCTCAAATGGGACAACTAAGGGCAATGTTCAACCACAAACTCAGAATCTCAAGAAATCCTATAAGTCTCAAGAATAAAACAGAAATCACTAAGCATGCTATGAGCGAAATTAACGCAGAACCAAGAATTGCAAGTGAGTCAGGATCCTCCAGAGAATTTTTATGGTGAAGGGTCAAAGATAGACCCTTAATGGACTCACACCGACTCCTTTCTCAAGAGACACTTGGAAGACCGAAGTCTCCTCCTCCCTTCCCCAACATGCAATCACTCATCCCCAAAAACAACAACAAGTATTCACAAAAGCATTTTCAAAAACAGCACTAGTAGGGAAGCAAAACTATAGCTAAAAGCATGTGAGTATAGGGAAGTAAAAGACCCAAAAACAAAAAGCTAATTAATAATGCATGACAAAAAGAAAAAGAAAATCTACTAATTGAAAAATATGCCAAAGATGCATGACCTAAACTAAGGGTAGAAATACCTCAATAAACTCACTCCATGGGGTCATGGTCACCCCTTCCATCCCCATAATCCGGATGAACACCGGCATCATGCATCAAGCTCAAGTCTATCATCCCCTACTCCAAGGTATTAAAATCCAAGGGCCCATTGTGTAAGACCCAAGTTTTTAAGCTTAGAATAAGTGGAAGAGATTTCCATTTACGATTAGGCTTGATGTATCGTGAAAGGAAACCTGAACAAGAGTTTACCAAATGAAATAAATTTATGAAGGAGAAAGTTCAGGAAAAGTCAAAGGATCGTATCGAAGTCGATAAAAGTTATAGCACGATCGTTTTACGCTTAAACCTAGGTCAGAAACCCTAGTATATAGCTAATTTTCACTTTTAGGCACGACGGAAGTTAATTCCAAAAATCTTCAGAGAAATGTTAGAACTTCTCTTTTTCCATATATCACAATCGTTTCGAGGCGAAACTCTAGGATCTACGAACGTCCGATTCCAATCATCGGAAGTTTGCCGAAACCGAATCCCTGGTATTTCAAAACCCTAGAATTTCTCGACGATGAAGAATTTTTCTATTCAGAGCTTCAAATGAATATTCTACACGCGTACACCCATTTCTCTTGATGATTTCAATCTTTCTTCAGAAGGAAGTTTTCCATTCCGACATCCGATGCAAAAAGCAACTTATCGGGTAAAATAGTTTTATACCGACTATGCTTTAGTTGCCAAAAATACAAAGAGACCTCATTTTAGTTTTGGAATTCTTTCGCCAAAACATATCTATTAATTCACGGAGTATGACGCCGGAAAAGTTAGATTCGCGAAACTTTCATTTTCCCGCGAATTTCCAACCTTTATATATAGCAAAGAAAGGAAGAAAAACTCAAATTTTCCTCCATTTTCTTCATCAAGGCCGCGAGTTCTACAAGGGAGGGAGAAGAGAAGATTTTCTTCATCGTTTGCTTGATCGTCGATCAATCAGTTGCTACTTCAAGGCTTCGAGGTATAGTCGTTAATCCTTACCTCTGATCGCTTTTTCCATAGCTTTTCTGTAGAGTTTTCTGAGCGGATAGTTTATGGGTTTTTGCAAAACTATCCTGAATCTTTCATTTCTGATTCTAAACCTCTTCTATATGTGCCCAAGATCACTTCGGTCGGATTAGATTTTCCGTTATGTCGCCGGAATTCCGCCGGAATCAATTTTAGCCTTAAATACCCATTTTTGGAGTTTTTGAGGTAAAGCTTCAACCTTTAGGCTAAAAACTATCGCCTTAGCTTAGTGTTAGTAGGATTAGTTGTCATAAACGTCGTTAGTAACGTCCCTGCAAAATTTGGTTTTTGGGATTTCAATTTTGAAATTTCTAAGTTAAAAATCATGACCAAAATACCCCTGCGACAGTTTTTGATCCGATAATTTTTCCGAGTTCAGAATACCCTTAGTTACGGCTAATGAAAGCATAGGAACCAAGTTTGATCGAAGAAAAATCGAGCCCCACAATTGTGAAAAGTGGCCGAAAACTTGTCCTTTCGCGCTAGATTATCGTACCTCGGAGTATGAACTACTTCGTGTAACCTTAGTGAGCATTGATAGCTTAGTTTCCGATAGATTTTGATAGAATTCTGTGGTTTTACTTTAAAGGTTCTTTTGAAGAATTTCCTGAAGATCAAGGAGCTCATTGTGAAGGAACGTTTGAGGAGAACGCTGGAATAACTAGAGGTAAGGGCAACTTACCTTACTAGCTAATGCTTTAGGTGTCGACGCATTCGACTTGATTTACTGTTTATGCACTTGTTTGTGTATGATTGGGAAAATGTTTTCTGAGGCTTCGGCTGACAATGTAGATGATGCATCTGCTACTATGTTTTTGAGATTGACTTACATGCTATGTGCTATGTGGGTAATCTAGGATGTGTGGTGCATGATTTATATGCTAAGTGCTACGTGTTTATTCTGAGATGCATTGATATATGACATGATTGATGACTGTGATGATTTAACTATGTCTTGCACTCATATCTGTGATTCTGAGTAGTGAGAATAGCGGGCAGGTCATGCCAATTTTATTTTGAGAGTTTTGAGAAAGTTCGATAGGACGAATGAGATTCGGGCCTTGTTATGGTTTTTCATGGGTCGAGACATTCTCTGGAGTCATTTGGGATTTGGAGATCCCGGGAACTTATAAGATTCGCGATAAGATTAAAAGGATATTATTTTGAAAAGAAAACTCATAAGACATTAAACAACCTCTAAATCTTTAAGTAATGGCGTTAACCTCGAAAGGAAGCTTGGGATGAAGATCTTAGTTTTGGAAAACGAGAAGTGTCGTCGGATCCAAGTGTTGAGAAAGTTGAGAAGTTTTGAGTATGTTGATACTCTTGTGCTGTGGGAGCAGTTATGTCGTTGGGCTATCCGAGGGATAAGCCGGGAGACTGATAGTTTTCGAGTATGTCGATACTCTTTGCTCGCTGAGCAGTTTTTGACCATCGGATGGAGATGAGTCGGATGATTCGAGGAATCATCATGAGTTAAGTTTATGCCTTCGGGTACAGTTTATGCCTTCGGGTACAGTTTATGCCTTCGGGTACAGTTTATACCTTCGGGTACAGTTTATACCTTCGGGTACAGTTTATGCCTTCGGGTACAGTTTATGCCTTCGGGTACAGTTTATACCTTCGGGTACAGTTTATGCCTTCGGGTACAGTTTATACCTTCGGGTACAGTTTATACCTTCGGGTAATTCGGACATCGACGGGGGATATGATCGACCGTGAGGTTAGGATCGACCTGTTGATTGTCGGGCAAAGCGGAGGGAAAAGTCGACCCGCAGGGTTAGGGCTGATCCGGCTATGTCAAGGTTGTAAGTGACACTCGGGGGTTATGGTCGACACAATGCCAGTGTTAGGACCGACTCAAACGTGCCCAACCTACTCTTTCCGGAATCGTCGAGATTGACGTTGCATTGACATATCATGCACTCTAATTGTATCGTTATGTGTTTTGATGAGTTGATGTTGATAAACATCGTTATGTGTTTTGATGAGTAGATGTTGATAGAGATCGTTATGTGTTTTGATGAGTTGATGTTGATAAACATCGTTATGTGTTTTGATGAGTAGATGTTGATAGATATCGTTATGTACTTTGATGATGGAATTGTACTAGAGTGTTGATAACATGCTATGTTTAAACCTTAGGGTAGACAATGCAGAACTTATATGTATATATATAACATATATATCTATACCCCTTATACTTTACCTGTTGTCTTGTATTCTCTATACTATATTCCGTAAGTTGACCCTTGCGCGTGCTACCTGTGTTTGGGGGGCTATGTATGCCCTTTTTGTCAGATGCCGTTGGTGGATTCTTCCGTGATTCCTCGTCGTTCGGGGAAGACCCGTAGCGAAATGACTACTATTGAGCCTTCGACGTGGACCCGGACTTCATGCATGACCAGATGGGAGTCGATGTTGGAAGTATGGGGGATGGGTGATTAGAGTCTATTAAGGATGGGTGTTAGTGTCCTAGCTCTGACTTATTCTTATTTTTGAGTGCTTGTGTTGCTGACACTTGGCCTAACATTTTGGGATTGTACATTTTGCCTACGGGCGTTACACTTTTCTACTTTCCGTCATTGGAGGTTACTCGTGACGAGGTCGCTATTTACAGCGGGGGATGCTATATATATTGTATATTAGTTCTGTTGCCTTTCGCATTTGGGTTTTATTTAATTCAGTCTTGTCTTAGTTATTATAAAAAAAAAAATATGTACGTTTTCCGCATTAAGTTTATTTTGGTTACTAAAGTGACGCCACCGAAATCGGGGTGTTACATTGTGGTATCAGAGCTTGTCGAGTCTTTCGGGAGTTGTTGGGGAATAGGTCTTCTATGCTAGGTTGTGTGACTCTGCAAAGAGTGAAAATTGATTGTCTGCAAGCGATTTTTCGCTTAAAAATTGATTGAAGTTATTGCTTAATCATATTGTATAGTTATGGAGATGCTATCTTATGATGAGTACTAACTGTTTGTTTGAGCTTTGACCTTATAGTTATTACGCCTATTAACACCTTATTTGACCGTAGCTCGTATTTTAGCTATAGAAATTACACGAGGTTTAGAATAACACGGTAAACCTAGTATACGTATGATGTCGAGGGCGTGTAGTTCCGTAGCGGAATCGTTGAGGATGTGAGGTCAGGATATTTGTGACTATTGGATGATAGGAACTCATTGACTGTTCCAGTGGTTTTTTCTAAATCAGAGCTGGCTATGGACTTTGATAGAAGGATTGGTAAGATTAACTTGATTGGATCGAGGATTAGTCGATCTGGGAGGAAAAAGTTCGCATTAAGTATAAGTTCTCTTGCGAAGGAGATATAGTTTGAAGAAATGGATATTCATTTAGGAAGCATTGAAGAATTAACGGACATTAGAGGTCCAAACTTGGTGAAGGTTCAGGTTTTAAGTCTATGAATTGTTGTCTTAAGTTTCTAGGACTCGAAGTTGGTTAGAATTTGATAGAGAGATTAAGAAATTGATTGACGAGATGGTGATCAAGTTACAGAAAAGGGAAGTGTTAGTATTAAGATGAACACTTGAGGTTGTCATATTTGGACAAGTTGCTTAAAGTCTAAGAGTGAATGAAACTTGTTATGGATTTCGGTGATACAAGCTAGAGATTAGCGAGTGAATTTTTGCTAAGTGGAATGAGAATCTTAGGGTAAAGATTGACTTCAGAAGCTGGAGATCATATTCGAGTAAGAGTTTTAGTGGTGTTACCATTGATGATTGTAGTTACACCTCGGCAAGTTGAAAGATGATATGTCTGTTGAGACGCTGTTGGTCAACATTGGGACTAGAAGAGTGAAACAATCGAAGGGAAAGCAGAGTGCTTTAGTAAGAGTTATTTGGAACAAAGATACAGACGATGCCATATGGGAGTTAGAGGAAAAGATCAAGAACAATAGTCAGAGCTTTTACTGAACCCTAAGTTTCGAGGACGAAACTTTCTTTTTGGAGGGTAGTAATGTAAGATGTGACGCTCGGGGCCGACGAGGGCGGGGAGTGATCGCCGGTGCAGTGAGGCACGGACAAGGAGCGGCTCCTGGCAGGCTTCTAGGCGGAGGGGCACATGAATGAACCGATCTCACACCCGAACAAGAGGTATTCCGAGACTGTGTTGGATTGTGCTAATAAGGCCGTAGTATTTCCGGATTCTGGCGTTACGGATTACTTGAATTCGTACAACTTGGGAAAGGGTTCACCAGCATTCGTAAACTCTATCGTAGCTGAGGCGAAGAACGACGGCGACGTACGCAACATTTTGGTGGTGCAAGATTTTGTGGATGTATTTCCGGAGGATGTACCTGGATTACCGCCAGTGAGAGAGACAGAGTTCTCCATTGATATTATACCGGGTACAGGACCAATATCAATGGCGCCTTATCGGATGGCACCAGCAGAGTTGACGGAGTTAGCAAAACAGTTGGAGGATCTCTCTTCCAAGGGATTTATCCGACCAAGTGTGTCGCCATGGGGAGCACCGGTGTTGTTGGTGAAGAAGAAAGACGGAAGGTCCAGATTGTGTGTGGATTACCGACAACTCAACAAGGTGACAGTGAAGAATCGTTACCCGATGCCTCGGATAGATGATTTGATGGATCAACTTCGGGGAGCTGTTGTTTTCTCGAAGATAGATCTGAAGTCAGGATATCACCAAATCCGTGTCAAGGAGGCTGACATACAGAAAACCGCATTCAGAACTCGTTATGGGCATTATGAGTATCTCGTGATGCCATTTGGAGTTACAAATGCACCCGCAGTATTTATGGACTACATGAACAGAGTGTTCAGGCCATTCCTGGACAAGTTCGTGGTGGTGTTCATTGACGATATTTTGATTTACTCGAAGAGTAAAGAAGAACACGAAGAGCATTTGCGTCAAGTGCTAGGAGTATTGCGGGAGAAGGAGCTATATGATAATGGCTCGAAGTGTGAATTCTGGATGGAAGAGGTGAAGTTCCTAGGTCATGTCATATCAAGTCAGGGTGTGGCTGTTGACCCCAGCAAGATTGAATCGATCATGTCATGGGAACAACCTAAGACAGCAAGCGACATCAGAAGTTTTGTTGGACTTGCTGGCTACTATAGACGCTTCGTGAAGGATTATGCAAAGTTGACTTCACCGTTGACTCAGTTGACAAAGAAGAACCAACCTTTTGCATGGACGGAGAAATGTGAAGAGAGTTTCCAGGAAATGAAGAAGCGACTGACTACTGCACCGATACTAGCTTTACCCAAGGAAGGAGAACCATATGACGTTTATTGTGACGCTTCACACAATGGGTTGGGTTGTGTAATGATGCAGGAGAAGAAAGTGATTGCTTATGCCTCGCGACAGCTGAAGATTCATGAGAAGAATTATCCTACGCATGATTTGGAGTTGGCTGCTATAGTATACGCTCTCAAGATTTGGAGACATTACCTGTATGGCAGTACGTTCACGATCTACAGTGATCACAAGAGTCTGAAGTATTTGTTTGATCAGAAGGATCTGAACATGAGGCAACGAAGGTGGATGGAATTTCTTCAGGATTACGAGTTTGACCTACAGTATCATCCGGGGAAAACTAATGTGGTAGCTGACGCTCTTAGTCGAAAGGTTATACATGTATCCTCGTTGATGGTCAAGGAGTTAGAATTATTGGAGGCGTTCCGAGATCTGAGTTTGGATGTGAAGATAGCTCCCGGGAAACTTAGTTTCGGGATGGTGACGGTGTCGAGTGGGCTCTTGGATGAGATCAAATCGAAGCAAGAGACTGATGAAGGATTACTTGAGTGGCGCAAACTAGTTACTCAAGGGAAGGCACCGGAGTTCGCTATCGGAAACGATAACATACTGCGTTGCAAGGGACGGGTTTGTGTACCCAATGACGCAGCTATGCGAAGATTAATCTTGGATGAAGGTCACAAGAGCAGGTTGAGCATTCACCCGGGGATGAACAAGATGTATCAAGACCTGAAAGTTCATTTCTGGTGGCCTGGAATGAAGAAACAAGTAGCTGAGTATGTGTCGACATGCTTGACTTGTCAGAAGGCTAAGGTGGAACATCAGAAGCCAGCAGGAAAACTACAGTCGTTGGATGTTCCGCAGTGGAAATGGGATAGCATCTCTATGGACTTCGTGACGGCGTTACCCCTAACACGAAGAAGATTTGATGCAATTTGGGTAGTGGTTGATCGACTGACGAAGACCGCTCACTTCGTGCCGATCAATCTGAACTACAAGGTGGAGAGACTAGCAGAAATCTACATCGCGGAGATTGTTCGTCTGCATGGTGTACCGTCTAGCATTGTGTCGGACAGAGACCCGAGGTTTACCTCACGTTTCTGGGGGGCTTTGCAACAAGCTTTGGGAACCAAGCTGAGATTGAGTTCCGCTTATCACCCACAGACGGATGGGCAAACTGAAAGGACTATTCAATCCTTGGAGGATTTGCTAAGAGCTTGTGTGCTAGATAATAAAGGAAGCTGGGATGAGTTGTTGCCGCTGATTGAGTTCACCTACAACAACAGCTTTCATGCGAGCATCGGGATGGCACCTTATGAAGCTTTGTATGGTCGGAGGTGTCGGACGCCTTTGTGCTGGCATCAAGATGGGGAGAACTTAATGATTGGACCCGAGCTGGTTCAGCAAACCACCGAAGAAGTAAAGCGAATTCAAGAAAAGATGAGGATCTCGCAGAGTCGTCAGAAGAGTTACGCTGACAATCGAAGGAAAGAGCTGGAATTCCAAGCTGGAGATCATGTCTTCTTACGGGTTACCCCGATGACAGGTGTCGGAAGGGCGATCAAGTCTAAGAAGCTTACTCCAAAATTCATTGGACCGTACCAGATAACAGAACGAGTTGGGCCAGTGGCGTATAGGATTGCGTTGCCGCCTTTTCTATCCAACATCCATGACGTTCTTCATGTGTCGCAGTTGCGGAAGTACATGGCAGATGATTCGCATGTGATTACGCCAGACGATATACAGCTGAAGGATGATCTAACGATGGTGATGCCACCCATCAAGATCGTCGATCGAAGTGTAAAGCGCTTAAGAAACAAGGAGGTACCTTTAGTTAAGGTCGTGTGGAACCAAGAGACTGGCGACGCGACCTGGGAGTTAGAAGATAAGATGCGGGAGTCACACCCCGATTTATTTGTAAACCCTTAAGTTTCGAGGGCGAAACTATTTTAAGGGGGGTGGTATTGTAAGGCCCTAAGTTCAATTTGGAACAATTTTATGGAAGTTCGAATAAAATTGAAGTTTTAGTTAATGTTTGATAGCTGGCAGATTAGAACTGTCAACTTGTGAGAATTTTTAGAGGGTCTTAACGACTTCATTTGGGAAAACTTCCTTCATGAGAGTTGTAGCCCTTTAAGTCTAGAAAATTCTCGAAGTGGAATCAGGTCATTCCGACCTCTGTAGCTCGAGATATCATCGGTTTAGTGACGATGGTCCTGGCTGTACAGTACCAGCGGATTTAATTGATGTGTTTCCTTTCAATTCCGAGTGTGATCGTGATATTACTAAAAAGGACTGAGGTTTTTGATTAGTTTCAGTTCTGAGTAAGTTCTTAAGTGATGGGGTCAAGGGTTTTGACTTGGGTTGGGCTTGAAAGAAAACAAACCCTAGCCCAAGAGAGGGGACGCAGGCTATGAAGGGTCTTGGGAGGGAAAGGGTTTCTTTTCACACTATTCTGAAGAAAGAAACCTTGAACACTTCTGAAACACGTAAAACAGAGGAGAAAGAGTGAGAGAAACTTTCCCCTTGCACCCTAGCCGTCACCGTCCCAAGCCCCACCACCGTCGACGTGTTCGCGCAAGGGAGAGAAGGAGTTTGCGAGTGAGAGGGAGAGAGGAAGGTCACGCGTGGGAGAAGAGGAGAGAAACCAGAACCTTGCTCTTCACTTTCATCTTTTCTTCAAGCCTAAGGACAAAGGTAAGGGCTGGTTCTAGGAATGGGTAGGTTCTTTAGGGAATATGCCATGAATTGCCATGAGAAACAACTTGAGTTTTGGACTGTTTTTGCATGATTTCCTGTACATGCTTGCTTGCTGGAATTTTTCTCTTGAAAAGCCATGAATATGATCCTCAAACGTTGTTTATGATCTGAATCTATGATTTTATGCGAGTTGCCATGGTATTTGTTAAGTTTTGTGCTATTTTACACTTGTTATAACATGATCCTTGCTAAATGTTTGGTTCTGAAATTTTGAGTAGATATTTGGGTTGTTGGGGCTGTACCAAGATTTCCATGATCAAAGGGGAAGGAAGGAAAATTATTTTTGAAAACCATAGAGCCATGGGAGTTTCGCTGCCAGTTTCCTGTACTGGACAGCGGACTTCAGAGCCCCTTTTTACCTGTTTATGGTCATCAAATGAAAAAGTGATTAAAATGAAAGTTGTATATTTTCGAAATATCTTTCCAGACATATAAAAATCATAATTTTTGGTTTAGTAATGTGATCTGGGGGTCGTGTTTAGTAACTGTCACACCTGCTGTCTTCCTGTTCCGGACAGTTAGCTTTAAGGCCTAATATCACCTAATTCTGGGACTCAAATGAACAAGTGTGTAACTAGAGAGTTGTAGATATTTAAAATAGCTTTCTAGAAAGGTATCATACGTGATTTTTGGTTGAAAGATGCATTCTGTGGCTCTATTTTTGTGAAAGTTGTTTCTGCTGTCAATATGTTGAAGTTGCGATGATATATTATGCATGAGTGAATGTTCTTGCGTTCCTTTACGTGGATTATATTTATTTTCTGAGTTAATGGTTCAAGGGTCGCTCACCTAGCCGTAATTCCCTTGTAACCCGTGAATGTTGTGTTGTGAAGGTTGTTGTATAAAGAGTATGATAAGACTCTAGGATTGATTTTAGAGACTTAACAAAGAGAAAAGTGTAATAAACTCGCTTGCAAGTAAATGTGAATAATTGGACATAGGTCTGGTGAGGACTATGGACCATGAGAACGATGGTACCTTGCACGCGAGGGTGTTTTGTGGGTTGTACGGTGAGTCCCCACGTGATTGGCTGACTGCGGTCGCCTTGTGATTCTGTGGACGGACGGTGAGTCTGGCGGACGGTGAGTCCCCCCACATGATTGAGGGTTGTACGGTGAGTCCCCTCCGAGATTTGTTCATCTGCGGATGATCGTGATTATGGCCATGGAAGTTTTGGTGGGTTGTGTGAAGTGAGATTCCGTTAGTAACTGACTCTTTCCCATAAAAGACATATAATGTACTTATATTATATATGTTGTTGTTGATTTTGTCATTATCATTCTTTTGTTGGACCTGACCCTGCTTGTTTGCTATGTGTTTGTTTGGGGGGGGTAGATGGTCGTGAAGATAATGGCGATGACTCATTCTTGGGAGTTGATGCTACGTGACGTGCCAATACTGGAGGACGACTACACTTTAGAGGAAGAGGAAGAGGCTAAGGAATAGGGTTTGGGTTGAGAGTCTTTTGTTTTCTGTTGGGGTTGAGAGTTTCCGAAGTGTTGGTATCGAACAATTTTATTGCTTAAATTCGAATGAACAAGTTTTGATGTAATCTTTATTTTCATTCAGGCCTTTGTTTCGTACTCTTTACAGTTGGTTATTTAAAAAGTTTTACGAAGTTGGTTACTTCCGCGTGTTTTTTGGAAAGGTTATGTTTCAAGAGTTTTTGTAAAATGAAAAGTTTGTCATTAATTGAAGATTAATAAGTGAATCGACGAAAACTCTTTACGAAAATTGGTTAATTAGTTACTGTGTAACACTCGAGAAATCGGGGCGTTACAATGTTGGAAGTATGGGAGATGGGTGATTAGAGTCTATTAAGGATGGGTGTTAGTGTCCTAGCTCTGACTTATTCTTATTTTTGAGGGCTTGTGTTGCTGACACTTGACCTAACATTTTGGGATTGTACATTTTGCCTACGGGCGTTACACTTTTCTACTTTCCGTCATTGGAGGTTACTCGTGACGAGGTCGCTATTTACAGCGGGGGATGCTATATATATTGTATATTAGTTCTGTTGCCTTTCGCATTTGGGTTTTATTTAATTCAGTCTTGTCTTAGTTATTATAAAAAAAAAATATGTACGTTTTCCGCATTAAGTTTATTTTGGTTACTAAAGTGACGCCACCGAAATCGGGGTGTTACATTGTGGTATCAGAGCTTGTCGAGTCTTTCGGGAGTTGTTGGGGAATAGGTCTTCTGTGCTAGGTTGTGTGACTCTGCAAAGAGTGAAAATTGATTGTCTGCAAGCGATTTTTCGCTTAAAAATTGATTGAAGTTATTGCTTAATCATATTGTATAGTTATGGAGATGCTATCTTATGATGAGTACTAACTGTTTGTTTGAGCTTTGACCTTATAGTTATTACGCCTATTAACACCTTATTTGACCGTAGCTCGTATTTTAGCTATAGCAATTACACGAGGTTTAGAATAACACGGTAAACCTAGAAAGTAGTTCTGCACCAATGCGTTTAACAAGAAGTTAGAAGCTGAAGATGAATCTCATAGAGATTTCTTATGGATAGTATACGTATGATGTCGAGGGCGTGTAGTTCCGTAGCGGAATCGTTGAGGATGTGTGGTCAGGATATTTGTGACTATTGGATGATAGGAACTCATTGACTGTTCCAGTGGGTTTTTCTAAATTTCACCTTCGATGTATTAGGCTTGATCAACTTAATATTGAGGGAGTGATATTCAGAATCAGAGCTGGCTATGGACTTTGATAGAAGGATTGGTAAGATTAACTTGATTGGATCGAGGATTAGTCGATCTGGGAGGAAAAAGTTCGCATTAAGTATAAGTTCTCTTGCGAAGGAGATATAGTTTGAAGAAATGGATATTCATTTAGGAAGCATTGAAGAATTAACGGACATTAGAGGTCCAAACTTGGTGAAGGTTCAGGTTTTAAGTCTATGAATTGTTGTCTTAAGTTTCTAGGACTCGAAGTTGGTTAGAATTTGATAGAGAGATTAAGAAGTTGATTGACGAGATGGTGATCAAGTTACAGAAAAGGGAAGTGTTAGTATTAAGATGAACACTTGAGGTTGTCATATTTGGACAAGTTGCTTAAAGTCTAAGAGTGAATGAAACTTGTTATGGATTTCGGTGATACAAGCTAGAGATTAGCGAGTGAATTTTTGCTAAGTGGAATGACAATCTTAGGGTAAAGATTGACTTCAGAAGCTGGAGATCATATTCGAGTAAGAGTTTTAGTGGTGTTACCATTGATGATTGTAGTTAAACCTCGGCAAGTTGAAAGATGATATGTCTGTTGAGACGCTGTTGGTCAACATTGGGACTAGAAGAGTGAAACAATCGAAGGGAAAGCAGAGTGCTTTAGTAAGAGTTATTTGGAACAAAGATACAGACGATGCCATATGGGAGTTAGAGGAAAAGATCAAGAACAATAGTCAGAGCTTTTACTGAACCCTAAGTTTCGAGGACGAAACTTTCTTTTTGGAGGGTAGTAATGTAAGACCCAAGTTTTTAAGCTTAGAATAAGTGGAAGAGATTTCCATTTACGATTAGGCTTGATGTATCGTGAAAGGAAACCTGAACAAGAGTTTACCAAATGAAATAAATTTATGAAGGAGAAAGTTCAGGAAAAGTCAAAGGATCGTATCGAAGTCGATAAAAGTTATAGCACGATCGTTTTACGCTTAAACCTAGGTCAGAAACCCTAGTATATAGCTAATTTTCACTTTTAGGCACGACGGAAGTTAATTCCAAAAATCTTCAGAGAAATGTTAGAACTTCTCTTTTTCCATATATCACAATCGTTTCGAGGCGAAACTCTAGGATCTACGAACGTCCGATTCCAATCATCGGAAGTTTGCCGAAACCGAATCCCTGGTATTTCAAAACCCTAGAATTTCTCGACGATGAAGACTTTTTCTATTCAGAGCTTCAAATGAATATTCTACACGCGTACACCCATTTCTCTTGATGATTTCAATCTTTCTTCAGAAGGAAGTTTTCCATTTCGACATCCGATGAAAAAAGCAACTTATCGGGTAAAATAGTTTTATACCGACTATGCTTTAGTTGCCAAAAATACAAAGAGACCAAATTTTAGTTTTGGAATTCTTTCGCCATAACATATCTATTAATTCACGGAGTATGACGCCGGAAAAATTAGATTCGCGAAACTTTCATTTTCCCGCGAATTTCCAACCTTTATATATAGCAAAGAAAGGAAGAAAAACTCAAATTTTCCTCCATTTTCTTCATCAAGGCCGCGAGTTCAACAAGGGAGGGAGAAGAGAAGATTTTCTTCATCGTTTGCTTGATCGTCGATCAATCCGTTGCTACTTCAAGGCTTCGAGGTATAGTCGCTAATCCTTACCTCTGATCGCTTTTTCCATAGCTTTTCTGTAGAGTTTTCTGAGCGGATAGTTTATGGGTTTTTGCAAAATTATCCTGAATCTTTCATTTCTGATTCTAAACCTCTTCTATATGTGCCCAAGATCACTTCTGCCGGATTAGATTTTCCGTTATGTCGCCGGAATTCCGCCGGAATCAATTTTAGCCTTAAATACCCATTTTTGGAGTTTTTGAGGTAAAGCTTCAACCTTTAGGCTAAAAACTATCGCCTTAGCTTAGTGTTAGTAGGATTAGTTGTCATAAACGTCGTTAGTAACGTCCCTGCAAAATTTGGTTTTTGGGATTTCAGTTTTGAAATTTCTAAGTTAAAAATGATGACCAAAATACCCCTGCGACAGTTTTTGATCCGATAATTTTTCCGAGTTCAGAATACCCTTAGTTACGGCTAATGAAAGCATAGGAACCAAGTTTGATCGAAGAAAAATCGAGCCCCACAATTGTGAAAAGTGGCCGAGCCCTATAGGGGAGGCGGGGGAAAATTCCTTTTCCGAAAACTTGTCCTTTCGCGCTAGATTATCGTACCTCGGAGTATGAACTACTTCGTGTAACCTTAGTGAGCATTGATAGCTTAGTTTCCGATAGATTTTGATAGAATTCTGTGGTTTTACTTTAAAGGTTCTTTTGAAGAATTTCCTGAAGATCAAGGAGCTCATTGTGAAGGAACGTTTGAGGAGAACGCTGGAATAACTAGAGGTAAGGGCAACTTAACTTACTAGCTAATGCTTTAGGTGTCGACGCATTCGACTTGATTTACTGTTTATGCACTTGTTTGTGTATGATTGGGAAAATGTTTTCTGAGGCTTCGGCTGACAATGTAGATGATGCATCTGCTACTATGTTTTTGAGATTGACTTACATGCTATGTGCTATGTGGGTAATCTAGGATGTGTGGTGCATGATTTATATGCTAAGTGCTACGTGTTTATTCTGAGATGCATTGATATATGACATGATTGATGACTGTGATGATTTAACTATGTCTTGCACTCATATCTGTGATTCTGAGTAGTGAGAATAGCGGGCAGGTCATGCCGATTTTATTTTGAGAGTTTTGAGAAAGTTCGATAGGACGAATGAGATTCGGGCCTTGTTATGGTTTTTCATGGGTCGAGACATTCTCTGGAGTCATTTGGGATTTGGAGATCCCGGGAACTTATAAGATTCGCGATAAGATTAAAAGGATATTATTTTGAAAAGAAAACTCATAAGACATTAAACAACCTCTAAATCTTTAAGTAATGGCGTTAACCTCGAAAGGAAGCTTGGGATGAAGATCTTAGTTTTGGAAAACGAGAAGTGTCGTCGGATCCAAGTGTTGAGAAAGTTGAGAAGTTTTGAGTATGTTGATACTCTTGTGCTGTGGGAGCAGTTATGTCGTTGGGCTATCCGAGGGATAAGCCGGGAGACTGATAGTTTTCGAGTATGTCGATACTCTTTGCTCGCTGAGCAGTTTTTGACCATCGGCTGGAGATGAGTCGGATGATTCGAGGAATCATCATGAGTTAAGTTTATGCCTTCGGGTACAGTTTATGCCTTCGGGTACAGTTTATGCCTTCGGGTACAGTTTATACCTTCGGGTACAGTTTATGCCTTCGGGTACAGTTTATGCCTTCGGGTACAGTTTATACCTTCGGGTACAGTTTATACCTTCGGGTACAGTTTATGCCTTCGGGTACAGTTTATACCTTCGGGTAATTCGGACATCGACGGGGGATATGATCGACCGTGAGGTTAGGATCGACCTGTTGATTGTCGGGCATAGCGGAGGGAAAAGTCGACCCGCAGGGTTAGGACTGATCCGGCTATGTCAAGGTTGTAAGTGACACTCGGGGGTTATGGTCGACACAATGCCAGTGTTAGGACCGACTCAAACGTGCCCAGCCTACTCTTTCCGGAATCGTCGAGATTGACGTTGCATTGACATATCATGCACTCTAATTGTATCGTTATGTGTTTTGATGAGTGGATGTTGATAAACATCGTTATGTGTTTTGATGAGTAGATGTTGATAGAGATCGTTATGTGTTTTGATGAGTTGATGTTGATAAACATCGTTATGTGTTTTGATGAGTAGATGTTGACAGATATCGTTATGTGCTTTGATGATGGAATTGTACTAGAGTGTTTATAACATGCTATGTTTAAACCTTAGGGTAGACAATGCAGAACTTATATGTATATATATAACATATATATCTATACCCCTTATACTTTACCTGTTGTCTTGTATTCTCTATACTATATTCCGTAAGTTGACCCTTGCGCGTGCTACCTGTGTTTGGGGGGCTATGTATGCCCTTTTTGTCAGATGCCGTTGGTGGATTCTTCCGTGATTCCTCGTCGTTCGGGGAAGACCCGTAGCGAAATGACTACTATTGAGCCTTCGACGTGGACCCGGACTTCATGCATGACCAGATGGGAGTCGATGTTGGAAGTATGGGGGATGGGTGATTAGAGTCTATTAAGGTTGGGTGTTAGTGTCCTAGCTCTGACTTATTCTTATTTTTGAGGGCTTGTGTTGCTGACACTTGACCTAACATTTTGGGATTGTACATTTTGCCTACGGGCGTTACACTTTTCTACTTTCCGTCATTGGAGGTTACTCGTGACGAGGTCGCTATTTACAGCGGGGGATGCTATATATATTGTATATTAGTTCTGTTGCCTTTCGCATTTGGGTTTTATTTAATTCAGTCTTGTCTTAGTTATTATCAAAAAAAAAAATATGTACGTTTTCCGCATTAAGTTTATTTTGGTTACTAAAGTGACGCCACCGAAATCGGGGTGTTACACATTGTACCTGGGGTCTGATGTGCTACCTCCCCTCCAATGGAGGTCAAGATCCCTGTGTAGGCGATCTTGCCTCAAAAACATCCGCCCGAAAGCGGCCTCCATCCAAGCAGGAGAAGGGTCAGCACGTGGTGGAGTAACCACCTCATTCACCACCTCAACATTTTCTTCTTCCTCCTCTTCTTCTCCCTCTTCTTCTTCATCTTCTTCCGCTGGCTCCTCAGGATCCTCTTCCTCTTCCTCCTCTTGAGGCATCCTTGCCGTCCATTCCTTATAAATTTGAGCGATCCTCTCCTTACTGAGCAGAGGTGCCACAGGCAACCTCTTCTCAATAACATGGACTGGCCTCCTAGCTCTGTCCCCCACCGCATGAATCAAAGAGCAAATCAAGTGAGGAAAGATGGGCTGATGCTTGTCTTTACTCCTGTTGTAGAGGGAATAAATCCGACCAGCAATGATGGTGGCCACGTCCATAGGATGACCTCTCACGATGCAATAGATAGCAACCAATGTAACCTCTCTAACTTCAGATTTGTTAGAGCTAGGAATGAGGGAATCCTGCAAAAATTCTGCCCAAACTCTAGCCAGCGGTGTCATATCCTTCCTTCTCACAAAAATGATCTCATCTTCAACTGCTTCCCAGTCCCGCCCAGGCCTAACAATCACTGCCTTCATGTCTTCCAAGATCTCCGGTGACTTCTCCTCTAAGAGCTCATGATAAGTGGACTTCTCGGGGAAAAGCTCCTTCTCTTGGTCCTCCGTGAGGGGACCAAGATGCCTGCGAATGACTGCTGGATTATAGTCAATCACATCTCCCCTGAACCAAGATGAATTAACCGGTGGCCTGGACCTGTCCTCTTGATTGTCACAGTAGGTGTTCGCGTAGAACTCCCTAACCATGACTTCACAAGCAAACAGAATGGGGTTGACCCAATTCTTCCACCTCCTACTCTCCATGGCTTCTTGCATGCCCAAGAGGTCTCTCCTTCCCTCCCGATACAAAACTCCCCGCTCCTTCACACACTCCTTGTGTGCTAGGTGAGCTCGATAAAACTCCTCCTTAATCGCTGATAGGAAGCGGGAGCGATCAAAACTCCAGGAGGTGGAGGAAGAAGCTGCAGCTCTTGTGTTGGTTCTTGCTCTTTTTACAGGCATCTGCAAAGTTGTTAGCCCATACACAAGCCACAAATGTTAGAAATGTTAGTTCAAAAATAAAAAGAAAAGAAAGAAGAAACTTTGTACAGAAACAAAAATAGAACAACCTAAGAGCACCCAACAAGTTTCTTAGTGATTTTGGCAATGAGAGAAAAATTACCACAAGCACTCGCCAAAAATCGACTAAGAGAACCCATTGAGGCATTCTATCAAACAACCTATAAGCAAAAGCTAAACTAAACTAATCCACAAAATCCTAACTACCCATTCCTCACAAACTCACAACCCCTTTCTAATTAAGCACAAAATCAACCCAATATGAACATACACAACCCAAACCCAACTTGCACTAGCACAAATTCACTCACCCTTACCCAAAAGAAGCATGCATTGCAAAACTCATGAACTATGGTGAAGGAAAGTGGAAAATGGAACTTACCTTGACTTGAGAGTGAGTGGGTGCAAGTGGAATAGACTTGATGCAATGCAGAACTTTGAAGTAAAAGGAAGAGCCAATGTGTGTGCAAGTGAGAAATGAGAAGTGGAAATGGGGTATGGAGAGAGTGGGGTGCGTTTTTTATGGGAGAATGTGAGTTAAGAGTGGGAAAATGAAAGGTTGTGGTTTTAAAACCCAAAATCTGGCAGAAACAACGTATAGGAGCGCTCGAGCGCTCATGGGGAACGCTCAGGCGCTCGTGCCAGATACAGAGGCAGTGCCTCTGCCACTAATTGGCGCCTAGGCGCCCATGAATTGGCGCCTAGGCGCTCAACCCAGTTTTTTCACAAAAATTTTACTTTTTTTCTCTTTTTTTTTTGAAATTAAACACCTAAAATACTACAAAATTAAAAGATAGAAAATAACAAAATTAAAAGAATGGGTTGTCTCCCATTTTGCCCTGGGTTATAGTCCTAGGTGGACTCTCCTTCCGATGGTGTTAGGAAGGAAATTCCTTTCCATTGATTAGCTTACCACAAGTGCAAGGAAGAAACCTTGCACAAAACCTCTGGAGTAAATCCTCGCATGAGGCTATGTCCTCTTGCTCATCAAACCAAGCTCTAGCCTCCCTCGTCAAAGAATGAGGGAAGAGTTTAATCTTCACTTCATCACTTGAAACACCCTCAATCTTAGCAAGGGTGCTAGCTTGGGTAAACTTCACCATATGAGCATGCAAGTTCTCGTACTTGGACCCCCCATACTTGTTACCATTAACAAGATTGATGAGAGCCGGATGGAACTCATCAATTTGGGAATTAACTTTGGGGATCTCTTCCGAAACCTTCGACCTGCTTCTAATCACATCACAGACAAAGTCATTGTCATGGTTAGTCTCAATCATAGGATTAAAAACAGAAAATCATACATTTTCCTTACCAACACGGAGAATGAGGTGACCCTTGTCAACGTCAATCTTAGCTCTACTAGTAGCTAAGAAAGGTCGACCAAGAATGAGAGGAATCTTCTCATCCTCCTCCATATCAAGCACAACAAAGTCCACGGGGAACACATACTTGTCCACCCGCACCATTACATCCTCCACAATCCCATATGGAGTCTTGAGGGATCGATCCGCCATTTGCAAGGAGAGCATGGTTGGGGTAACCTCTCCTAGGTTAAGCCTCTCAAACATGGTGAGCGGCATCAAATTGATACTCGCTCCAAGATCACACAAGGCTTCCACATCCGCCATGCCTTCAATTTCCACCGGAATAGTGAAACTTCCGGGGTCCCTTCTTTTTTTTGGCATCTTCCGCTGCAAAATGGCACTACATTCCTCCGTCATCAACACCGTCTCATCTACTCCCTTCAATCTTCTTCTCTTATGCAGAATATCCTTCATAAACTTAGCATATATAGGCATTTGTTCCAAAGCATTGGCAAAAGGAATACTAATGTGGAGCTTTTTGAAAACATCAACAAATTTTGAAAACTTTTTATCTAAGCTCTTCTTAGCCAATGCTTTAGGGAACAGAACCTTGCTAGTTTCAGGAGTAAGATCAACTTCATTTCTCACCTTAATAGGCACAACTACTTCTCCTCCCACTATCTCCTCTCTCTTTTCTCCCTCTGTTTTTTTCTTCAATTCACTCATCACTCTCCCACTTCTAGTGGCTACAACAGAGGCATTTTCTTGCTTAGAATTGGGGATAGTGTCGGAAGGAAATTTACCTTGAGGTCTCTTGGCTATTTGCTTGGCCAGCTGGCCAAATTGATTCTCAAGATTCTTGATAGCCGCCTCTTGATTCTTGTAATTGTTCTCCGTCCGGTTGATGAAAGTTTCCACCAACTCTTCTAAGCTCTTCTTGGAACCACTACCTTCACCTTCTCCTCGCTCTTGAGGTTGTCTTGAGCTTTGGCCTTGGAATCCTTGGCTAGGAAATTGTCTTTGAAAGCCATTTCCTTGCCCACTACTACCTTGCCTCCACGAGAAATTAGGGTGATTCCTCCATCCTGGATTGTAAGTATTTGAAAATGGGTCATTCCGAGCTTGACCCATAGCCTTCACTTCCTCCTCCGGTCTAGTCTCTGTGCATTCTTCGCTGTCGACCACCTTGGCAACTCGACCACCAATCTTGGTAGTCTTCATTTGATTTTGAATCTCATTCATTTGCTTGGAGAGTTGCTTGTTGGAGGCCATAAGTTGATCATAAGCTTCAACCTCAAGGACTCCTCTTCGGGCTTGGCGATCATTACTAGAGTTCATGGCTCTTATAGCCATCTTTTCAATCAACTCATACCCCACTTGTGGAAGTAAGGCATCGAACTCTCCACTTGAAGCCGCATCCAAACCAAACCTCGAAGAATATTGGAGACCATCATAGAACTTTGCTACTTGCTCAGCTTGAGTAAGGTTATGTTGAGGACACCTCCTCAAGAGCTTCTTGAACCTCTCCCAAGCTTCATAGAGATTCTCATCGGTGGATTGAGTAAAAGTCATGATGTCATTCTTGAGCTTTCTCAAGAGGGCTCTTGGAACAAACCTCGTGGTGAACTTCTCAGCCAAGTCTTCCCAAGATGTAATGCTACCTTGGGGCTGTGAATTCAACCACTCTTCAGCAGTATCCCTCAATGAAAAAGGGAATAAACTCAAGCGGATGGTGTCCGCTGAAACATTCTGAACTCTGTAGGTGTTGCAATTGCGGATAAACCGCTCCATGTGTGCATGAGGATCTTCGAGAGCACCTCCACCATACTGATTTTGGCTCACCAAATTAATGAATGCCGGCCTCAGCTCAAAATTTCTCGTGCCATCGGGGGAAACTATGCTGCCCGGATAATCGTAGCTCATGGCAGCCGAGGTGAGGTCACTAAGAGAACGATTGGCATTCTCCAATTCTTGCTCTTGAA
Organism: Lotus japonicus; assembly: GCF_012489685.1. Taxonomy (NCBI): domain Eukaryota; kingdom Viridiplantae; phylum Streptophyta; class Magnoliopsida; order Fabales; family Fabaceae; genus Lotus; species Lotus japonicus. The sequence goes on along the minus strand of NC_080045.1, from coordinate 26,317,955 downwards.
GTCTTTGAGCAAGAGCCTCATTCACTCTTTCTTCAATGTGGGCTTGCATCTCCTCTTCCGTCATTTGAGCAGCCATGGCTTCAAGCCTTTGTTGGGCTCGACGACGGCGAAGAGTACGTTCAGGCTCCGGATCAAACAGCAATGGATCCGTGCCAAGCCTACTGTGCATAAACTGAAATCACAAAAACAGAGAAAAGGTTAGTAACACCTATTCAATGCAATGCTTAGTAAAACAAACATAAAAACTCTTTAACTTAAAACGAAAACCACAAACAATCCCCGGCAGCGGCGCCAAAAACTTGTTGGTCAATTCGCAAGTGTACGAATACCTCCGGGTTTTAAAATATCGAACCACAGGGATTGTGAGTGAGAATCGTTGATTTAAGTCTAAAGTTTGCAAGTTCTTACAACAGTAAATTTCAAAGATTGGTTTTGGTTGATTGTGACGAAAGATTTGCAAAAGAGCAATGCTGAAAATAAAGTAAATAACAATGATGGAAAATTGCCTTGGGTTTTTGATCATCTAATCCATTTTAGTCCACCTATCCTATGCATGTGAATCCTTGATTTAACTCTTGTTGATGTAGCCTATGTACTTACTAGTTGATTCCTCACAAAAGTAATTCTCTCAAATTGAAAGTTAAGCCCAATTCCTTGTGTACTTAAACATTCATAAGAGGTAAATAAGCATGTTTATTCAGGCCAGCAAAACCCTACCCTCACTCTATGCCTAGAAGCAAGTATAGAAGGATCTATTCCAATTCATGTCCCTAAATCATAACAAATTTCCATTTGATTATAATCAAGCCTATAGCAAAGGTGCACCAAAGCTAAGCATGCAATAAGGAATTGAAATACAAGATTGAATCAAGACTCATGCATAGAGATAGGATTTAGCAAACTAAAATTTCAAAGAATCTCTTAACCCAAAGCAAAAAAGTAAACTAGCCACTCATGGATAGTGAATTCATGAAGAAAGTGTAAAGAAAACCTGAGAAAAATACAAGTTGGAAGCCTCCCTTGGCCCCAAAGTTCTCCTCAGCTCTCAAACTTGATCAAAAATGAGTAAAATGTCCAAATGTATCAAAGAAATTGGCCTAAGCCTTATTTATAAGCAAAATAAACGAAACTGGGCGCTCAGGCGCCAATTCTGAGCGCCTGAGCGCCAATTGCATGTTGAAAAACATGCCTCTGGACCCAATTGGCGCCTAGGCTCCCACTCCCAGCACCTAGGCGCCCACTCCCAGCGCCTAGGCGCTTAAGCTCGCCTGAAAATGACTTTTTGGCTTCTGAAACTCCTCTTTTCAATTCTCTTTAAGTTCTTCATCAATTCCATGCTTCTTGGCCTTCTTTCTCCTTCAGTTTCTGCTCTCCAAACCTAACCAACAAGTCAAGGAAGATTCTAGAAGCTCCAAGAGCTCATTAGCACAAGAGGTCCTTCATAAAACACAACAAAACCATGCAAGTCCTAAACTTTACTTAAAATGCAAGAAAACTACCTCTAAAACTACTAAATTACCAAAACAAAATAAAGACTAAAGAAAAGAATAAAAATGCATGAGAATGCATGAAACACTACATGAGACTCATCAAAAAGACTCAAAATACATAAAGAAATGACCCTAAAAACACTACTAAAATAGGGTCATCAAAAGCTGACAAATCTAAGAGGAAGCACGAGGAATCCACCAAACCAGATGCTCCATCTGATGGTGATGATGGTGATGCTCCTCCTCCCAAGATGAAAAAGAAGCAAGTCAGAATTGTGGAGAAGCCTACCCGTGTGGAACCTGCTGCTGCAGTCATCAGAGTGGAGACTTCTGCCAGAGTGACTCGGTCTGCCGTGCGATCATCAAGTAAGTCTGCTGTTACTGAATCTGATGATGATTTAAATTCACTTGATGCACTCCCCATATCTACACTTCTTAACCGCACAGCCACCCAACTCACTCCTATCCCAGAGTCTCAACCAGCTGCCCAAACCACATCTCCACCAAATTCACCAAGGTCTTCATTTTTCCAACCTTCCCAAGAAGAAGCACCTCTGTGGAATATGCTTCAGACTCCACGTCCCTCTGAACCAACCTCACCCATTACCATTCAATACAACCCACTAACCTCTGAACCCATTATTCTTGAACAACCAGAACCTGAACCCAGAACTTCAAATCACTCTGTCTCCAGAGCATCAGAACGTCCTGTTCGTAGAACTGCTGATACAGATTCTTCCACTCCCTATACTTCTGTATCATTTCCAACCAATGTTGCTGATTCCTCACCTTCCAACAACTCTGAGTCACTTCGTAAATTTCACGAAGTTAGGAAAGAAAAAGTGTCTGCCATTCCTGAGTACTACCTCACAGTACCAAGCCCTAGGAGATACCCTGGACCTAGACCAGAACGTCTAGTTGACCCAGATCATCCTATCCAAGCTGAACCTTTACATGAAGCAGACCCTTTAGCCCAACAAGTTCAACCAGACCAAGTTCAACAAGAACCCATTCAACCAGAACCAGAAAACTCAGTGTCTAACCACTCTTCGGTTAGATCACCACATCCTCAGGTTGAAACCTCTGTACCAAACCTTGGAACCTCTGAACCAAATGTCCAAATTTTTGATATTGGTTCTTCTCACGGTGCCTCTGAGGCAAACAGCAACAACCACCCAACCTCTCCTGAAACCAATCTCTCCCTTGTTTCCTACACATACCTCAGGCCAAACTCTCTCTCTGAGTGCATCAGTGTTTTTAATCATGAAGCTTCACTGATGCTTTGCAATGTGCAAGGTCACACTGACCTGAGTGAGAACTCTGACTCTGTTGCTGAAGAATGGAATCGTCTGAGTACTTGGTTAGTTGCTCAAGTTCCTGTTATGATGAGTCATCTCACTGCTGAAAGGGATCAGAGGATTGAGGCTGCTAGGCAGCAGTTTAACAGAAGAGTGGCTCTGCATGAACAACAGCAAAGAACTAAGTTACTTGAAGCTATTGAAGAAGCCAGAAGAAAGAAAGAGCAAGCAGAAGAAGCTGCACGTCAAGAGGCTGCACAAGCTGAAAATGCAAGATTAGAAGCTGAGAGACTAGAAGCTGAAGCTGAAGCTCTTAGATGTCAAGCTCTTGCACCAGTGGTCTTCACTCCTGCTGCTTCTGATTCCACTCAAGCTCCTCCCTCTGCTCAGAATGTTCCCTCTACCTCTACACAGCCAAGTTCTTCCAGACTTGACATCTTGGAACAACGTCTCAATTCTCATGAGACTCTGCTGGGGGAAATGAAGCAAGTTCTCCAAGAACTCCTACGTCGCTCTGACAAGCCTTAGTTTTTAGGATTTATTTCGTTTTTCCTTCTTAACTTATCTTATTTTTATTTTTACTTTTATTATTTGCTATGTTTTGCTTACTCGTCGTTTATCATTGCACATATATATATGACATTGTGTTTGCAAATTTTTTATTCATGATAATTCATGTTTATTACATCATACATCTTATTCTCTATATCTAGAATGGAGGATCCTTCCTCATTCTTGGCGCTGCTCTACCCTCTCCTTCTCCAGACGATCCAATGAATACTCTATGTTGTTGAGTTTGATGTTCAGCTCATCACTCTCAAGACTATCTTCTGTCGTCTTGAGTCTCTTTTCAACAGCTTCCTTTTCTTCCAGAAAATTCAGTTCCAGATGGCTGAGCTCCTGAATTTCCTCCACGAAGTCAAGGAATTCTTTCAGATCTTTCTCCAGCTCTGGACCAAGATCTTCTTCAAGCAGTGTCTTCGTCAGCTCTTGTATCGTTCGTGTACCATCAGGGTGCCGGATGTTAAGGAACATGTCTTCCTCGAAGGCTTTCCTTCTGAGCTCTTCCAATGCCATTCTGTATGATGCCATTTTCTCTTAATTGGTATTGATCGAGTTGTGAAGCTTACCCTCTTCTTAATCGCTTTATATAAGCTTCATTCTCTCCTTGGAAGTTATTGCTCCTACAGTTTCTCGAGGTTAAGTCCTTGGTAACTGAAGCTTCTCTTTACTCCCATGGCCGGTGGTAAACGTTCTTCTTTTGCATTAACTCCCTTCTTTAATTCGCTTAACTCTCATTCATGCATCGTTTATTTCTCCATTTTCTTAAACTTAGACCTTCTCTAAGGGGGAGTACCTTGTACTTCAAGCTAAGTTTTTCACATCCCATACTTTTTGCTTATGACAAAAAGGGGGAGTACACCCAGTTTTTGATGTGTAAGCTGTGTTAGTGTGATTTAATTTTATTTTGGAGAATTTAAGAGTTCCACCTTTATGACCATAGATGTGTCACTGGGCAAATACAAGGAATACATTTCACTTCTTCTGAAGTGATTCTATTTGACTTTGATACCACTTATTGTTGACTCTGAATACTTATGCGCTCTGATTATCTTATTTCATCTATGTCATGCGCCTTCACTCTGAACTCTTACATTATTTAGCTCAGAATCTAGACATTTCTAACGTTTTCATTAAGTCTTAGATTCAGGGGGAGCTATGCTCAGAATCAAGCTGTGACTTGGATTCAGAATGAGCAAAATAAACTATTCACATCAGGATAAGTCTAATTCTATATCTCTAAACTCTGAGTGAATTCAGTTTATTGTTTAAGAATTGTTCATCAAAATACTTGGTTTTGTCATCATCAAAAAGGGGGAGATTGTAAGATCAAGTTTTGATCGAGTAGTACAACTCTATGTTTTGATGATTACAAGTTAACATTTTAGTATGAACAATTATGGTACTCTAACGTGTTTTTCTGAGTGTGTTATTTACAGGCTCTGACCTCAATTTAATCTCACACAAATCAGAAGAGCTGTGCATAAAAAGTGACCCAAGCAACGCTTTCGCAACATCTATGTTCACTCTGAATAGTAGAAACGCTTCAGAAGATCTAAAGTCTTACAAGCTCTGATATGGACTCAGTCACTTGAAGTTCTGAAGATCCAGACGTTCTGACAACCAAGAAACTCTGAAGGTTCAGATGTTCTGATGGTGTAGAAGACTCTGAAGATCCAGAAGCTGAAGAGTGGAAACTCTGATGTCCAGAAGCAAGATGACTCTGAAGACCATGTACTTCCCTCTGTGTTCAGAATCATAAGATACAACGGTCAGAGGATCTCTGCTTCCCTCTAACTCTGATCAACGAGCTTCACAAGTTCCAACATGAAGCATTCCCCTGATCAGAAGTCTACTAGGTTTAAAGGTCAAGTCACTATCCAAGTACAAAAGAAAATGTACTATCCTGACGACCTACCTAACATTCTCAGCCACAGCAGAAGCTGGAATTTCCAGAACTGCCCTCCAACGGTAGCATTCCCATGCAGCGTTCAAACCCTAATCCTTGGAGTATAAATAGAGGCTGAAGATTGAAAGATGCGGTTGGAAGAATCACACACGCGCAAGCTACATTCAAAACCTTCTAAGCATTCTTTCATCTGAATTCATTGTGTTTACTCTTAGCTTTTCAGAAGCAAATTCTTTGTAAACATTCTTTCTTAAACAGTTGTTTAGTTACCTTTAGGAGATCAAGTTTGATCGGATCCTAGAGAAGACTAAGAGAGTGAATCTTAGTGTGAGCTAAGTCAGTGTATTGTTAGTCACTTGTAAGTTTCAAGTGCAGTTGTAACATTTACCTGATTAGTGGATTGCCTTCATTCTAAGAAGGAAGAAATCACCTTAACGGGTGGACTGGACTAGCTTGAGTGATTCATCAAGTGAACCAGATAAAATCCTTGTGTGCTTTTCTATCTCTTATCTTAAGCACTTTGTTCTCGAAAGATTTGTTAAAATCTTTAAGGTGGAAGTTTTATTCTGAAAACGTTATTCAAACCCCCCCTTTCTACCGTTTTTCATACCTTCAAACTATACGCATCAGGATAAGCTTTAACTCTGATACCTTATACTCTGAGTGTATTCAGTTTATTTTTTTAGAGTTGTTCATCAAAATACATGGTTTTGTCATCATCAAAAAGTGGGAGATTGTAAGATCAAGATTTGGTCATGTGGTACAACTCTATGTTTTGATGATAACAAATATTTATTTGTGGATGAACAATTATGATACTCTAACGTTTGTCTTGAGTGTTTTGACAAACAGGTTCTGATTCTGACACCAGAAGATATATTCATCAGAAGATCTGAAGATCAGAAGTTCTGAAGATCAGAAGATCTGAAGACCAGAAGCTCTGAAGGACCAGAAGCTCTGAAGGACCAGAGGCTCTAAAGGTCTAGAAGCTCTGAAGGTCCAGAAGCAGAAGTTAGGAAGGTCAGAGGATCCAAGCTTCCCTCTGACTCTGATCACCAAGCTTCACAAGTTCCAACATGAAGCGTCATCAGATCAGAAGTAAATGGTTAAAGGCAAATGTCACTATCAAGAAGTACAAGAGCAGTGTACTAATCTGACAAGCCTACCTACCAAGGTTCAGCCACAGCAGGTTCTGGAAGTTCCAGAAATGCCCTCCGACGGTCACATTCTCTCAACAGAAATATCCTTTGCACCTTGGACTATTTACGGCTGAAGAAAAGAAGAAAGATAGGAGAGAGAGACCAAGAGCTGCAATACAAGAAAAGATTCAAGCCTCCACTTTCTTCATCTGTTCTTATTTAGTTTACACTTAGCTTATTCAGAAGCAAACCCTTGTAAACACCAACCTCAAACAGTTGTTTGATTTTCCTTAAGGGACCGGGTAGGTCAGTATCCTTAAGAAGACTAGGATCTGTGTATCTTAGTGGTGATTCCTTAAGGGACCAGTTAGGTCAGTATCCTTGAGAAGACAAAGAGAGTGAATCTTAGTGTTTACTAGTTCATTGTATTGTTAGCCACTGAGCAGGTTTCTAGTGCAGTTGTAACAAACTTTGAATAGTGGATTGCCTTCATTCTAAGAAGGAAGAAATCACCTTAACGGGTGGACTGGATTAGCTTGAGGGATTTATCAAGTGAACCAGGATAAAATACTTGTGTGCTTCTCTCTTCTCTCAATCTTTATCCGCAACACCATCTATCTCAGATAAGCCGAAAAGATTTACTTTAAATCTTAAGGGGAAAGTTTTTAAACTCAAAACTTTATTCAACCCCCCCTTCTAGTCGTTTTTCACACCTTCACCATGGAGGATATGTTTTCCAGATTTTAGTTGCTTGTAGCAGGAATAAGATCTCTCAACAAAAGCTACACTACAAAAGATCATGTCATAAGGGTTATTAAAAGTCTCCCTGAAAGCTGGATGCCTTTAGTGACTTCAATAGAGCTTACAAGAGATGTTGAGCGTATGAGTTTAGAAGAACTCATCAGCATACTGAAATGTAATGAACTGAAGCTCTCAGAAATGCAGGATCTGAGGAAGAAGTCTATAGCTTTGAAATCCAAATCTGAGAAGTCTAAATCTGAGAAGCCGAAAGCTCTCCAAGCTGAAGCAGAAGAATCTGAAGAAGCATCAGAAGATTCTGATGAAGATCAGCTAACTCTGATCTCCAAAAGGCTCAACCGCATCTGGAAGCACAGGCAGAGCAAGTACAGAGGCTCTGGAAAGGCCAAAGGAAAGTTTGAATCCTCATCTGGCCAAAAGAAGTCCTCAGTCAAGGAAGTCACTTGTTTTGAATGCAAAGAATCAGGGCACTTCAAGAGTGATTGTCCAAAGCTGAAAAAGAACAAGAAGCCAAAGAAGCACTTCAAAACTAAGAAAAGTCTGATGGTGACTTTTGATGAATCAGAGTCAGAAGATGTTAACTCTGACGGTGAAGTTCAAGGACTCATGGCTATTGTCAAAGACAAAGAAGCAGAGTCAAAAGATGCAACTAACTCTGAATAAGCATCAGAGGAAGATCCTAACTCAGATGATGAAAATGAGGTATTCGCTTCTTTCTCAACCTCTGAACTAAAACATGCTCTGTCTGAAAGTTGAAAAAGAATTTCTCTGCTACTTCTAAGACTTCTGCTGAACACGAGAAAATTATATCTGAAATGAAAAATAATAATCATGCTTTAGTAAATTCTAACTCTATGCTTAAGAACCAGATTGCTAAGTTAGAAGAAGTGGTTGCTTGTGATGCCTCTGATAGTAAGAATGAATCTAAATATGAAAAATCCTTTCAAAGATTCCTAGCTAAAAGCGTAGACAGAAGCTAGATGACTTCAGTGATCTATAGCGTAAGCAGAAATGGAATGTATGACATTGACTATTCTAGACCCAGTAGAAATGAGCCACCACCTATTCCCAAGGCTAAATCCTTGTATGAACATTTTGTACCCTCTGGTACTATATTACCTGAACTGTTACCTGTTAAAGTTTCTGACCCCCCTCTCAAAAAGGGAACCTTCTCCATGTCTAAATATCATGCTAAAATTCCTTTACACTATCATGTTAAGAAACCCAAGGTGATTAGAACCTCTGAGGTAACTAACAAGAGAGGACCTAGAAAGTGGGTACCTAAGGATAAGATTATCTATGTTGCAGATATCCTTGATCGATCCACTTAAACACCAATCATGGTATCTGGACAGTGGATGCTCGCGTCACATGACGGGAGAAAGGCGTATGTTCCAAGAGCTAAAACTTAAGCTTGGAGGCGAAGTTGGCTTTGGTGGCAACGAGAAGGGTAAAATTGTTGGTACTGGTACTATTTGTGTTGATAGTAGTCCATGCATTGATAATGTATTATTGGTAGATGGCTTAACTCACAACTTATTGTCTATAAGTCAATTAGCTGACAAGGGTTATGATGTTATTTTCAATCAAAAGTCTTGCAGGGCTGTAAGTCAGATCGATGGCTCTGTTATGTTTAACAGCAAGAGGAAGAACAACATTTATAAGATCAGATTATCTGAGTTGGAATCTCAGAATGTGAAGTGCCTTCTTTTTGTTAATGAAGAGCAATGGGTATGGCAAAGACGGTTAGGGCATGCCAGTATGAGAAAGATTTCTCAGCTGAGTAAGCTCAACCTTGTCAGGGGCTTACCCGCTCTGAAGTTCTCTTCAGATGCTCTTTGTGAAGCATGTCAGAAAGGAAAATTCACAAAAGTCCCGTTCAAGGCAAAGAATGTTGTCTCAACCTCAAGGCCGTTGGAACTTTTGCATATCGACCTGTTTGGACCAGTGAAAACTGAGTCTATAGGTGGCAAAAGATATGGGATGGTCATTGTTGACGCCTATAACCGCTGGACATGGGTAAAATTTCTATCCTGCAAGGACGAGTCTCATTCTGTGTTCTCTACCTTCATTGCCCAAGTGCAAAACGAGAAGGCTTGTAGGATTGTGCGTGTCAGAAGTGATCATGGTGGAGAGTTTGAGAATGACAAGTTTGAGAATCTGTTTGATTCCTATGGAATTGCACATGATTTCTCTTGTCCCAGAACTCCTCAACAAAATGGGGTTGTTGAGAGGAAGAACAAAACTCTTCAGGAGATGGCTAGAACCATGCTCCAAGAAACTGGCATGGCAAAGAACTTTTGGGCAGAGGCAGTAAACACAGCATGTTACATTCATAACAGAATCTCTGTGAGACCAATTCTGAATAAGACTCCTTATGAATTGTGGAAGAATATAAAACCCAACATTTCTTATTTTCATCCTTTTGGTTGTGTTTGCTATGTTCTAAACACTAAGGATAAATTGCATAAGTTTGATGCTAAATCTTATAAATGTCTATTACTTGGTTACTCTGATCGATCTAAAGGTTTCAGATTTTATAAAGCTGATGCTAAAACTATTGAAGAATCTATTCATGTTAGATTTGATGATAAGCTTGACTCTGATCAGTCAAAGCTAGTTGAAAAGTTTGCAGATTTGAGTATAAATGTTTCTGATAAAGGCAAAGCTCAAGAGGAAGCTGAGCCAGAGGAAGATGAACCAGAAGAAGCTGGTCCCTCTGATTCACAACCTCAGAAGAAGAGCAGAATCATTGCGTCTCATCCTAAGGAATTGATTCTTGGTAACAAAGATGAACCAGTAAGAACCAGATCAGCCTTCAGACCCTCTGAAGAGACTCTGCTCAGTCTGAAAGGATTGGTGTCCTTAATTGAACCCAAGTCAATTGATGAAGCTCTTCAAGACAAGGACTGGATTCTGGCTATGCAAGAAGAACTGAAACAATTTTCCAAGAATGACGTTTGGAGCCTAGTGAAGAAACCTCAAAGCGTTCACGTGATTGGAACCAAATGGGTTTTCAGAAACAAGCTGAATGAGAAAGGAGGTGTAGTCAGAAACAAGGCAAGGCTAGTTGTTCAAGACTACAGTCAGCAAGAAGGAATAGACTATACTGAAACGTTTGCTCCGGTAGCAAGACTGGAAGCTATCAGACTACTGATCTCATTCTCAGTGAATCACAACATAATTCTTCATCAGATGGATGTTAAGAGTGCCTTCCTAAATGGTTACATGTCAGAGGAAGTTTATGTTCATCAACCACCAGGTTTTGAAGATGAGAAGAACCCTGACCATGTTTTCAAATTGAAGAAATCTCTCTATGGTCTCAAGCAAGCTCCCAGAGCATGGTATGAGAGACTCAGCTCATTCCTTCTGGAAAATAAGTTTGTAAGGGGTAAAGTTGATACAACTCTCTTTTGCAAAACTTACAAAGATGATATCTTAATTGTGCAAATTTATGTTCATGATATTATGTTTGGATCTGCTAATCCATCTTTATGCAAAGAGTTTTCTGAGATGATGCAGGCTGAATTTGAAATGAGTATGATGGGAGAACTCAAGTACTTTCTGGGTATACAAGTTGATCAAACACCAGAAGGAACGTACATCCATCAGAGCAAGTACACTAAAGAACTTCTGAAGAAGTTCAACATGACAGAATCTACAATTGCTAAGACTCCAATGCATCCTACATGCATCCTGGAGAAAGAAGATGCAAGTGGTAAAGTTTGTCAGAAGCTCTATCGTGGTATGATAGGATCACTTCTATACTTAACTGCATCTAGGCCAGATATTCTGTTTAGTGTTCATCTATGCGCTCGTTTCCAATCAGATCCAAGGGAAACCCACTTAACTGCTGTTAAGAGGATCCTGAGATATCTGAAAGGTACCACTAACCTTGGCTTGATGTATAAGAAAACATCAGAGTATAAGCTTTCAGGTTACTGTGATGCTGATTATGCTGGAGATAGAACTGAGAGAAAAAGCACTTCTGGAAATTGTCAATTTGTCACACCCTATTTCGGTGGCGTCACTTTAGTAACCAAAAAGAAACTTAAAGCGGAAAAACGTGAATATATTTTTTTCGTCTATAATGTAAACAAGACTGAAATAAATAAAACACAAATGCGAAAGACAACAAAACTAATGTACAATAGTAATTGCAGCCCCCGCTGCAAGTAGCAAACCTCGTCACGAGTAACCTCCAGTGACGGAAAGTAAAAGAGTGTAACGCCCGTAGGCAAAATGTACAATCCAAAAGAAAAGGTTAAGTGTCCGCAACACAAACCCTCAAAAATGAGAACGAGTTAGCCCAGATGGCCTAAAACAAGACCTCCTAAGTCTAACCAACTCTCTGTGATTCCCGTAAAGAAACCACACAAAAAGCTATAGGTGGGAAACTACCCTGTCCCCAAAGAAAACAATGACGGTCAGAGCTAAGACTCAACTCCTACACTAATCCCATCTCGAGGAGCTCACACCAGCACTAAAACCTACATGCTAGCATGATCGTCGTCCGAATTCGAAATCCAGAACGACCTAGTCTATGTACACCATCTGTCCTCCTCTCGCCACCGCGATGCGCTCCTGTTCCAGCATCTCGACCCTAGTTCCCCCCGAAGGGTGAACCGTCGTGAACCAGCCCGCCAAAGACATCTGACAAAGGGCGTAGTCCGCCAAAACACACACAGAAGACGCGAGGGTCAACTCCAAAGAATTATGTAAGTAATATCACCAATAGATACAAATAAGAGAATAGCCACTTAGGCTTATAGTTATAGATAACATCCTAGGGTTGCATTTTCCACAATGAATATAAACGACAGTAATGACAGATAGCATGCATCAAGTAGGATTAACAAATATCAAACACACTCAACAACTAAGTCAGTATGCATGTTGCATGAAATGCAGATGGCGGTTAACCCAGTTAAGCAAATGCATTCCGGAAACGGATGGACATCAACGAGTCAATCCTAGCACCAGCAACGGTGGGACCATTTCGCTCGCGTGTCTCTTACACCACACTAAGTGTAGTCAGATCAGCAGTGAACCCGAAGGTCTGCCATTTCGGTCTGCTACTAAGAGTCGCCTAAAAGCGCTCTTAAGCGGAAATCCGGGTCTTATGACCATTTTGGAATCCACCGAGGTCCGGTAACACGCCGTGTATTAACCTCCTATGTGTGCATGAATGCCATGTGATTAGCCAAACAACGTCTCCGACCTCACTCGACACGTCGCCACGTGTTCTAGCTAACTTATTGTCTCTAAAAGCATACCCTAAGGTAAAAGTCGATTCTGCGACAAAATACAATTAATCATAAAATGAGTGCAAACACTCACGATAACTCTTCGAGTCATCAATGCTTCACGAAGTCTCACGCTTCAGTGAAGTCTTATACAATCACGAAGTCTCACGCTCCAGTGAAGTTTTATGCTTTCACGAGGTCTCACGCCTCAGTGAATTTACACACTTGCACGAAGTCTCACGCTTCAGTGAAGTTCCATGCTATTCACGAGGTCTCACGCCTCAGTGAAGATCCATGCTTTTCACAAGGTCTCACGCCTCAGTGAAGTATCACGCATTCACAAGGTCTCACGCCTCAGTGAAGCTTCTCGGCACATCCCTTGGATGGCTAAACAACTGCTCAAAGAGCGAAGGAGTATCAACATACTCGGAAACTACCCGTTTCCTGGCTTATCTCTCGGATAGCCCAACAACTCAACTGGTCCCAGAGCACAAGAGTATCAACATACTCAGAACTTACCAATCTCCTCAACACTTGGATCCGACGACACTTCTCGTTTTCCAAAACTAAGATTTGCATCCTAAGCTTCCTTTCGAGTTTATTATCATTATTTGAAGGTTTAGAGGTTGTTTAATGTCTTATGAGTTTTCTTTACAAAATAATATCCTTTTAGTCTTATCGCAAATCTTATGAGTTTTCAACATCCCGTAATCCCAATTAACTCCCCGAGAATGTCTCGATCCATCATAAACATAACAAGGCCCGAATCTCATTCGTCCTATCAAACTTTCCCCCAAAATCTCAAAATAAAATCGGCATGACCTGCCCGCTATTCTCACTACTCAGAATCACAGATATCATTGAAAAGACATAATTAAATCAGCACAGTCAACAAACATGTCATATATCAACACATCCTAGAATAATTACGTAGCACTTAGCATATAAAGCATGCATCACACATCCTAGATTACCCACTTAGCACGTACCATGTAATTCAATCTCAAAAACAGTCAGTAGATGAATCATCTACATTGTCAGCCGAAGCCTCAGAAAACATTTTTCCCAATCAAACATAAACAAGTGCGGAAACAGTAAATCAAGTCGAAGTATCGACCCTAAGCATTAACTAAGGATTCAGTGAGTAGCCCTCACCTGCAGATTCTCCAGGGTTCCCGTCTAGTGTTCCTTCACAATCAATGCCTTGCTCTTCAGGAAATTCCTCAAAAGCACCTTTAGAGCAAAACCCCAGAAATCAATCACAAAGAGTCAGAAACTCAGCAAACAATACTCACTAAGGTTACACGAAGTAGTATATACTCCGAGGTACGATAATCTAGCGCGAAAGGACAAGTTTTCGAAAAAGGAATTTTCCTCCCTCCCCCCTAGGGTGCTCGGCCACTATTGGTAATTAGGTGGGTCGATTTTTCTTCGATCAAACTTGGTTCCTAGGTTATTATTAGTCGTAACTAAGGGTATTCTAAACTCGGAAAAATTATCGGATCAAAAACTGTCGCAGGGGTATTTTGGTCAATATTTTAGCTCAGAATTTGAAAACTGAAATTTCGAAAAGCAAATTGGATGGGGACGTCACCAACGACGTTTATGACAACTAATCCTACTAGCACTAAGCTAAGGCGATAGTTTTCAGCCCAAAGGACGAAGCTTTGCCTCAAAATGGGTATTTTAAGCAGAATTGAAACTCGACGGTAGTTTTTCGAGAATCGGCGAAGTATTATTAGCTAAACATGCTCTTGGGCACGTAGGGAAGATGTTTAGAATCAAAAATGAAGTTATCAGGATAGTTTTCCAAAAACCTCAAAACTATGAGCACAGAAAGACATAGAGAAAAGCTATGGAAAAGACGATCAGAGGTAAGGATTAGCGACTATACCTCGAAACCTTCAAGCAGCAACTGTTGGATCAACGATCAAGCAAGAAATGAAGAAAATCTCTTCTCCTCCTCCTCCTCCAAAGCTCGCGGGTTCAAGAGAGAAAATGGGTAAGATTTTTGTGTTTTTTTCTCATTTCTTGGCTATATATAGAGGTTGGAAAAACGCGGGAAAATGAAAGTTTCGCGAATCTGATTTTTCCGGCTTCATTCTCCGTGAATTCTAAGATTGGTTTTGGCGACATAATACCAAAACTCAAAAGAGGTCTCCTTGTATTTTAGGTGGCTAATGCAAAGTCGGTGTAAAACTATTTTACCCGATAAGTTACTTTTTGCAACGAATGTCGGAAGAGAAAACTTTCTTCTGAAGAAAGATTGAAATCATCAAGAGAAATGGGTGTACGCGTGTAGAATCTTCATTTGAAGCTCCGAATAGAAAAAGTATTCATCGTCGGTTGATTCTAGGGTTTTGAACTATCAGGGTTCTAGTTTCGGCAAACTTCCGAGGATTGGAATCGGACGTTCGTAGATTCTAGGGTTTCGCCTCGAAACGATTGTCGTATAAGGAATAAGAGAAGTTCTAACATTACTCTGAAGATTTTTGGAATTAATTTCCATCGTGACTTTAAGTGAAAACTAGCTATTTACTAGGGTTTCTGCCCTAGGTTTAAGCGTATATCGATCGTGCTATACCTTTTATCGATTTTGATGAAATCCTTAGACTTTTCCTGAACTTTCTCCTTCACAAATTTATTCCATTTGGTAAACTCTTGTTCAGGTTTTCCCTTCACGATACCTCAACCCTAATCGCGAATAAGAATTTCGTTCACTTGGCATAATCTTAAAAACATGGGTCTTACACAATTTCTGGGAAGTAACATAGTCTCATGGGCAAGCAAGAGGCAATTAACCATTGCATTATCCACTTCAGAGGCAGAATATATCTCAGCAGCCATTTGCAACACTCAGATGCTCTGGATGAAACATCAGCTAGAGGATTATCAAATCCTTGAGAGCAATATCCCAATCTATTGTGATAACACTGCTGCAATTTCACTGAGTAAGAATCCTATCTTACACTCAAGCGCAAAACACATTGAGGTAAAGTATCATTTTATTAGAGATTATGTTCAGAAGGGCCTACTTCTTCTGAAGTTTGTTGATACTGACCATCAATGAACAGATATCTTTATAAAGCTCTTAGCAGAGGATAGATTTAATTTCATTATGAAAAATCTGAATATGGACTTTTGTCCAGCATGAAGATGGATCAGAACCTCTGGCTAAGATGCTTCTCTATCAGAAGATGTCTAGTTCAGAAGGTAACTCTATCAGAGGTTAAGTACCCATTGGTGCCTACTCTGAAGCTGAGACAATAAACGTGTGTCAGTTGCTATGATACATCGTTCCTTGTGCCCGTGCTGACAATCTGTTGTAATGAGTGCAGATTTGCTTTTCTTCACCGTGTGATAAGTGTATTAACTGTTTGTAATAATGTCTTTAATTTTTAACCGTTGATTTTACTTTGTTTTTTAATCAACAACGGTTACCTTCTAAAACACGCACACACGTTTCCCATCACTTTCGGTTTTACCTTCTCTCTCATGTTTTTGCAAAACCCTTATCTTCTTCAATTCTCTCTCGCTTTCAACATCTTCTCTTCTACCCAAACCTTCATCCTCAACAATGGTGAATCAAGAAAGAGCTGACTCCGGTGACAAGTCTGATTCCGCCGATGGAAGAGTTTTTTCCAATTTGGTTGTGGGTCTTCCAACAGGGCAAGTGGGTCCTGTTCAGCGTCCTCGTTCGACTGAGAGTGACCAACATGAAGTGCAAGATGTAACGCCCCGATTTCTCAAGCATCAAGTAATTACCAAAATTTCGCAAATAATTTACTCTTCTTTATTTACTGATAAGGGTTCATTTTTCCTTTTTAGAAAACTCTTTATTATCACGTCTCCAGAAAACTTCTTTATCCTAACTCCGACGAAAGAACAATAAATATAAACAGCAGAATAATAATGATAACTTGAAATAAAGTCATAATCAACGTCGCGCATTAAATGACATCATCATAAAACAACCGTAGAAAATAATGTCGTGGCCACACCCATGTGTGGGAAAAACCCACTGTGAAAGTAATCCGGTTACATAAAATAGCCAATTGCCTCCTCAAGTTTAGCAAAATAAGAAAATAAATAAATAAATGAAGTTCCAAGGACAGATATGCGCTCTCACTGGGACCCCCATGCACTCACTGCCCCTCTTGCCCCGCAGAGTCCTTCTTCGGAACCTCGACCTCACCAATGATGCACACATCTCCGACATAGTTCTTCCGAATCCCCGAGGTGTCGGTCCCCCAGGCTTCGTCATCGTACTGGTCCTCAAGTTTCATGGTCCACCGATGGACATGTGCCATCGTCGTCGTTCTCGTCATCTACCCCCCCCCCAAATAAACACATAGCAAACAAGAAAGGGTCAGGTCAAACAGAAAAACAATAACAAATCACAGTAAGGAACAGTATATTTATATATATAACATATCTCTTATGGAAAGTTTCAAGTTAATTAGTCAATGCTAACGGATTCCTCACTTCACACAACCCACCAAAACTCCTTGGCCAATCACGTGCGTCCACAGAGGCACCATTCTCAGAGGGGGACTCACCGTCCAAGACCTCAATCACGTGGATCCACAGTATCCACAAAACACATCACGTGCGTCCGCAGAGGCACAGTTCTCAAGAAAATCTCCCTCGCGTGCAAGGTACCATCGTTCTCATGGTCCATAGTCCACTCTAGACCTATGTCCATCTCAAATCTCATCATTAAAATTACACTTGCATGCGAGTTATGTCTCATTCTCTTTTAAGTTTGGCTCTATGGTTATCCTAGAGTCTTATTAAATCTTGTCTCAACTATGTTAGCACAATATCACATTCACAATGAATAAAGGGAATTACGGCTAGGTGAGCGACCCCTTATTCAATTTATTAATAAACAAAATAATTTACTTAAGAAATATCATGAATATAAATCTCATGCATCTCAACACATAATTCATAGCAATTCCATTAATCATAGCATCATGTGAACTTGTGCATAAATCGGAAGAAAGAATTTCACCCAAAACCCTTAAAAGAGTCTCGGCCATTTTTTTTAAAAGACAGCAGGAACAGCGCTCACTAAAATCGACCTACAGAGCTCGTTTCTCAACCAAAATTTTCGCAATACACATGTCTGGAAAGCTAATTCAAAATCCCACAACTGTCTAGTTTACCACTGTTTCATCTGAAGACCGGAAATAGGTGATATCGGGCCATGAAGAGCGCTGTCCAGTGCAGAAAACTGGCAGGGTCACTTCTGCCCTAAGTTAAAATTTTGGAGATGCAAGTACACGGTTTCAAAGCCATTTTCCAGCAACTAAAACATTTTATAGTCATGTGGAATCATCCATAGAAAATATTTCAGAACCTAACACATCTCAAACATCATGTTGGACAATTAAGTTTCATGTCAAACTTAGCAAGTATTGCATGGGATCTTCAGAAAGCATCAAGAACTAAAGCAAGAATAGCATATGGAATAACACATGGCTCATGGCAAATCCAGTAAGAACATGATCATAAGAAGAATCCAGCAAGTTAATCCCAATATCCAACCCTCATGCAAAACCCTCCAACACAAACCTTTCATATCAAGTCATGGCAAACAATTTCCTAATGAAGCTACCCATCCTAGACCAGCCCTTACCTTGAGGGTGATCTGAATATAGAGGAAGTAAGGTTCAGAAAGTCGACTCCCCTTGCTGTCCAATGTTCTCTCCACGCGTTCCTCTTCCTTTCCCTCTCCCGCTCGCGTCGCACTCTCTCTCGCAGTCGCTCCCTCCTCCTCTCTTGCTGGCGGCGGCCGGCGGTGGTTGGGTGGGTGCTGGGGTGGCAGCCGGTGATGGTGAGGAGATGGTGATGATGGCTCTCTGTAGTGTTTGGTGTTTCACGTGTTTGTTTTCTGTTTTGCACAGTAGGAAAAAAAAAGAAATAGGATTTCCCCCCTTTTGTTAGTGTGGCTAGGGTTTTCATAACCATAGCTCCATCTTTTGCAATCCAAACACACTTGGCCCACTAAGCTTCCTCTTAATCTTCTGATTATGATCTCCTGAGCCCACTAATCAGCCCAATTAAGACATTAAACAAGGCTTTAACCCAAAGTTTTAAATTAGAGTTCGCAAGGTCTGGACAGTTGGACCTTTGTCTATTGAATCACAAATATCTAGAGCTATAGACGTCGGATTAACGCGAAACTACTTGGAGAATTTTCTTAACTTAAAGGGCTACAACGCTCATGAAGGAAGTTTTCCTAAATGAGGTCGTTAAGACCCTCTACAAATTCACACAAGTTGACAGGAGGAATCTGTCAACCTTCAAACTTAACTTAAAAATTCATCTTATTCAAAGTTTTGCATAAATGGCACTAAGACAAGTCTAGGGCCTTACAATACCACCCCCCTTAAAATAGTTTCGCCCTCGAAACTTAAGGGTTTACAAATAAATCGGGATGTGACCCCCGCATCTTATCCTCTAACTCCCAAGTTGTGTCGCCGGTCGCTTGATTCCATACGACCTTCACTAAAGGCACCTCCATGTTCCTCAGGCTCTTTATGCTTCGGTCGACGATCTTGATGGGTGGCATCTCTATCGTCAGATCATCCTTCAACTGAATATCGTCGGGCGCAATCACATGCGAATCATCCGCCATGTACTTCCGCAATTGCGACACATGAAGAACATCGTGGATGTTGGATAGGAACGGTGGTAAGGCGATCCTATACGCCACCGGTCCAACTCGCTCCGTAATCTGGTACGGCCCAATAAACCTCGGAGTAAGCTTCTTGGACTTGATTGCCCTTCCGATACCTGTCATCGGGGTAACCCGCAAGAAGACATGGTCTCCGGCTTGAAACTCTAGCTCCTTCCGCCGGTTGTCGGCATAACTCTTTTGGCGACTCAGCGCGGTCCTCATCTTCTCTTGAATTCGCCTGACCTCCTCGGTGGTCTGTTGTACCAATTCCGGGCCAATCACCAAGTTTTCTCCATCTTGATGCCAGCACAAAGGCGTACGACACCTCCGACCGTACAAAGCTTCGTGAGGTGCCATACCTATGCTCGCATGGAAGCTATTGTTGTAGGTGAATTCGATCAATGGCAACATCTCATCCCAACTGCCTTTGTGGTCCAACACGCAAGCCCTTAGCAAATCTTCCAGCGACTGGATTGTCCTCTCTGTCTGTCCATCGGTTTACGGATGGTAGGCAGAGCTCAATCTCAATTTAGTTCAGAGGGCCTGCTGCAAAGCTCCCCAAAAGTGAGAGGTAAACCTCGGATCTCTGCCTGACACGATGCTGGTCGGCACACCATGCAGACGCACAACCTCGGCCACATAAATCTCCGCCAATTTCTCCACCTTGTACTTCAGGTTAATCGGGATAAAATGAGCGGTCTTTGTCAAACGATCAACAACAACCCAAATTGCATCGAATCTCCGTCGAGTTAAAGGTAGAGCTGTCACAAAATCCATGGAAATACTGTCCCATTTCCACTCTGGAACATCTAACGGTTGCAACTTCCCTGCAGGTTTCTGATGCTCTACTTTCTCCTTTGGATAAGTCAATCATGTAGAAACATACTCAGCGACTAGTTTCTTCATCCCAGGCCACCAGAAGTGAAGTTTCAAATCCTGATACATCTTGTTCATTCCGGGATGGATACTCAATCTACTCTTGTGCCCTTCATCCAAGATCAGTTTCCTCATTTCTGCATCATTAGGCACACAAATTCGTCCCTTGCAACGTAAAATGTTGTCGTTTCCAATAGAAAATTCTGGTACTTTTCCTTGAGTCACAAGGTTTCGCCACTCAGCTATCCCTTCATCAGTCTCTTGTCTAAACTTTATCTCTTCCAAGAGTCCACTTGACACCGTCACCATTCCAAAACTCAATCTTCCTGGTGCGAGCTTAACGTCCAAGCTCAGGTCTCGGAAAGCCTCCAACAGTTCTAACTCCTTGACCATCATTGAGGACACATGTATAGCCTTCCGACTGAGAGCGTCAGCTACAACATTACTGTTGGTCAATTCGCAAGTGTACGAATACCTCCGGGTTTCAAAGATTGGTTTTGGTTGATTGTGACGAAAGATTTGCAAAAGAGCAATGCTGAAAATAATGTAAATAACAATGATGGAAAATTGCCTTGGGTTTTTGATCATCTAATCCATTTTAGTCCACCTATCCTATGCATGTGAATCCTTGATTTAACTCTTGTTGATGTAGCCTATGTACTTACTAGTTGATTCCTCACAAAAGTAATTCTCTCAAATTGAAAGTTAAGCCCAATTCCTTGTGTATTTAAACATTCATAAGAGGTAAATAAGCATGTTTATTCAGGCCAGCAAAACCCTACCCTCACTCTATGCCTAGAAGCAAGTATAGAAGGATCTATTCCAATTCATGTCCCTAAATCATAACAAATTTCCATTTGACTATAATCTAGCCTATAGCAAAGGTGCACCAAAGCTAGGCATGCAATAAGGAATTGAAATACAAGATTGAATCAAGACTCATGCATAGAGATAGGATTTAACAAACTAAAATTTCATAGAATCTCTTAACCCAAAGCAAAAAAGTAAACTAGCCACTCATGGATAGTGAATTCATGAAGAAAGTGTAAAGAAAACCTGAGAAAAATACAAGTTGGAAGCCTCCCTTGGCCCCAAAGTTCTCCTCAGCTCTCAAACTTGATCAAAAATGAGTAAAATGTCCAAATGTATCAAAGAAATTGGCCTAAGCCTTATTTATAAGCAAAATAAACGAAACTGGGCGCTCAGGCGCCAATTCAGAGCGCCTGAGCGCCAATTGCATGTTGAAAAACATGCCTCTGGACCCAATTGGCGCCTAGGCGCCCACTCCCAGCGCCTAGGCGCTTAAGCTCGCCTAAAAAGGACTTTTTGGCTTTTGAAACTCCTCTTTTCAATTCTCTTTAAGTTCTTCATCAATTCCATGCTTCTTGGCCTTCTTTCACCTTCAGTTTCTGCTCTCCAAACCAAACCAACAAGTCAAGGAAGATTCTAGAAGCTCCAAGAGCTCATTAGCACAAGAGGTCCTTCATAAAACACAACAAAACCATGCAAGTCCTAAACTTTACTTAAAATGCAAGAAAACTACCTCTAAAACTACTAAATTACCAAAACAAAATAAAGACTAAAGAAAAGAATAAAAATGCATGAGAATGCATGAAACACTACATGAGACTCATCAAAAAGACTCAAAACAAACAAAGAAATGACCCTAAAAACACTACTAAAATAGGGTCATCACACCACTATACTCAACGGCAGCTCGTCCTCGAGCGTAAATAACACTCGCTTGCCCTCAAGGGCAAGAAATGCTCCCACACAAGTGCTCTCAACAAGGAATACTTCACAAAAACAGGGGGACAAAGTAATCACAGCTAGTTCCAAGAGAAAGACCCAACAACCTACTTCATGCATCTTTTGAAAAGAGAAGAGTGTAGAGTCCGTTCATGGGAAGCATATAGAACTAAAAATCCTAAGATGAAATGTTCATTTAGTGCACTGAGCACACAAACAAGTTCATAGGTCCTGAATGTCATTCACTCCGTAGCAGCAAAGATTAAGCATGCAAATATTCAAAGAGACTTCAAAAAGGGTTGAAACATTGGCTAGGTAAAACATGATGGTGGTTGGTCCCTAAGGGAAGACTAGGCTTTCAAGCACATTGAGTGTGGTCCTCTCCTAATAACCTCGGAGCTTACAACACACTTTTCTTTTTACAAGTCTCTTGCACCCACCTTTTTGGTTAGGAGTTCTTTTTCTTTCTTTTTTTTTTTACTGATTTTTTTCTTTTTAGGGCAAGAGACTATTTCTCAATTTTCGGCTCCACTCAAATGAAACAAGGACCAACACTCCCCAATATTCCAACCAAAACATCCATCCCAAACTTGGCTACAACAAGATTCTCCAATTAAGCTCAAATGGGACAACTAAGGGCAATGTTCAACCACAAACTCAGAATCTCAAGAAATCCTATAAGTCTCAAGAATAAAACAGAAATCACTAAGCATGCTATGAGCGAAATTAACGCAGAAACAAGAATTGCAAGTGAGTCAGGATCCTCCAGAGAATTTTTATGGTGAAGGGTCAAAGATAGACCCTTAATGGACTCACACCGACTCCTTTCTCAAGAGACACTCGGAAGACCGAAGTCTCCTCCTCTCTTCCCCAACATGCAATCACTCATCCCCAAAAACAACAACAAGTATTCGCAAAAGCATTTTCAAAAACAGCACTAGTAGGGAAGCAAAACTATAGCTAAAAGCATGTGAGTATAGGGAAGTAAAAGACCCAAAAACAAAAAGCTAATTAACAATGCATGACAAAAAGAAAAAGAAAAACTACAAATTGAAAAATATGCCAAAGATGCATGACCTAAACTAAGGGTAGAAATACCTCAATAAACTCACTCCATGGGGTCATGGTCACCCCTTCCATCGCCATAATCCGGATGAACACCGGCATCATGCATCAAGCTCAAGTCTATCATCCCCTGCTCCAAGGTATTAAAATCCAAGGTCCCATTGTACCTGGGGTCTAATGTGCTACCTCCCCTCCAATGGAGGTCAAGATCCCTGTGTAGGCGATCTTGCCTCAAAAACATCCGCCCGAAAGCGGCCTCCATCCAAGCAGGAGAAGGGTTAGCACGTGGTGGAGTAACCACCTCATTCACCACCTCAACATTTTCTTCTTCCTCTTCTTCTTCTCCCTCTTCTTCTTCATCTTCTTCCGCTGGCTCCTCAGGATCCTCTTCCTCTTCCTCCTCTTGAGGCATCCTTGCCGTCCATTCCTTATAAAGTTTAGCGATCCTCTCCTTACTGAGCAGAGGTGCCACAGGCAACCTCTTCTCAATAACATGGACTGGCCTCCTAGCTCTGTCCCTCACCGCATGAATCAAAGAGCAAATCAAGTGAGGAAAGATGGGCCGATGCTTGTCTTTACTCCTGTTGTAGAGGGAATAAATCCGACCAGCAATGATGGTGGCCACGTCCATAGGATGACCTCTCACGATGCAATAGATAGCAACCAATGTAACCTCTCTAACTTCAGATTTGTTAGAGCTAGGAATGAGTGAATCCTGCAAAAATTCTACCCAAACTCTAGCCAGCGGTGTCATATCCTTCCTTCTCACAAAAATGATCTCATCTTCAACTGCTTCCCAGTCCCGCCCAGGCCTAACAATCACTGCCTTCATGTCTTCCAAGATCTCCGGTGACTTCTCCTCTAAGAGCTCATGATAAGTGGACTTCTCGGGGAAAAGCTCCTTCTCTTGGTCCTCCGTGAGGAGACCAAGATGCCTGCGAATGACTGTTGGATTGTAGTCAATCACATCTCCCCTGAACCAAGATGAATTCACCGGTGGCCTGGACCTGTCCTCTTGATTGTCACAGTAAGTGTTCGCGTAGAACTCCCTAACCATGACTTCACAAGCAAACGGAATGGGGTTGACCCAATTCTTCCACCTCCTAATCTCCATGGCTTCTTGCATGCCCAAGAGGTCTCTCCTTCCCTCCCGATACAAAACTCCCCGCTCCTTCACACACTCCTTGTGTGCTAGGTGAGCTCGGTAAAACTCCTCCTTAATCGCTGATAGGAAGCGGGAGCGATCAAAACTCCTGGAGGTGGAGGAAGAAGCTGCAGCTCTTGTGTTGGTTCTTGCTCTTTTTACAGGCATCTGCAAAGTTGTTAGCCCATACACAAGCCACAAATGTTAGAAATGTTAGTTCAAAAATAAAAAGAAAAGAAAGAAGAAACTTTGTACAAAAACAAAAATAGAACAACCTAAGAGCACCCAACAAGTTTCTTAGTGATTTTGGCAAAGAGAGAAAAATTACCACAAGCACTCGCCAAAAATCGACTAAGAGAACCAATTGAGGCATTCTATCAAACAACCTATAAGCAAAAGCTAAACTAAACTAATCCACAAAATCCTAACTACCCATTCCTCACAAACTCACCACCCCTTTCTAATTAAGCACAAAATCAACCCAATATGAACATACACAACCCAAACCCAACTTGCACTAGCACAAATTCACTCACCCTTACCCAAAAGAAGCATGCATTGCAAAACTCATGAACTATGGTGAAGGAAAGTGGAAAATGGAACTTACCTTGACTTGAGAGTGAGTGGGTTCAAGTGGAATAGACTTGATGCAATGCAGAACTTTGAAGTAAAAGGAAAAGCCAATGTGTGTGCAAGTGAGAAATGAGAAGTGGAAATGGGGTATGGAGAGAGTGGGGTGCGTTTTTTATGGGAGAATGGGAGTTAAGAGTGGGAAAATGAAAGGTTGTGGTTTTAAAACCCAAAATCTGGCAGAAACAACGTATAGGAGCGCTCGAGCGCTCATGGGGAACGCTCAGGCGCTCGTGCCAGATACAGAGGCAGTGCCTCTGCCACTAATTGGCGCCTAGGCGCCCATGAATTGGCGCCTAGGCGCTCAACCCAGTTTTTTCACAAAAATTTTACTTTTTTTCTCTTTTTTTTTTTGAAATTAAACACCTAAAATACTACAAAATTAAAAGATAGAAAATAACAAAATTAAAAGAATGGGTTGTCTCCCATTTAGCCCTGGGTTATAGTCCTAGGTGGACTCTCCTTCCGATGGAGTTAGGAAGGAAATTCCTTTCCATTGATTAGCTTACCACAAGTGCAAGGAAGAAACCTTGTACAAAACCTCTGGAGTAAATCCTCCCATGAGGCTATGTCCTCTTGCTCATCAAACCAAGCTCTAGCCTCCCTCGTCAAAGAATGAGGGAAGAGTTTAATCTTCACTTCATCACTTGAAACACCCTCAATCTTAGCAAGGGTGCTAGCTTGGGTAAACTTCACCATATGAGCATGCAAGTTCTCGTACTTGGACCCCCCATACTTGTTACCATTAACAAGCTTGATGAGAGCCGGATGAAACTCATCAATTTGGGCATTAACTTTGGGGATCTCTTCCGAAACCTTCGACCTGCTTCTAATCACATCACAGACAAAGTCATTGTCATGGTTAGTCTCAATCATAGGATTAAAAACAGAAAACCGTACCTTTTCCTTACCAACACGGAGAATGAGGTGACCCTTGTCAACGTCAATCTTAGCTCTACCAGTAGCTAAGAAATGTCGACCAAGAATGAGAGGAATCTTCTCATCCTCCTCCATATCAAACACAAAAAAGTCCACGGGGAACACATACTTGTCCACCCGCACCATTACATCCTCCACAATCCCATATGGAGTCTTGAGGGATCGATCCGCCATTTGCAAGGAGAGCATGGTTGGGGTAACCTCTCCTAGGTTAAGCCTCTCAAACATGGTGAGCGGCATCAAATTGATACTCGCTCCAAGATCATACAAGGCTTCCACATCCGCCATGCCTTCAATTTCCACCGGAATAGTGAAACTTCCGGGGTCCCATCTTTTTTTTGGCATCTTCCGCTGCAAAATGGCACTACATTCCTCCGTCATCAACATTGTCTCATCTACTCCCTTCAATCTTCTTCTCTTATGCAGAATATCCTTCATAAACTTAGCATACATATGTAAGATCAAGTTTTGATCTAGTAGTACAACTCTATGTTTTGATGATTACAAGTTAACCTTTTGATATGAACAATTGTGGTACTCTAACGTGTTTTTCTGAGTGTGCTATTTACAGGCTCTGACCTCAACTCAATCTCACACAAATCAGAAGCACTGTGTATAAAGAGCGACCCAAGCAACGCTTTCGCATTCACCATGTTCAGTATGAACAGTGGAAAAGCTTCAGAAGTTCTGAAGTTATACAAACTCTGATGTGGACTCAGTCACTAGAAGTTCTGAAGATCCAGAAAGTCTGATAACCAAGAAACACTGAAGGCTCAGATACTCTGATGGTGTAGAAGACTCTGAAGATCCAGAAGCTGATTAGTGAAATTCTGATGTCCAGAAGCAAGATACTCTGAAGACCATGTACTTCCCTCTGAGTTCAGAATCAGAAGAAACAATGGTCAGAGGATCTGGGCTTTCCCTCTGACTCTGATCAACCGGCTTCACAAGTTCCAATATGAAGCATTCCCCTGATCAGAAGTCTCCTAGGTTTAAAGGTCAAGTCGCTATCCAAGTACAAAAGCAACTGTACCTTCCTGACGACCTACCTAACAGTCTCAGACACAGCAGAAGCTGGATTTTCCAGAACTGCCCTCCAGCGGTAGCATTTCCCATGCAACGCTCAACCCTAATCCTTGGAGTATATAAAGAGGCTGAAGACTGAAAGAAGCGGCTAGAAGCATTCACATACGCGCAAGACAAATTCAAATTCTTCTAAGCTTTCTTTCATCTGAAATTCATTGAGTTTACTATTAGCTTTTTAGAAGCAAATCTCTTGTAAACAATTCTTTGATAAACAGTTTGTTTAGTTCCTTTAGGAGATCAAGGTTGATCGGATCCTAGAGAAGACTAAGAGAGTGAATCTTAGTGTGAGCTAAGTCAGTGTAATTGTTAGTCACTTGTAGGTTTCAAGTGCAGTTGTAACTCTTACCTGATTAGTGGATTGCCTTCATTCTAAGAAGGAAGAAATCACCTTAACGGGTGGACTGGAGTAGCTTGAGTGATTTATCAAGTGAACCAGGATAAAATCCTTGTGTGCTTTTCTATCTCTTATCTTTAGCACTTAAGTTCTCGAAAGATTTGCCAAAATCTTTAAGGTGGAAGCTTTATACTGAAAACGTTATTCAAACCCCCCCCCCTTTCTTCCGTTTTTCATACCTTCAATTGGTATCAGAGCGCAAGTTCTGATTATCACACCTAACAGTGTTCAGTGATCCGGGCCGGTGTGAAAAACAATGGCTGCCACCACCAGTGAAACTCAAAGAGATGGTTACAATGCAAAGCCTCCTATGTTCGACGGTCAAAGGTTCGAATATTGGAAAGATAGACTGGAAAGTTTCTTTCTGGGTTTCGATGCAGATCTCTGGGATATTATTGTGGATGGCTACGAGCGTCCAGTTGATGCATATGGCAAGAAGATCCCAAGGTCAGAGATGACTGCAGATCAAAAGAAACTGTACTCACAACATCACAAAGCAAGAGCAATTCTTCTAAGTGCTATTTCCTATGAAGAGTACCAGAAGATTACAGATCGTGAGTTTGCGAAAGGCATTTTCGAATCTCTGAAGATGTCTCATGAAGGAAACAAGAAAGTCAAAGAATCAAAGGCATTGTCTTTGATTCAAAAGTATGAATCCTTCATCATGGAGCCAAATGAGTCCATTGAAGAAATGTTCTCCAGATTTCAGTTCCTTGTAGCTGACATACGACCTCTCAACAAGAGCTACACAACAAAAGATCATGTCATAAGGGTCATCAGGTGTCTTCCTGAAAGTTGGATGCCTTTAGTGACTTCAATAGAGCTCACGAGAGATGTTGAGAATATGAGTTTAGAAGAACTCATCAGCATTTTGAAATGCCATGAGCTGAAGCGCTCAGAGATGCAAGATCTGAGGAAAAAGTTTATAGCCTTGAAATCTAAATCTGAAAAGGCTAAGGCTGAGAAGTCAAAAGCTCTTCAAGCTGAAGAAGAGGAATCTGAAGAAGCATCAGAAGATTCTGATGAAGATGAGCTGACTCTGATCTCCAAGAGACTCAATCGCATCTGGAAGCACAGGCAGAGCAAATACAAAGGCTCTGGAAAGGCAAAAGGAAAGTCTGAATCCTCAGGTCAGAAGAAGTCCTCACTTAAGGAAGTCACATGCTTTGAGTGCAAAGAATCAGGGCACTACAAAAGTAACTGTCCAAAGTTGAAGAAGGACAAGAAGCCAAAGAAGCACTTCAAGACAAAGAAGAGTCTGATGGTGACATTTGATGAATCAGAGTCAGAGGATGTTGACTCTGATGGTGAAGTCCAAGGACTCATGGCTATTGTCAAAGACAAGGAAGCAGAGTCAAAGGGAGCTGTTGACTCTGAATCAGAATCAGAAGGAGATTCTAACTCAGACGATGAAAATGAGGTATTCGCTTCTTTCTCTACCTCTGAACTGAAACATGCATTGTCTGATATCATGGATAAATATAACTCCTTATTGTCTAAGCATAAGAAGCTGAAAAAGGACTTATCTGCTGTTTCCAAGACTCCTTCTGAACATGAGAAAATTATTTCTGATTTGAAAAATGATAATCATGCCTTGATCAATTCTAACTCTGTGCTTAAGAACCAGATTGTTAAGTTAGAAGAAATTGTTGCCTGTGATGCCTCTGATTGTAGAAATGAGTCTAAGTATGAAAATTCTTTTCAAAGATTCCTAGCTAAAAGCGTGGATAGAAGCTTAATGGCTTCAATGATCTATGGCGTAAGCAGAAATGGAATGCATGGCATTGGCTATTCTAAACCAATTAGA
Organism: Lotus japonicus; assembly: GCF_012489685.1. NCBI lineage: Eukaryota > Viridiplantae > Streptophyta > Magnoliopsida > Fabales > Fabaceae > Lotus > Lotus japonicus. The sequence goes on along the minus strand of NC_080045.1, from coordinate 26,289,175 downwards.
AATGAGCCCTCTGTGTCTAAAGCCCTCTGTGGTACCATATTGCCTGATCCTTTACCTGCTAAAGTTGCAAAAAACCCTCTTAAAAAGGGATCCTTCTCTATGACTAAATATCATGCAAATATTCCTTTAAAATATCATGTTGAGACACCCAAGGTGATCAGAACCTCTGGGGTAACTAACAAGAGAGGACCCAGAAAGTGGGTACCTAAGGACAAGATTATCTATGTTGCAGATATCCTTGATAGCTCAACTGAAACACCAATCATGGTATCTGGACAGTGGATGCTCGCGTCACATGACGGGAGAAAGGCGTATGTTCCGAGAGCTGAAACTTAAGCATGGAGGCGAAGTTGGCTTTGGAGGAAATGAAAAGGGTAAAATTGTTGGTACTGGTACTATTTGTGTAGATAGTAGTCCATGCATTGATAATGTGTTATTGGTAGACGGCTTAACACATAACTTATTGTCTATAAGTCAATTAGCTGACAAGGGTTATGATGTTATATTCAATCAAAAGTCCTGCCGGGCTGTAAGTCAAATCGATGGCTCTGTTCTGTTTAACAGCAAGAGGAAGAACAACATTTATAAGATCAGATTATCTGAGTTGGAGGCTCAGAATGTGAAGTGCCTTCTGTCTGTTAATGAAGAGCAGTGGGTATGGCATAGACGGTTAGGGCATGCCAGTATGAGAAAGATTTCTCAGCTGAGCAAGCTAAACCTTGTCAGGGGCTTACCCAATCTGAAGTTCGCTTCAGACGCTCTTTGTGAAGCATGTCAGAAAGGCAAATTCACAAAAGTCCCTTTCAAGGCAAAGAATGTTGTCTCAACCTCAAGGCCGTTGGAACTTCTGCATATCGACCTTTTTGGACCAGTGAAAACTGAGTCTATAGGTGGCAAGAGATATGGGATAGTTATCGTTGATGACTATAGCCGCTGGACATGGGTAAAGTTTCTAACCGGCAAGGATGAGTCTCATGCTGTGTTCTCTACCTTCATTGCTCAAGTGCAAAACGAGAAGGCTTGTAGGATTGTGCGTGTCAGAAGTGACCATGGTGGAGAGTTTGAGAATGACAAGTTTGAGAGTCTGTTTGATTCCTATGGAATTGCACATGATTTCTCATGTCCCAGAACTCCTCAACAAAATGGTGTTGTTGAGAGGAAGAACAGAACTCTTCAGGAGATGGCTAGAACCATGCTCCAAGAAACTGGCATGGCTAAGCACTTTTGGGCAGAGGCAGTAAATACAGCATGTTACATTCAGAACAGAATCTCTGTGAGACCAATTCTGAATAAGACTCCTTATGAATTGTGGAAGAACATAAAACCCAACATTTCTTATGTTCATCCTTTTGGCTGTGTTTGTTATGTTCTCAATACTAAGGATAGATTGCATAAATTTGATGCTAAGTCTTCTAAGTGTCTATTACTTGGTTATTCTGAGAGATCTAAAGGTTTTAGATTTTATAATACTGATGCTAAGATTATTGAAGAATCTATTCATGTTAGATTTGACGATAAGCTTGACTCTGACCAGTCAAAGCTAGTGGAGAAGTTTGCAGATTTAAGCATTAATGTTTCTGACAAAGGCAAAGCTCCATAGGAAGCTGAGCTAGAGGAAGATGAACCAGAGGAAGAAGCTGGTCCCTCTAACTCACAAACTCTGAAGAAGAGCAGAATCACTGCAGCTCACCCTAAGGAATTGATTCTGGGCAACAAAGACGAACCAGTCAGAACCAGATCAGCCTTCAGACCCTCTGAAGAGACCTTGCTCAGCCTGAAAGGATTGGTGTCCTTAATTGAACCCAAGTCCATAGATGAAGCTCTTCAGGACAAGGATTGGATTCTGGCTATGGAAGAAGAATTGAATCAATTCTCCAAGAACGATGTTTGGAGCTTAGTGAAGAAGCCTGAGAGTGTCCATGTAATTGGAACAAAATGGGTATTCAGAAACAAGCTGAATGAGAAAGGAGATGTAGTCAGAAACAAGGCAAGGCTGGTTGCTCAAGGCTACAGCCAGCAGGAAGGAATAGACTACACTGAAACATTTGCTCCAGTAGCAAGACTGGAGGCAATCAGACTGTTGATCTCTTTTTCAGTGAATCATAACATAGTTTTACATCAGATGGACGTGAAGAGTGCCTTCCTAAATGGTTATATTTCAGAGGAAGTCTATGTTCATCAACCCCCAGGTTTTGAAGATGAGAAGAAGCCAGACCATGTGTTCAAATTGAAGAAGTCACTCTATGGTCTGAAGCAAGCTCCCAGAGCATGGTATGAGAGACTCAGCTCATTTCTTCTGGAAAATGAGTTTGTAAGGGGTAAAGTAGATACAACTCTTTTTTGCAAGACTTATAAAGATGATATCTTAATTGTGCAAATTTATGTTGATGATATTATATTTGGTTCTGCTAATCAATCTCTATGCAAAGAATTTTCTGAGATAATGCAGGCTGAATTTGAGATGAGTATGATGGGAGAATTAAAGTACTTTCTGGGAATACAAGTTGATCAAACACCAGAAGGAACATATATCCATCAGAGCAAGTACACTAAAGAACTTCTGAAGAAGTTCAATATGCTGGAATCTACAGTGGCCAAGACTCCAATGCATCCTACATGCATTCTGGAGAAAGAAGATAAAAGTGGTAAAGTATGTCAGAAGCTCTATCGTGGCATGATAGGTTCACTTCTATACTTAACTGCATCTAGGCCAGACATACTATTTAGTGTTCATTTATGTGCTCGTTTCCAATCAGATCCAAGGGAAACCCACTTAACTGCTGTTAAGAGGATCCTAAGGTATCTGAAAGGCACCACTAACCTTGGCTTGATGTATAAGAAAACATCAGAGTACAAGCTTTCAGGTTATTGTGATGCTGATTATGCTGGAGATAGAACAGAGAGAAAAAGTACTTCTGGAAATTGTCAATTTCTGGGAAGCAATCTAGTCTCATGGGCAAGCAAGAGGCAATCAACCATTGCACTATCAACTGCAGAGGCAGAATATATCTCAGCAGCAATATGCAGCACTCAGATGCTCTGGATGAAACATCAGCTGGAGGATTATCAGATCCTTGAGAGCAATATCCCAATCTATTGTGATAACTCTGCTGCAATCTCATTGAGTAAGAATCCTATCTTGCATTCAAGGGCAAAGCACATTGAGGTAAAGTATCATTTTATTAGAGATTATGTACAGAAGGGCGTACTTCTTCTGAAGTTTGTTGATACTGACCATCAATGGGAAGATATCTTTACAAAGGCCTTAGCAGAGGATAGATTTAATTTTATTCTGAAAAATCTGAACATGGACTTTTGTCCAGAGTGAAGATGGATCAGAACCTCTGACTATGATACTTCTTGATCAGAAGATGTCTAGTCCAGAAGGTAACTCAATCAGAGTGTGTGTACCCATTGGTACTGACTCTGAAGCTGAGACAGCAACACGTGTGTCAGTATTTCTGATTCATAGTTCCTTGTGCCCGTGTGACAGTCTGTCATGATTGCGTGTAGATGTGCTTCTCTCCTGTGTGTGATATGTGTATTTACTGTTACAATCTATCTTTAATTTTCAACCGTTGATTTTAAATTGCTTTTTGAATCAACAACGGTTATTTGTCAAAACCCACTATACACACACGATCTCCTTCACTTCCGGTTTTAACTCTCTCTCTCTCTTGCTATTTCAAAACCGCTTATCCTCGATTTCTCTCTCGATCTCTCTTCATCTTTCAACCTTCATCTTCTACCTAAACCTTCAACCGCTCCAAAAATGGTGAGTCAAACCAGAAGAGCTACTGCAGATGCAACCCAGTTCCCTCATATGGTAGTTGGTCTAGCAACAGGTCAAAGGGGTCCTGAGAATCCGACTCAAGATCAAGGTCAAGCTCAAGAGCAGATTTTTCCGATTGCAGAACGGGGCTGTGCCGTTCACTGCGTATATGCTCCTGAGGAACTTCAAGTACTGGCAGAATGGAGATTCGACCTCGACAACCTTGCTACAAATGGGTATGATCTTCGTCCTGAAGTCCAAGTTCAAGGTTGGGGAAATTACTTCAACAGGCTTCGAGGACCGGTGTATGATAAACTGATCAAGGAATTCTGGAAGCACGCCGACTGCAATGATACTCAGGTGGTATCTCACATTCTTGGAAGAAAGATCATCATTACAGAGAAGTCTTTCGTGATCCTGCTGGGTGCAGAAACTGCTTTTGGGAATCGTTTCCAATTCACTGAATCGAAGCTGAAACCCAAGACGAAGGATGAGACCAACAAGGCCCTGTACACCAATTACAAACCAGGCAAGACGAATTACAAAGTGATGGACCTTCATCCCAAGCTCAGGATCTGGCACAAGATTTTGCTCCACTGCATAAACCAGAGACCAAAGGGCAGTTCCCCAGACTACATCAACTTCAACCAGAAGGCGATGTTGTTCTTCATCCAAGACAAGAAGAAGATCTGTCTTCCCTACTTCCTGTTCTCCTACTTGAAGGAGTGTATCCGGAAGTCTCGTACCACTGCCTCCATCAAGTCAGCAATCAAGTATATTCCCTTTGGGAGACTGTTGTCTGATCTCTTCATTGAGAGTCGCCTCATTCAAGATCTGGTAAATGCTGGATGCACAGAGGATCTGACCACCATTGTCAGTGATGTCTTCACTGCAAATTCTCTAAAGAAAATGGGCCTAGTCAAGAAGAAGATTGCTCCTGCCCATGAAGACACATCTTCTGAAATCAGAAGTAGAAGGGTGCCTCTGAATGACTATCCTCTGTGGACACAGGCAGACAATCCTGAAGCCATTAGGTGCTATGTTGAAGACCTAAGGGCTCAAGGCTTTGAAATTGATCTCGATGAAATCTTCAGCAGACTGCCGCCAGCTCCAGAGTTTCCTTCTCCTATCAAGAAGAAAGTTCAGAGGAAGATGATCCTAGAAGAATCTTCTGAGGAATCAGATGTCCCTCTGACCAAAAAGAAGAAGACTGGTCAATCCAAGAGAAAACACGATGAAACCAGCAAGCCCGATGATGGTGATGATGGTGATAATGAGGATGGTCCTCCTTCTCCTAAGAAGAAGAAGAAGCAGGTCAGAATTGTGGTGAAGCCTACTCGGGTGGAACCAGCTGCTGAAGTGATCAGAAGGATTGAAACTCCTGCCAGAGTGACAAGATCATCAGCACAATCAAGTAAGTCTGCAGTTGCTTCTGATGATGATTTGAATTTATTTGATGCACTCCCCATATCAGCCATGCTCAAACAATCTTCAAATCAACTCACTCCCATTCCTGAGTCCCAACCAGCTGCACAAACCACCTCTCCACCACATTCCCCAAGGTCTTCATTTTTTCAACCTTCTCCTACTGAAGCACCTCTCTGGAATTTGCTCCTGAACCAACCCTCTAGGCCAGATGAACCAACCTCTCCCATTACCATCCCGTACAACCCATTAACTTCTGAACCCATCATTCATGAGCAACCAGAGCCTACCCAAACAGCACCTGGACCCAGAACCTCTGATCACTCTGTCCCAAGAGCATCAGAACGTCTGGCTCCCAGAACCACGGATACAGACTCTTCCACAGCCCTTACACCCGTATCCTTCCCAACAAATGTTGCTGATTCTTCTCCTTCCAACAACTCTGAATCCCTTCGAAAATTCATGGAAGTTAGAAAAGAAAAGGTGTCTACCTTAGAAGAATATTATCTCACTTGTCCAAGCCCTAGGAGATATCCTGGCCCTAGACCCGAACGTCTAGTTGACCCAGATGAACCTATCTTGGCCAATCCTTTACATGAGGCAGACCCTTTGGCTCAACAAGCTCACCCTGCCCCTGACGACCAAGAGCCTATTCAACCAGAACCTGAACCAGAACAATCTGTGTCTAACCAATCCTCAGTTAGATCACCCCATCCTCTGGTTGAAACTTCAGAACCTCATCTTGGAACCTCTGAACCAAATGCTCAAATGTTTAACATTAGCTCTCCACAAGGTGCCTCTGAAGCTCACAGCAGCAATCACCCAGCCTCTCCTGAAACCAACCTCTCTATAATTCCTTACACTCACTTCCGACCCACATCTCTCTCTAAGTGCATCAATATTTTCTATCATGAAGCCTCTTTGATGCTACGCAATGTGCAAGGTCAGACTGACCTAAGCGAGAATGCTGAACATGTGGCTGAAGAGTGGAACAATCTGGGCACTTGGCTAGTGGCTCAAGTTCCAGTTATGATGCAGCTCTTGCATGCAGAGGGAAGTCAGAGGATCGAGGCTGCAAAGCAAAGGTTTGCTAGAAGGGTGGCTCTTCATGAACAAGAACAGAGACATAAGCTACTTGAAGCTATTGAAGAAGCCAAAAGAAAGAAAGAACAAGCAGAAGAAGCTGCACGTCAAGCAGCAGCTCAAGTTGAACAAGCCAGATTAGAGACAGAACGACTTGAAGCTGAGGCTGAAGCTCTTAGATGCCAAGCACTTGCACCCGTAGTTTTTACTCCTGCTGCTTCTGCTTCCACTCCAGCTCCTCATGCTGCTCAGAATGTTCCTTCTAGTTCTACCCAGCCAAACTCGTCCAGACTCGACATTATTGAACAACGTCTTGACACTCATGAGTCTCTGCTGATTGAAATGAAGCAAATGATGATGGAACTTCTGCGTCGATCTGATAAACCCTAGCTTTAGGATCTCTTCGCTTTGATTTCTTTTTCTTTATCTATGTTTTATTTCGTTAACCTCTAGCTCTTTCTTATTAATCTTTACTTTGTTCGTTTGTGATTATCTATGCATATATATATATATTTCTGACATTATGTTTGCAAATTAATTTTTTTTTTATTATTATTCATCGTAAACGCTTTTACATCATACATTCTCTTTCTTTTTCCTAAAATCCTAGAATGGAGGATCCCTCCTCATTCTTCTGCACTCCTGGCGCTGCTCTGACCTCTCTTTCTCCAGACGCTCCAGTGCATACTGGATGTTGTTGAGCCTGTCTTTTAGCTCATCCCTCTCCAGAATCTCTTCTGCAGTCTTGAGCTTCTCTTCAAAATTCTCTTTTTCTTCCAGCAGCTTGAGTTCAAGCTGGCTGAGTTCTTGCACCTCCTCCACGAAGGCAAGAAATTCCCTCAAGTCTCTCTTCAACTCTGGACGTAGGTCCTCCTCCAGCAGTGTCCGTGTTAGCTCTGAGATGGTCTTTGTACCCTCTGGATGCCTAATGTTCAGGAACAAGTCCTCCTCAAAGGCCTTCTTTCTCAGCTCTTCTAGTGCTACGATGTATGATGCCATTTTTTTTACTGAAAATTGCTCGAGTTGTGAAGCTTACCTCTCTCTCCAACGCTTTATATAGGCTTCACTTTCTCTCTGAAAGTTAATGCTCCTACAGTTTCTCGAGGTTAAGTTCTTGGTAACTGACCCTCCTCTTTACTCCCTTGGCCGGTGGTAAACGTTCTTATCTTGCATTAACTCCTCTTTTTATTTCGCCTAACTCTGATTCTTGCATCGTTTTCATTTTCTTTAAACTTAGACCTTCTCTAAGGGGGAGTACCTTGTACTTCAAGCTAAGTTTTTCACACCCCAAGCTTTTTGCTTATGACAAAAAGGGGGAGTAAACCCAGTTTTTGATGTGTAAGATGTGTTAGTGTGATTTATTTTTCTTTTGGAGAATTTAAGAGTTCCACCTTTATGACCATAAATGTGTCACTGGGCAAATACAAGGAATACATTTCACTTCTTCTGAAGTGATTCTAATTTGACTCTGATACCCAAGACTCTGATACCTTGTCCGTGACTCTGATTACTTATGCGCTCTGATTACTCTATTTTCATCTATGTCAAAAGTTTTTCACTCTGAACTCTTATATCATTTAGCTCAGAATCTAGACTTTACTAATGTTTTCATCAAGTATTAGATTCAGGGGGAGCTAAGCTCAGAATCAAGCAGTGACTTGAATTCAGAATGAGCAAGATAAACTATTCACATCAGGATAAGTCTTATTCTATATCTCTAAACTCTGAGGGAATTTAGTTTAATATTTAAGAATTGTTCATCAAAAATCTTAGTTTTGTCATAATCAAAAAGGGGGAGATTGTAAGATCAAGTTTTGATCTAGTAGTACAACTCTATGTTTTGATGATTACAAGTTAACCTTTTGATATGAACAATTGTGGTACTCTAACGTGTTTTTCTGAGTGTGCTATTTACAGGCTCTGACCTCAACTCAATCTCACACAAATCAGAAGCACTGTGTATAAAGAGCGACCCAAGCAACGCTTTCGCATTCACCATGTTCAGTATGAACAGTGGAAAAGCTTCAGAAGTTCTGAAGTTATACAAACTCTGATGTGGACTCAGTCACTAGAAGTTCTGAAGATCCAGAAAGTCTGATAACCAAGAAACACTGAAGGCTCAGATATTCTGATGGTGTAGAAGACTCTGAAGATCCAGAAGCTGATTAGTGAAATTCTGATGTCCAGAAGCAAGATACTCTGAAAACCATGTACTTCCCTCTGAGTTCAGAATCAGAAGAAACAATGGTCAGAGGATCTGGGCTTTCCCTCTGACTCTGATCAACCGGCTTCACAAGTTCCAATATGAAGCATTCCCCTGATCAGAAGTCTCCTAGGTTTAAAGGTCAAGTCGCTATCCAAGTACAAAAGCAACTGTACCTTCCTGACGACCTACCTAACAGTCTCAGACACAGCAGAAGCTGGATTTTCCAGAATTGCCCTCCAACGGTAGCATTTCCCATGCAACGCTCAACCCTAATCCTTGGAGTATATAAAGAGGCTGAAGACTGAAAGAAGCGGCTAGAAGCATTCACATACGCGTAAGACAAATTCAAATTCTTCTAAGCTTTCTTTCATCTGAAATTCATTGAGTTTACTATTAGCTTTTTAGAAGCAAATCTCTTGTAAACAATTCTTTGATAAACAGTTTGTTTAGTTCCTTTAGGAGATCAAGGTTGATCGGATCCTAGAGAAGACTAAGAGAGTGAATCTTAGTGTGAGCTAAGTCAGTGTAATTGTTAGTCACTTGTAGGTTTCAAGTGCAGTTGTAACTCTTACCTGATTAGTGGATTGCCTTCATTCTAAGAAGGAAGAAATCACCTTAACGGGTGGACTGGAGTAGCTTGAGTGATTTATCAAGTGAACCAGGATAAAATCCTTGTGTTCTTTTCTATCTCTTATCTTTAGCACTTAAGTTCTCGAAAGATTTGTCAAAATCTTTAAGGTGGAAGCTTTATACTGAAAACGTTATTCAAACCCCCCCCCCTTTCTACCGTTTTTCATACCTTCAATATAGGCATTTGTTCCAAAGCATCGGCAAAAGGAATACTAATGTGGAGCTTTTTGAAAACATCAACAAATTTTGAAAACTTTTTATCTAAGCTCTTCTTAGCCAATGCTTTAGGGAACAGAACCTTGCTAGTTTCAGGAGTAAGATCAAATTCATTTCTCACCTTAATAGGCACAACTACTTCTCCTCCCACTATCTCCTCTCTCTTTTCTCCCTCTGTTTTTTTCTTCAATTCACTCATCACTCTCCCACTTCTAGTGGCTACAACAGAGGCATTTTCTTGCTTAGGATTGGGGATAGTGTCGGAAGGAAATTTACCTTGAGGTCTCTCGGCTATTTGCTTGGCCAGCTGGCCAAATTGATTCTCAAGATTCTTGATAGCCGCCTCTTGATTCTTGTAATTGTTCTCCGTCCGGTTGATGAAAGTTTCCACCAACTCTTCTAAGCTCTTCTTGGAACCACTACCTTCACCTTCTCCTCGCTCTTGAGGTTGTCTTGAGCTTTGGCCTTGGAATCCTTGGCTAGGAAATTGTCTTTGAAAGCCATTTCCTTGCCCACTACTACCTTGCCTCCACGAGAAATTTGGGTGATTCCTCCATCCTGGATTGTAAGTATTTGACAATGGGTCATTCCGAGCTTGACCCATAGCCTTCACTTCCTCCTCCGGTCTAGTCTCTGTGCATTCTTCGCTGTCATGTGGCCCTCCACAAGTCACACACTCCACCTTGGCAACTCGACCACCAATCTTGGTAGTCTTCATTTGATTTTGAATCTCATTCATTTGCTTGGAGAGTTGCTTGTTGGAGGCCATAAGTTGATCATAAGCTTCAACCTCAAGGACTCCTCTTCGGGCTTGGCGATCATTACTAGAGTTCATGGCTCTTATAGCCATCTTTTCAATCAACTCATACCCCACTTGTGGAAGTAAGACATCGAACTCTCCACTTGAAGCCGCATCCAAACCAAACCTCAAAGAATATAGGAGACCATCATAGAACTTTGCTACTTGCTCAGCTTGAGTAAGGATATGTTGAGGACACCTCCTCAAGAGCTTCTTGAACCTCTCCCAAGCTTCATAGAGATTCTCATCGGTGGATTGAGTAAAAGTCATGATGTCATTCTTGAGCTTTCTCAAGAGGGCTCTTGGAACAAACCTCGTGGTGAACTTCTCAGCCAAGTCTTCCCAAGATGTAATGCTACCTTGGGCCTGTGAATTCAACCACTCTTCAGCAGTATCCCTCAATGAAAAAGGGAATAAACTCAAGCGGATGGTGTCCGCTGAAACATTCTGAACTCTGTAGGTGTTGCAATTGCGGATAAACCGCTCCATGTGTGCATGAGGATCTTCGAGAGCACCTCCACCATACTGATTTTGGCTCACCAAATTAATGAATGCCGGCCTCAGCTCAAAATTTCCCGTGCCATCGGTGCAAACTATGCTGCCCGGATAATCGTAGCTCATGGCAGCCGAGGTGAGGTCTCTAAGAGAACGATTGGCATTCACCAATTCTTACTCTTGAAGTCTTTGAGCAAGAGACTCATTCACTCTTTCTTCAATGTGGGCTTGCATCTCCTCTTCCGTCATTTGAGCAGCCATGGCTTCAAGCCTTTGTTGGGCTTGACGACGGCGAAGAGTACGTTCAGGCTCCGGATCAAACAGCAATGGATCCGTGCCAAGCCTACTGTGCATAAACTGAAATCACAAAAACAGAGAAAAGGTTAGTAACACCTATTCAATGCAATGCTTAGTAAAACAAACAAACAAACTCTTTAACTTAAACCGAAAACCACAAACAATCCCCGGCAGCGGCGCCAAAAACTTGTTGGTCAATTCGCAAGTGTACGAATACCTCCGGGTTTTAAAATATCGAACCACAGGGATTGTGAGTGAGAATCGTTGATTTAAGTCTAAAGTTTGCAAGTTCTTACAGCAGTAAATTTCAAAGATTGGTTTTGGTTGATTGTGACGAAAGATTTGCAAAAGAGCAATGCTGAAAATAATGTAAATAACAATGATGGAAAATTGCCTTGGGTTTTTGATCATCTAATCCATTTTAGTCCACCTATCCTATGCATGTGAATCCTTGATTTAACTCTTGTTGATGTAGCCTATGTACTTACTAGTTGATTCCTCACAAAAGTAATTCTCTCAAATTGAAAGTTAAGCCCAATTCCTTGTGTACTTAAACATTCATAAGAGGTAAATAAGCATGTTTATTCAGGCCAGCAAAACCCTACCCTCACTCTATGCCTAGAAGCAAGTATAGAAGGATCTATTCCAATTCATGTCCCTAAATCATAACAAATTTCCATTTGATTATAATCTAGCCTATAGCAAAGGTGCACCAAAGCTAAGCATGCAATAAGGAATTGAAATACAAGATTGAATCAAGACTCATGCATAGAGATAGGATTTAACAAACTAAAATTTCATAGAATCTCTTAACCCAAAGCAAAAAAGTAAACTAGCCACTCATGGCTAGTGAATTCATGAAGTAAGTGTAAAGAAAACCTGAGAAAAATACAAGTCGGAAGCCTCCCTTGGCCCCAAAGTTCTCCTCAGCTCTCAAACTTAATCAAAAAGGAGTAAAATGTCCAAATGTATCAAAGAAATTGGCCTAAGCCTTATTTATAAGCAAAATAAACGACACCGGGCGCTCAAGCGCCAATTCTGAGCGCCTGAGCGCCAATTGCATGTTGAAAAACATGCCTCTGGACCCAATTGGCGCCTAGGCGCCCACTCCCAGCGCCTAGGCGCTTAAGCTCGACTGAAAATGACTTTTTGGCTTATGAAACTCCTCTTTTCAATTCTCTTTAAGTTCTTCATCAATTCCATGCTTCTTGGCCTTCTTTCTCCTTCAGTTTCTGCTCTCCAAACCTAACCAACAAGTCAAGGAAGATTCTAGAAGCTCCAAGAGCTCATTAGCACAAGAGGTCCTTCATAAAACACAACAAAACCATGCAAGTCCTAAACTTTACTTAAAATGCAAGAAAACTACCTCTAAAACTACTAAATTACCAAAACAAAATAAAGACTAAAGAAAAGAATAAAAATGCATGAGAATGCATGAAACACTACATGAGATTCATCAAAAAGACTCAAAACAAACAAAGAAATGACCCTAAAAACACTACTAAAATAGGGTCATCAATTACTTTTCCCCGGATGATACTGTAGAGCGAACTCATAGTCTTGTAGGAATTTCATCCACCTTCGCTGTCTCATGTTCAGATCCTTTTGATCAAATAAGTACTTCAAGCTCTTATGATCACTGTAGATCGTGAACATACTGCCATAGAGATAGTGTCTCCAAATCTTGAGAGCATAAACTATAGCAGCTAACTCCAAATCGTACGTGGGGTAGTTCTTCTCATGAGTCTTCAACTGCCTTGAAGCATAGGCAATTGCCTTCTTGTCCTGCATCATCACGCATCCCAACCCATTGTGTGACGCATCACAATACACATCATAAGGTTCTCCTTCTTTGGGTAAAGCTAGTATGGGAGCGGTAGTCAATCGCTTCTTCAACTCCTGAAAACTAGCCTCACATTTCTCCGTCCACGCAAAAGGTTGATTCTTCTTTGTCAACTGAGTCAACGGAGAAGTCAACTTTGCGTAGTCTTTGACGAATCTCCTATAATAGCCAGCGAGTCCAACAAAACTCTTGATGTCACCTGCTGTCTTGGGTTGCTCCCATGACAGAATCGTCTCGATCTTGCTAGGGTCTACAGCCACACCCTGACTAGATATGACATGACCCAAGAATTTCACCTCTTCCATCCAGAACTCACACTTTGAGCCATTAGCATACAGCTGCTTCTCCCGCAATACGCCCAACACCTGGCGTAAATGCCCTTCATGCTCCTCTCTACTCTTCGAGTATATCAAAATGTCATCAATGAACACTACCACAAACTTGTCCAGAAATGGTCTGAACACTCTGTTCATGTAGTCCATAAACACTGCGGGTGCATTAGTAACTCCGAACGGCATCACTAGGTACATATAATGCCCGTATCGAGTTCTGAACGCTGTCTTCTAGATGTCAGATTTGTAACATCCTGACTTGACGACTGGCCTCACGGTAACAACACGAGTCTTTTCAGCGCACTTTGTCCTCACTCGCGCGCTTCCTGGGAAAACTTCCCAGGAGGTCACCCATCATAATATTGCTCCAAGGCTAGCACACTTAACCATGGAGTTCTTATGAGTTGGGCTCCCGAAAAGAAGATGCATCTTGTTGTTATGAGTAGTACCAATCAAATCATTTATGCCCTCCTCAACTGTATAGTCCATCCCTATACAGTCTCGGCCCGCTTAGCTCTCCTAGCATCTTCTGTCGTCTGAGCCGTAGCGTGAAGGTATGAAAAACGGTAGAAAGGGGGGGTTTGAATAACGTTTTCAGTACAAAACTTCCACCTTAAAGATTTTGGCAATCTTTCGAGAACTTAAGTGCTAAAGATAAGAGATAGAAAAGCACACAAGGATTTTATCCTGGTTCACTTGATAAATCACTCAAGCTACTCCAGTCCACCCGTTAAGGTGATTTCTTCCTTCTTAGAATGAAGGCAATCCACTAATCAGGTAAGAGTTACAACTGCACTTGAAACCTACAAGTGACTAACAATTACACTGACTTAGCTCACACTAAGATTCACTCTCTTAGTCTTCTCTAGGATCCGATCAGCCTTGATCTCCTAAAGGAATCACCACTAAGATTCACTCTCTTAGTCTTCTCTAGGATCCGATCAACCTTGATCTCCTAAAGGAACTAAACAAACTGTTTATCAAGGAAATGTTTACAAGAAATTTGCTTCTAAAAAGCTAATAGTAAACACAATGAATTTCAGATGAAAGAAAGCTTAGAATATTTTGAATATGTCTTGCGCGTGTGATTGCTTCTCTTTGTTTCTTAGCCGCTTCTTTCAATCTTCAGCCTCTATATATACTCCAAGGATTAGGGTTGAGCGTTGCATGGGAAATGCTACCGTTGGAGGGCAGTTCTGGAAAATCCAGCTTCTGCTGTGGCTGAGAACGTTAGGTAGGTCGTCAGGAAGGTACACTTGCTTTTGTACTTGGATAGCGACTTGACCTTTTAACCTAGGAGACTTCTGATCAGGGGAATACTTCATATTGGAACTTGTGAAGCCGGTTGATCAGAGTCAGAGGGAAAGCACAGATCCTCTGACCATTGTATCTTCTGATTCTGAACTCAGAGGGAAGAACATGGCCTTCAGAGTTTCTTGCTTCTGGACTTCAGAGTTTCCACTATTCAGCTTCTGGATCTTCAGAGTCTTCTACACCATCAGAACATCTGAACCTTCAGTGTTTCTTGGTTATCAGAACTTCTGGATCTTCAGAGCTTCTAGCGACTGAGTCCACATCAGAGTTTGTATAGCTTCAGAACTTCTGAAGCTTTTCCACTGTTCATACTGAACATGGTGAATGCGAAAGCGTTGCTTGGGTTACCCTTTATACACAGTGCTTCTGATTTGTGTGAGATTGAGTTGAGGTCAGAGCCTGTAAATAGCACACTCAGAAAAACACGTTAGAGTACCACAATTGTTCATATCAAAAGGTTAACTTGTAATCATCAAAACATAGAGTTGTACTACTAGATCAAAACTTGATCTTACAATCTCCCCCTTTTTGATGATGACAAAACTAAGATTTTTGATGAACAATTCTTAAACATTAAACTGAATTCACTCAGAGTTTAGAGATATAGAATAAGACTTATCCTGATGTGAATAGTTTATCTTGCTCATTCTGAATTCAAGTCACTGCTTGATTCTGAGCTTAGCTCCCCCTGAATCTAATACTTGATGAAAACGTTAGTAAAGTCTAGATTCTGAGCTAAATGATGTAAGAGTTCAGAGTGAAAAACTTATGACATAGATGAAAAACGAATAATCAGAGCGCATAAGTAATCAGAGTCATGGACAAGGTATCAGAGTCTTGGGTATCAGAGTCAACTTAGAATCACTTCAGAAGAAGTGAAATGTATTCCTTGTATTTGCCCAGTGACACATCTATGGTCATGAAGGTGGAACTCTTAAAATCTCCAAAAGAAAAATAAATCACACTAACACATCTTACACATCAAAAACTGGGTTTACTCCCCCTTTTTGTCATAAGCAAAAAGCTTGGGGTGTGAAAAACTTAGCTTGAAGTACAAGGTACTCCCCCTTAAAGAAGGTCTAAGTTTAAAAGAAAATGAAAACGATGTAAGAATCAGAGTTAGGCGAAATAAATAAAAGAGTTAATGCAAGGGATGAACGTTTACCACCGGTCAAGTGAGTAAATAGAAGGGTCAGTTACCAAGAACTTAACCTCGAGAAACTGTAAGAGCATTAACTTTCAGAGAGAAAGTGAAGCCTATAAAAAGCGTTGGAGAGAAAGGTAAGCTTCACACCTCGAATAATTTTCAGTAAGAAAAAAAATGGCATCATACAACGTAGCACTAGAAGAGCTGAGGAAGAAGGCCTTTGAAGAGGACTTGTTCCTGAACATCAGGCATCCAGAGGGTGCAACTACCATCGCGGAGCTGACACGGACACTGCTGGAAGAGGACCTGCGTCCAGAGCTGGAGAGAGACCTGAAGGAATTTCTTGCCTTCGTGGAAGAGGTGCAAGAACTCAGCCGGCTTGAACTCAAGCTGCTGGAAGAGAAAGAGAGTTTGGAAGAGAAGCTCAAGACTTCAGAAGAGATTCTGGAGAAAGATGAGCTAAAGGTCAGACTCAACAACATCCAGCATGTACTGGAGCGTCTGGAGAAGGATAGGTCAGAGCAGCGCCAGGAGTGCAGAAGAATGAGGAGGGATCCTCCATTCTAGATTATATGATGTAAAGAAATATGATGTAAACACAAAACAATTATGAATAAAACGAGTTTAGCAAACATATTGGACATAAGTATATAGTTATGCATATATAATCACAAATGAACAAATAAAAATAAGTAAATAAAAAGAAACAGAGTTTGAATAAAATAACGTTAAATAAAAAGAAGGAAAAAAAAAAAAAGAGATCCTAAACTAAGGTTTGTCAGTGCGTCGCAGAAGTTCCATCATCATTTGCTTCATCTCAATCAGCATGGATTCATGAGTGTCAAGACGTTGTTCCATGATGTCGAGTCTGGATGAGCTTGTCTGAGTAGAGCTGGAAGGAACATTCTGAGCAGCTTGAGGATCTGGAATGGAAGCAGAAGCAGCAGGAGTAAATACAACTGGTGCAAGTCGCTCTGCCTCAGCCTCAGCTTCAAGACGCTCTGCCTCAAGTCTGGCTTGTTCAGCCTGAGCTGCTGCTTGACGTGCAGCTTCTTCTGCTTGTTCTTTCTTTCTCTTGGCTTCTTCAATAGCTTCAAGAAGCTTATTTCTCTGTTCTAGTTCGTGAAGAGCCACCCTTCTAGCAAGCCTTTGCTTTGCAGCCTCAATGCTCTGACTGCCCTCTGCATGCAGGAGCTGCATCATAATCGGAACTTGAGCCACTAGCCAAGTGCTCAGGTTTGTTCCACTCATCAGCCACATTTTCAGCATTCTCACTAAGATCAGTCTGACCGTGCACATTGCGGAGCCTCAAGGAGGCTTCATGATAGAAGATATTGATGCACTCAGAGAGAGATGTGGGTTGAAGGTGAGTATAGGGAATTATGGAGAGGTTGGGTTCAGGAGAGGCTGGGTGATTGCTGCTATGAGCTTCAGAGGCACCTTGTGGAGAACCAATGTTAATCATGGGAGCGTTGGGTTCAGAGGTTCCAAGGTGAGGGTCTGAAGTTTCAACCAGAGGGTGAGGTGATCTAACCGAGGATTGGTTAGACACTGATTGTTCGGGTTCAGGGTCTGGTTGAATAGGCTCATGTTGGTCAGGGACAGGGTGAGCTTGTTGAACTAAAGGGTCTGCCTCTTGGATAGGATTAGCCAAGATAGGTTCATCTGGGTCAACTAGACGTTCAGGTTTAGGGCCAGGATATCTCCTAGGGCTTGGACAGGTAAGGTAATACTCTTCCAAGGCAGACACCTTCTCTTTTCTAACCTCCATGAATTTTCTAAGGGATTCAGAGTTATTGGAGGGAGAAGAGTCAACAGTATTGATTGGGAAGGATACAGGTGTAAAGGCTGTTGATGAGTCTGTATCCGTGGTTCTGATAGCAGGACGTTCTGATGCTCTGGGAGCAGAGTGATCAGACGTTCTGGGTTGTGGTTCTGTTTGGTTGGGCTCAGGTTGGTCTTGGACGATTGGTTCAGAAGATAATGGGTCGTATGGAATGGTAAGGAGAGATGTTGGTTCTTCTGACCTAGAGGGTTGACTCTGAAGCAAATTCCAGAGGGGTGCTTCAGTAGGAGAAGGTTGAAAGAAGGAAGATCTTGGGGAATGTGGTGGAGAGGTGGTTTGTGCGGCTGGCTGGGATTCAGGAATAGGAGTGAGGGGATTTGAGGAGTGTTGGAGCAAGGCAGAAATAGGGAGTGCATCAAATAAATTCAAATCATCATCAGAAGCAAGTGCAGGCTTACTTGTATGTGCTGATGATCGAGTCACTCTGGCAGGAGGTTCAGTCCTTCTGACCACTGCAGCAGCTGGTTCCACCCGAGTAGGCTTCACCACGATTCTGACTTTCTTCTGCTTCTTCTTTGGAGGACCATCCTCACTATCATCATCATCACCATCATCAGGCTTTCTCTTTGCCTTCTTGACAAGAGGGACATCAGATTCTTCAGAGGATTATTCCAGAACCATCTTCCTCTGAGCTTTCTTCTTTGGAGGAGAAGGAAACTCTGGAGCTGGCGGTAGTCTGCTGACGAAATCATCAAGGTCAATTTCGAAACCTTGAGCCCTGAGGTCTTCAACATAGCATCTGATGGCTTCAGGATGGTCTGCTTGTGTCCACAGAGGGTAGTCATTCAGAGGCATCCTTCTGCTTCTGATCTCAGAGGATGTGTCTTCACGAGCAGGAGCAATCTTCTTCTGGATTAAGCCCATCTTCTTCAAGGAGTTTGCAGTGAAGACATCACTGACAATTGTGCTCAAATCCTCTGTGCAACCAGCATTTATCAAATCTTGCACCAAGTTGCTTTCAATGAGAAAGTCTGAGAGCAGCCTCCCAAAAGGGATATATTTGATTGCAGACTTGATGGAGGCGGTGGTGCGAGACTTCCTGATGCATTCCTTCAAGTAGGAGAACAGGAAGTAGGGAAGGCAGATCTTCTCCTGATCTTGGATGAAGAACAACATCGCCTTCTGGTTGAAGTTGATGTAGTCTGGAGAACTGCCCTTCGGTCTCTGATTTATGCAGTTGAGCAGGATCTTGTGCCAGATCCTGAGTTTGGGATGAAGATCCATCACCTTGTAACTCGTCTTGCCCGGTTTGAAAGTGGTGTACAGGGCCTTGTTGACTTTGTCTTTGGTGCTGGGTTTCAGCTTGGATTCCGTCAGTTGGAACCGATACCCATAAGCAGTTTCTTCTCCTAGCAGATTCACGAATGACTTTTCAGTGATGATGATCTTCCTGCCAAGAATATGAGACACCACCTGAGTGTCATCGCAGTCTGCGTGCTTCCAGAATTCCTTTACCAGTTTCTCATACACCGGTCCTCGAAGTCGATTGAAGTAGTTTCCCCAACCTTGAGCTTGGACTTCAGGACGAAGATCAAACCCATTTGCAGCCAAGTTATCGAGATCGAATCTCCATTCTGCCAGGACTTGGAGTTCCTCAGGAGCAAATACGCAGTGAACGGCACAGCCCCGTTCTGCAATTGGAACAATCTGCTCTTGAGCTTGAACTTGTTCTTGTGCCGGGTTCTCAGAGCCCCTTTGACCCGTTGCCAAACCGACTACCATGTGAGGGAACTGAGGTGCATCTGCAGCAGATCTTCTGGTTTGTCTCACCATTTTGAAGAGGTTGAAGGTTTGAGGTAGAAGATGAAGTTTGAAGGATGAAGAGAAATCGAGAGAGAATTCGAGAAAGAGGCGGTTTTGAAAAGCAGAGAGTGCGAGAGTGAAAACCGGAAGTGAGAGAGAACGTGTGTGTATAGTGGGTTTTATCAAATAACCGTTGTTGATTCAAAAAGCACTTTAAGATCAACGGTTGAAAATTAAAGATAGATAGTAACAGTAAAATACACAATCACACACCGAAGATAAGCATATCTACACGCAATCATAACAGACTGTCACACGGGCACAAGGAATTATGCATCAGAAATTCTGACACACGTGTTGTTGTCTCAGCTTCAGAGTCAGTACCAGTGGGCACACACACTCTGATTGAGTTACCTTCTGGACTAGACATCTTCTGATCAAGAAGTATCATAGTCAGAGGTTCTGATCCATCTTCACTCTGGACAAAAGTCCATGTTTAGATTTTTCAGAATAAAATTAAATCTATCTTCAGCTAAGGGCTTTGTAAAAATATCTGCCCATTGATGGTCAGTATCAACAAACTTCAAAAGAAGTACGCCCTTCTGCACATAATCTCTAATGAAGTGATATTTTACCTCAATGTGCTTTGCCCTTGAATGCAAGATAGGATTCTTGCTCAACGAGATTGCAGCAGTGTTATCACAATAAATTGGGATATTTGTAAGACCTGGATTTTCAGAACAAGTTAAGTTTCCGACTCACACGTAGAAATAGTGTAAGCGTGACAGGAGTTTGACATTTGAGAAAGATTAATGAAGAAGAAAGTTCAGGAATTGCTTGAGGAATGTTGCGTAGCTGTTTTCGGAGTTAGTGCGAGTCGTCTGCACACCTGCCTTATGGCAAGCGTGTCCAGAATAGGCTATTTCGCTCTTAAAGCAACGTTTTGAGTGAGATTTCGAACTCTCGGAAAATTTAAAGATTCTCTTTATTTTTCCATCGACCAGCGTTTCATTTCGGAACACTGGACTGTACGCACGATAGGTTTCACTTTTCGGATGTCCGCCGACGCTAATTTCTTTGCTTCGAAACCCTATTTTCGAGCAATGGATGAATACTTTTTCTATTCGGGACTTCTAACGAAGATTCCGTCCGCGTTGCCAGACTTGTTTCGACGTTTCCAATCTTTCTTCAGTTGGAAGTTTTGTCGTTTGAGCATCACAGCAAAAAGTAGTTTTTCGGGTCAGATTAACCGACACCGCTTTTGAGTTTTTCGATATCGTTTTTCCCAAATCCTAGATATTTGTTTTGAGTTCTGGAATTCTGACGCCAGAATCTCTCTTAGAATTCCACGGTGATCGTGCTGCAAAAATCGGAATCGCGAAATTTTCATTTTCCCGCGATTTCGCCTGCCTATAAATAGGCGAAAAAGCTAAATCCTCTTCATTTTCACCCATCAAGGCCGCGGTTTGTAGAGAGAGAGGGAGAGGAGAGATTTCCGCGAAAACTTGACCAATCTTCGTGCAGTTCGTCCCTACTTCTAGGTATCGAGGTAACTATCATGAATCCTGCCTCTGATTTCTGTTTCTGCTGAGTTTCTGAAGTCGTTTCTGTGCTCTAAGTTTTGAGCTTTTTCTAAAATTGTCCGATTTCTCTGATTTCTCGCTTGGGTTATGTTCCTTATGTTCCCCTGAGTCTAAAACCTCTGTCAGTAAACTCTGATTGCGATTCAGTTGTCCAGGATCTGAAAAATTGACTCAAAACTCTTTTTGTCTCACATTTCGAAACTTTATTGTCGTCAAGACTTAATATGACTTCGTGCCTTTAGGATTTGTTGTCACGGATATCATGAGGATCGTTGCTGTCAAATTTGTTTTCAGAACTGATAACTTTGAAGTTTTGAGCCTTTATTTTGGACCAAAATGCCCCTGCGTAGTCGTATTTCGGCCCGATTGTCCGAAAATTGTTCTGACAGTTTCTTTGCCTTAGTTTTACCCTAAAACTACCTTGTAAACTGATTTGATCGAAGAAAAAGAGCCGAAGCCCTTTTCTCCTTTTGGCCGTGGGTTTTTCCTAAGGGGAGGGGAGTTTTTCGTTTTCGAAAACTTGTCCTTTCGCACCTGTTTGTCGTATTCTGAAGCTTTGATGCTTTGTCTATCGTTTATGTATTGTATTGCGATCGAACTAATCGATTTTGTGTGGATTCTGCTTTGTTTTTCCTCCGAGGTTCAGTTGAAGGAACTTTGGAAGTTTCAAGGCATTCCTGTGAAGGAGATTTGTTTGCGAAGCTGGAACAGCTCGAGGTTAGGGCAACTTACTATATATTAGCTATGACTGCATGATAGGCGTCGATAAATTCGACTTATGTTTTATCTGATGTTGTTTGTGATGATGAGTTGATGTTATGATGCTTTTCCATAACTTGTGATATTGTGATATTGTTGGATTGTGCGTTTTGACGCGATTTCGGAGTGGAGATTCATTGATCTGGTGATCTTTGATATTTCGGGTTGGATGAACAACCCTAGGCAAGTCCAAATGTGGGGTTTGAGACTTAGCCATATGTTGGAATTCTTAGACTTTCCCCGGGAAATGTATTTTGGGTGGTTGATCTTTGAAAACTTAGAATGATAGAGCTTTGAAAAACTAAAGACTTGGGAAACTTAGACTTTGAGAAATAAACTCATAACTTGACTAATTCGAATTGAAACAATTTTTATTAACGTTTAAGCATAGGAGAACTGAAGGGGAAAATATTTACGAAAGACGGGGAAAAGTCGACTTTGTTGTGGGTTTGGAGAGTTATCGGAATTGGGGGAAGCCACTAAGGTGAGCTATGGTGATGATTGAAAGTCACCGAGTACTCTAGTACTCTTGGGGATTGTTGTGGAGCCGTGTTGTATTGACCGACACCTAGTGCTCTTGTTGTTTGGGCTGTGTTGTATTGACCGACACTAGACCCTTGTGTATTCTGTGGATGGAGTTGTGTTGTATTGACCGACACTTACTCCGAGTTGTGTTGTATTGACCGACACTAACTCATGGGTTTGTTGAGATTGGGTTGTGAGCTAAACACTTTCGTGGTAAGGACGATTCGTTGTTTGGCTAACCACGTTGCATTCAATCGGGTGAATAACGGGAATGGTTCACCTGTGCATATCATGGTGAATAACGGGAATGGTTCACCTTGCATTAATGATGAATAACGGGAATGGTTCATCATTCGGTGAATAACGGGAATGGTTCACCAAGGATGAATAACGGGAATGGTTCATCCAGGATGGATTTCATCCAGGATGGATAACGGGAATGGTCCATCCATAGTGAAAATGCTTCACTTGTGGCGAACGGGAACGCGTCACAAATCCGGATACATATTGTGCATTTCACGCATACATTCATGCTGACTGAGATTGTGTGTTGTTTGTTTATTGAAGCAATGTTAGAGCCATAACATGCTAGGATTGTTTATATGTATATATATCAACATATATCTATACCCCATATCACATGTTGAGTGTATATCTACTTATTGCTGTGAGTTGACCCTAGCGCCTTGGCTTTGTTTGTATGTTTGTGTTTGGGCGGTCGGCCTGCTGCCAGATGTCGATGGTCGACTGGTGTTCGATGGTCTCTCCCTCGGGGGGGATCAGATATGAGCTTATGGATCGGGATGTCCCCACCGCTTGGGTGATCGATGTTGTGGGTCATCGAGCGACGTACCGGGGAAGGGTCATGGAGGACCGGACTGACGAGTGTGAACATCTGACGAAAGAAGTTCTACGACGCATGGAGCTGAGCTTCAACTTGCCGTCTTCAGTTCGCCGAGGACTCGGATGTGTGAGCAGTTATGGGTTGGTAGAGTTAGGCAGGCGTCATATTTGTGTAGAGCTCTGATTCGTTTTGCTTTTGGGACGGGGTAGGTTCCCGACGCATGGCTTTTGTGTGGTTCTCTTATTGAGGGATCACAGTGAGTCAGTCGGACTATAGGGGTCTTTGCTTAGGCCATTTTGAGGCCGACTTTCTCCCAGTGGATTGTAATTATAACCTTTTCACTCACACTTCTGGATCTGTAACTATTTGCCTACAGGCACACTACTTTGGAGTCACTGCGAGTGCGCGTGACATGGGAGTGCAGCTGAGGCTGTACATGTGTATATATTTGTGTGTTGGTTGGGTTTTGTCTTTATTTTCTATTGCTTGATTTAAAAGGTATCAAACAAAAAAATTACCTGTTTTCAGCGTAAAGTCTATTTTTGGTTACTAAAGTGACACCTGGAAATCGGGGTGTTACATTGTGGTATCAGAGCTTAGTCGAGTCTTTTGGGAGTCTTTGGGGAATAGGTCTTCTGTGCTAGGTTGTGTGACTCTGCAAAGAGTGAAAATTGATTGTCTGCAGAGCGATTTTCGCTCTAATTGCTTGCGTTACTACTCAATCGGATTGAGTGGTTTGTCTAGTGCTACCGTATGGTTAGTACTAATCGGACGTTCGATGGGATATAGGATGGTGGATCTTAACCGGATGGCGGAGGCTACATGTGAGCATCATCAACGACTGATGGCGACAGCAATGTATCAATAAAGAGGAATGAACCGAATTGGAGCTGGGGGACCAATGAGGTCAGGTTCCCAAGGCTACAACGGAAGGAAGAGTTACCATAAGTGGGGACCATATCAGCGTTCCGAGGGAAGAAATCTTATCTCAAGAGAGTACAAACCGACGACTGCTGATACTGGGGGGGAAGCCAGTTGGTGACAAAGGAGTGACATCTACTCGTTGCAGAAAGTTTGGGCATTTTGCTAACAAATGCTCAGTGATTGGACGGAGATGCTTCAAGTGTAACCGAGAGGGGCATCTAGCTGTGAACTGCAAGACCAAAGAAAGTCTATGCTTCAATTGCAACCAACCGGGACATTTCTCCCAAGATTGCAAGGCACTCAGGGGCGAATCATCAGGGAATGTTGGGAAAGGAAAACAACTTGCTACAGAGGAAAGGATTCATATCAAGGGAGGAGCAAGAGTTGAGGAGTCGAACGAGGAAGAACGTGGGAACGATGGTAATATTTTAACTGTTCTCGTATTCTAGAATAACTTACTCTTTTATATTCAAGCGAGTGTGACGCGCCTAACTTGTATTTACTACTTAGACTATGATCCTATGATTATTATCCCTAGTAGGACCTTATTCGAAGTTGCTCGTGATTTAACTATAGAGGTTACACGAGATCTAGAATAGCACGCGGAGCTAGGGAGTTGTTTTACCGAGGCGTTGATAAGGAAGCTAGGATCTCAGGGAAATTCCTTATGGGTACGAATCGTAGGATTTTAGGGCGTTTAGTTTTGAAGCGGAGTCGTTAGAGGATCTTTCGGCAAAAGGGATTCATTCGACCGAGTGTTTCACCGTGGGGAGCGCCAGTGTTGTTAGTCAAGAAGAAGGACGGAAGGTCGAGATCGTGGGTGGATTATCGACAATTGAACAAGGCGACGATCAAGAACAGATACCCGTTGCCAAGGATAGATGATTTGATGGACCAACTACGAGGGGCTACCGTATTTTCCAAGATAGATTTGAGGTCAGGCTATCGTCGGATCAGAGTGAAGATTGAGGATATACCGAAGACTGCTTTCAGGACACGTTAAGGACACTACGAGTACCTAGTGATGCCGTTTGGAGTGACGAATGTACCTGCTGTTTTCATGGATTACATGAACCGCATCTTTCAGGAGTTCTTAGATCGGCGTGTGGTGGTGTTTATTGAGGACATATTGATCTATTCGAAGGACGCGAATAAACATGAAGGACATTTGCGCCAAGTTTTACAATTGTTGAGAGAGAAAAAGCTGTATGAGAACCCTTCCAAGTGTGAATTCTGGCTGGAGGAAGTCAATTTCTTAGGCCATGCTATCTCGAAGGAGGGCATAGCTGTGGATCCAGCGAAAGTGGAGACTGTTTTGGCTTGGGAGCAACCGAAGATGGTGACAGAGATCAGAAGTTCTGTGGATTTAGCTGGATATTATAGACGCTTCATTGAGGGATTTGCCAAGATTGTTGGACCTTTGACTCAATTGACGAGGAAGGATTAATCTTTTACATGGATTGAGGGTGTGTGGTTCCGTAGCAGAATCGTTAGGAACTTGATATCAGGATATTTGTGGTTACTGGATGTCAGGAACTCATTGTCTGTTCCAGTGGGTTTTTCTAAATTTCCACCTTCGATGTATTAGGCCTGATCAACCTAATATTGAGGGGGTGATATTCGGAATCACAGCTGGTTATGGACTTTGATAGAAGGACGGGTAAGATGAATTTGAATTGATTGAGGATTAGTCGGATTTGGGAGGAAAGTTCGTGTTAAGCATTTGATTGTACAAGATTAAGATTTGAACCTTTGGAAGTTGATGATTTTCGTATAGACATTGATTGGTTAGTTCGTGTGATTACTCCAAGTAGAGGTAGACTAAGCCAATAGAATTGATGTTGGAAAATCTTTAAGTATTTTCTCGGAAGTTATGAAGTCATAGGTTATGTGATTTCTGACGTGGGATTATTAGAGATTAGATAGGTTGGATTTAATATCCGGTTATAGATGATTGTTTGATGGTAGCGAGATTGAGAAGAATTAACTCTGAACTAGATTGTTATAGTCGAGTTCGAGGAATAAGTTTTGCTAAGCGTTGGATTAATATGTGGAGACATTATAGTCTTAAGAGATGAATTTTCGCTTGAAAAGTGTTGAATTAATGATTAAGTTGGAGAAAGAAAGTTTTAGCATAAGTTGAATACTTGAGGTTGGTGATATGGATTCCAAGGAAATATGCTGAGATTACTAAGTGAGATTTACTAAGTTGGATTGAAATCTTAGGGTTAAGATTGAATCTTGAGAGCCGAGAATCACGTACGAGTAGGAGATCTTATGGTTGTAGGTGTGACAATAGGAGTTGAATCTTAGAAGATTGAAGACCTGAAGGTGAGTTTCGGGTTAAGACCATTGAGGTATAATATAAGAGTGATCTTGAAGTAAATGAATCTTGGGTTGTGTAGGGTGATAAGGTTGGTTATAAGTTGGTGATCGATTGATGTTGATCATGAGGTTGCAGACATAATGAGCCATGTGATATGATTTGAATGATGTTAGCATAATAAGTTGTGGATGTGAAAGCATGACGACACTGGTCAGGTCGTTTGGGTAAGTGAAGGAGTTATAGTTTTTAAGAAACGGATATTCATTTAAGAAGTATTGAAGGATTAAAGGACATTAGAGGACCAAACTTGGAGAAGGTTTAGGTTTTAAATCTATGAATGTCTGTCTAAGGTGTGAAGGACTCAAAGTTTGTCAGAATTTGATTGGGAGATTAAGAAGTTGATTGACGAGATGGTGGTTGAGTCCCAAAAGGAGGGTGTTGGTGTTAAGATGAATACTTGAAGTTGTTATGTTTGGACAAGTTTCTTAGAGCTTAAGAGTGGATGAAACTTTGTTATGGATTTTGATGATGCATATTACGGTTAACAAGTGAATTTTACTAAGGTTGAATGAGAATCCTAGGGCTAAGGTTGACCTAGTGAGCTGAGATTCATGTACACATACGAGATTTAGTGGTGTTAGCGGTTACGATAGAGTTAAATCTCAGAATGTTGAAGGATCGGATGATAAGATGGCTAGTTAAGTCCCTTGAGGTATAGTTATGATGTAATCTACTAGAGGATAAGTCTCGATTTATGCGAAGTGTTAGGGATTTCAGTAAGTGTAAATAGGTTTGAGTGAGGGAAGTTCTAAGGAAGAAGACGATAATAATGGATTGTTAGATATTAAGAAGAGGATTATCTTATAAGTTGTTGGTAACTTGATGTTGAAGGGGATAAGATTAGTGAAGGACAAGAAATAAGGACATAAGTCGATTTTTAATTCGAATGGTGACTAAGTAGGAGATTGATTTCATTGTGCGAGTGATGATAGTTACGAAGTTGGATGTGACGTTAATGGACTATTAGATTCCAACGCAATGTTTCGTCTAAGAGTTATCGAACGAACAAGTGATGGACTGTAGATGAAGATCACGAGGACAAGTTGAGTATCTACTTTGAGATGACAGAGAGGCACTGAGTTTAAGAAGAATTCCGGACGACCGAAAGTAAAGAAGTAAGTGGCTAAGGTTGTGCGACTGCACGGAATGCCAACCGGTATCATTTCAAGCAGAGGTCCGACGCAAGTAATCGAGTCAGACGACATGAGGTTAAATGATGTTTTGTCTTTTGAGACGCCGATAGTTAGCAGTGGGGATAGAAGAGTGAAACAGTTAAGGGGAAGGCAGATTGCTTAAGTAAAGATTTTGAGGAACAATGACACAGGCACTACTACATGAGAATTGGAAGATAAGATCAAGGAACTGTATTCCGAACTTTTTGCATAGCTCTGAGTTTCGAGGACGAAACTTTCTTTTTGGAGGGGAGTATTGTAAGACCTGGATTTTCAGAACAAGTTAAGTTTCCGACTCACACGTAGAAATAGTGTAAGCGTGACAGGAGTTTGACATTTGAGAAAGATTAATGAAGAAGAAAGTTCAGGAATTGCTTGAGGAATGTTGCGTAGCTGTTTTCGGAGTTAGTGCGAGTCGTCTGCACACCTGCCTTATGGCAAGCGTGTCCAGAATAGGCTATTTCGCTCTTAAAGCAACGTTTTGAGTGAGATTTCGAACTCTCGGAAAATTTAAAGATTCTCTTTATTTTTCCATCGACCAGCGTTTCATTTCGGAACACTGGACTGTACGCACGATAGGTTTCACTTTTCGGATGTCCGCCGACGCTAATTTCTTTGCTTCGAAACCCTATTTTCGAGCAATGGATGAATACTTTTTCTATTCGGGACTTCTAACGAAGATTCCGTCCGCGTTGCCAGACTTGTTTCGACGTTTCCAATCTTTCTTCAGTTGGAAGTTTTGTCGTTTGAGCATCACAGCAAAAAGTAGTTTTTCGGGTCAGATTAACCGACACCGCTTTTGAGTTTTTCGATATCGTTTTTCCCAAATCCTAGATATTTGTTTTGAGTTCTGGAATTCTGACGCCAGAATCTCTCTTAGAATTCCACGGTGATCGTGCTGCAAAAATCGGAATCGCGAAATTTTCATTTTCCCGCGATTTCGCCTGCCTATAAATAGGCGAAAAAGCTAAATCCTCTTCATTTTCACCCATCAAGGCCGCGGTTTGTAGAGAGAGAGGGAGAGGAGAGATTTCCGCGAAAACTTGACCAATCTTCGTGCAGTTCGTCCCTACTTCTAGGTATCGAGGTAACTATCATGAATCCTGCCTCTGATTTCTGTTTCTGCTGAGTTTCTGAAGTCGTTTCTGTGCTCTAAGTTTTGAGCTTTTTCTAAAATTGTCCGATTTCTCTGATTTCTCGCTTGGGTTATGTTCCTTATGTTCCCCTGAGTCTAAAACCTCTGTCAGTAAACTCTGATTGCGATTCAGTTGTCCAGGATCTGAAAAATTGACTCAAAACTCTTTTTGTCTCACATTTCGAAACTTTATTGTCGTAAAGACTTAATATGACTTCGTGCCTTTAGGATTTGTTGTCACGGATATCATGAGGATCGTTGCTGTCAAATTTGTTTTCAGAACTGATAACTTTGAAGTTTTGAGCCTTTATTTTGGACCAAAATGCCCCTGCGTAGTCGTATTTCGGCCCGATTGTCCGAAAATTGTTCTGACAGTTTCTTTGCCTTAGTTTTACCCTAAAACTACCTTGTAAACTGATTTGATCGAAGAAAAAGAGCCGAAGCCCTTTTCTCCTTTTGGCCGTGGGTTTTTCCTAAGGGGAGGGGAGTTTTTCGTTTTCGAAAACTTGTCCTTTCGTACCTGTTTGTCGTATTCTGAAGCTTTGATGCTTTGTCTATCGTTTATGTATTGTATTGCGATCGAACTAATCGATTTTGTGTGGATTCTGCTTTGTTTTTCCTCCGAGGTTCAGTTGAAGGAACTTTGGAAGTTTCAAGGCATTCCTGTGAAGGAGATTTGTTTGCGAAGCTGGAACAGCTCGAGGTTAGGGCAACTTACTATATATTAGCTATGACTGCATGATAGGCGTCGATAAATTCGACTTATGTTTTATCTGATGTTGTTTGTGATGATGAGTTGATGTTATGATGCTTTTCCATAACTTGTGATATTGTGATATTGTTGGATTGTGCGTTTTGACGCGATTTCGGAGTGGAGATTCATTGATCTGGTGATCTTTGATATTTCGGGTTGGATGAACAACCCTAGGCAAGTCCAAATGTGGGGTTTGAGACTTAGCCATATGTTGGAATTCTTAGACTTTCCCCGGGAAATGTATTTTGGGTGGTTGATCTTTGAAAACTTAGAATGATAGAGCTTTGAAAAACTAAAGACTTGGGAAACTTAGACTTTGAGAAATAAACTCATAACTTGACTAATTCGAATTGAAACAATTTTTATTAACGTTTAAGCATAGGAGAACTGAAGGGGAAAATATTTACGAAAGACGGGGAAAAGTCGACTTTGTTGTGGGTTTGGAGAGTTATCGGAATTGGGGGAAGCCACTAAGGTGAGCTATGGTGATGATTGAAAGTCACCGAGTACTCTAGTACTCTTGGGGATTGTTGTGGAGCCGTGTTGTATTGACCGACACCTAGTGCTCTTGTTGTTTGGGCTGTGTTGTATTGACCGACACTAGACCCTTGTGTATTCTGTGGATGGAGTTGTGTTGTATTGACCGACACTTACTCCGAGTTGTGTTGTATTGACCGACACTAACTCATGGGTTTGTTGAGATTGGGTTGTGAGCTAAACACTTTCGTGGTAAGGACGATTCGTTGTTTGGCTAACCACGTTGCATTCAATCGGGTGAATAACGGGAATGGTTCACCTGTGCATATCATGGTGAATAACGGGAATGGTTCACCTTGCATTAATGATGAATAACGGGAATGGTTCATCATTCGGTGAATAACGGGAATGGTTCACCAAGGATGAATAACGGGAATGGTTCATCCAGGATGGATTTCATCCAGGATGGATAACGGGAATGGTCCATCCATAGTGAAAATGCTTCACTTGTGGCGAACGGGAACGCGTCACAAATCCGGATACATATTGTGCATTTCACGCATACATTCATGCTGACTGAGATTGTGTGTTGTTTGTTTATTGAAGCAATGTTAGAGCCATAACATGCTAGGATTGTTTATATGTATATATATCAACATATATCTATACCCCATATCACATGTTGAGTGTATATCTACTTATTGCTGTGAGTTGACCCTAGCGCCTTGGCTTTGTTTGTATGTTTGTGTTTGGGCGGTCGGCCTGCTGCCAGATGTCGATGGTCGACTGGTGTTCGATGGTCTCTCCCTCGGGGGGGATCAGATATGAGCTTATGGATCGGGATGTCCCCACCGCTTGGGTGATCGATGTTGTGGGTCATCGAGCGACGTACCGGGGAAGGGTCATGGAGGACCGGACTGACGAGTGTGAACATCTGACGAAAGAAGTTCTACGACGCATGGAGCTGAGCTTCAACTTGCCGTCTTCAGTTCGCCGAGGACTCGGATGTGTGAGCAGTTATGGGTTGGTAGAGTTAGGCAGGCGTCATATTTGTGTAGAGCTCTGATTCGTTTTGCTTTTGGGACGGGGTAGGTTCCCGACGCATGGCTTTTGTGTGGTTCTCTTATTGAGGGATCACAGTGAGTCAGTCGGACTATAGGGGTCTTTGCTTAGGCCATTTTGAGGCCGACTTTCTCCCAGTGGATTGTAATTATAACCTTTTCACTCACACTTCTGGATCTGTAACTATTTGCCTACAGGCACACTACTTTGGAGTCACTGCGAGTGCGCGTGACATGGGAGTGCAGCTGAGGCTGTACATGTGTATATATTTGTGTGTTGGTTGGGTTTTGTCTTTATTTTCTATTGCTTGATTTAAAAGGTATCAAACAAAAAAATTACCTGTTTTCAGCGTAAAGTCTATTTTTGGTTACTAAAGTGACACCTGGAAATCGGGGTGTTACAATATTGCTCTCAAGGATCTGATAATCCTCCAGCTGATGTTTCATCCAGAGCATCTAAGTGCTGCATATTGCTGCTGAGATATATTCTGCCTCTGCAGTTGATAGTGCAATGGTTGATTGCCTCTTGCTTGCCCATGAGACTAGATTGCTTCCGAGAAATTGACAATTTCCAGAAGTACTTTTTCTCTCTGTTCTATCTCCAGCATAATCAGCATCACAATAACCTGAAAGCTTATACTCTGATGTTTTCTTATACATCAAGCCAAGGTTAGTGGTGCCTTTCAGATACCTTAGGATCCTCTTAACAGCAGTTAAGTGGGTTTCCCTTGGATCTGATTGGAAACGAGCACATAAGTGAACACTAAATAATATGTCTGGCCTAGATGCAGTTAAGTATAGAAGTGAACCTATCATTCCACGATAGAGCTTCTGACATACTTTACCACTTTTATCTTCTTTCTCCAAAATGCATGTAGGATGTATTGGAGTCTTGGCCACTGTAGATTCCAGCATATTGAACTTCTTCAGAAGTTCTTTAGTGTACTTGCTCTGATGGATATATGTTCCTTCTGGTGTTTGATCAACTTGTATTCCCAGAAAGTACTTTAATTCTCCCATCATACTCATCTCAAATTCAGCCTGCATCATCTCAGAAAATTCTTTGCATAGAGATTGATTAGCAGAACCAAATATAATATCATCAACATAAATTTGCACAATTAAGATATCATCTTTATAAGTCTTGCAAAAAAGAGTTGTATCTACTTTACCCCTTACAAACTCATTCTCCAGAAGGAATGAGCTAAGTCTCTCATACCATGCTCTGGGAGCTTGCTTCAGACCGTAGAGTGATTTCTTCAATTTGAACACATGGTCTGGTTTCTTTTCATCTTCAAAACCTGGGGGTTGATGAACATAGACTTCCTCTGAGATATAACCATTTAGGAAGGCACTCTTTACGTCCATCTGATGTAGAACTATGTTGTGATTTACTGAGAAGGAGATCAACAGTCTGATTGCCTCCAGTCTTGCTACCGGAGCAAATGTTTCAGTGTAGTCTATTCCTTCCTGCTGGCTGTAGCCTTGAGCAACTAGCCTTGCCTTGTTTCTGACTACATCTCCTTTCTCATTTAGCTTTTTTCTGAATACCCATTTCGTTCCAATAACATGAACATTCTCAGGCTTCTTCACTAAGCTCCAAACATCGTTCTTGGAAAATTGATTCAATTCTTCTTCCATGGCCAGAATCCAATCCTTGTCCTGAAGAGCTTCATCTATGGACTTGGGTTCAATTAAGGACACCAATCCTTTCAGACTCAGCAAGGTCTCTTCAGAGGGTCTGAAGGCAGATCTGGTTCTGACTGGCTCATCTTTGTTGCCCAGAATCAATTCCTTAGGGTGAGCTGCAGTGATTCTGCTCTTCTTCAGAGTTTGTGAGTTAGAGGGACCAGCTTCTTCCTCTGGTTCATCTTCCTCTGGCTCAACTTCCTCTGGAGCTTTGCCTTTGTCAGAAACATTAATGCTTAAATCTGCAAACTTTTCAACTAGCTTTGACTGGTCAGAGTCAAGCTTATCATCAAATCTAACATGAATAGATTCTTCAATAGTCTTAGCATCAGTATTATAAAATCTAAAACCTTTAGATCTATCAGAATAACCAAGTAATAGACACTTAGAAGACTTAGCATCAAATTTATGCAATCTATCCTTAGTATTGAGAACATAACAAACACATCCAAAAGGATGAAAATAAGAAATGTTGGGTTTTATGTTCTTCCACAATTCATAAGGAGTCTTATTCAGAATTGGTCTCACAGAGATTCTGTTCTGAATGTAACATGCTGTATTTACTGCCTCTGCCCAAAAGTGCTTAGCCATGCCAGTTTCTTGGAGCATGGTTCTAGCCATCTCCTGAAGAGTTCTGTTCTTCCTCTCAACAACACCATTTTGTTGAGGAGTTCTGGGACAAGAGAAATCATGTGCAATTCCATAGGAATCAAACAGACTCTCAAACTTGTCATTCTCAAACTCTCCACCATGGTCACTTCTGACACGCACAATCCTACAAGCCTTCTCGTTTTGCACTTGAGCAATGAAGGTAGAGAACACAACATGAGACTCATCCTTGCGGGTTAGAAACTTTACCCATGTCCAGCGGCTATAGTCATCAACGATAACCATCCCATATCTCTTGCCACCTATAGACTCAGTTTTCACTGGTCCAAAAAGGTCGATATGCAGAAGTTCCAACGGCCTTGAGGTTGAGACAACATTCTTTGCCTTGAAAGGGACTTTTGTGAATTTGCCTTTCTGACATGCTTCACAAAGAGCGTCTGAAGCGAACTTCAGATTGGGTAAGCCCCTGACAAGGTTTAGCTTGCTCAGCTGAGAAATCTTTCTCATACTGGCATGCCCTAACCGTCTATGCCATACCCACTGCTCTTCATTAACAGACAGAAGGCACTTCACATTCTGAGCCTCCAACTCAGATAATCTGATCTTATAAATGTTGTTCTTCCTCTTGCTGTTAAACAGAACAGAGCCATCGATCTGACTTACAGCCCGGCAGGACTTTTGATTGAATATAACATCATAACCCTTGTCAGCTAATTGACTTATAGACAATAAGTTATGTGTTAAGCCGTCTACCAATAAAACATTATCAATGCATGGACTACTATCTACACAAATAGTACCAGTACCAACAATTTTACCCTTTTCATTTCCTCCGAAGCCAACTTCGCCTCCAGGCTTAAGTTTCAGCTCTCGGAACATACGCTTTTCTCCCGTCATGTGACGCGAGCATCCACTGTCCAGATACCATGATTGGTGTTTCAGTGGAGCTATCAAGGATATCTGCAACATAGATGATTTTGTCCTTAGGTACCCACTTTCTGGGTCCTCTTTTGTTAGTTACCCCAGAGGTTCTGATCACCTTGGGTGTCTCAACATAATATTTTAAAGGAATATTTGCATGATATTTAGTCATAGAGAAAGATCCCTTTTTAAGAGGATGTTTAGCAACTTTAGCAGGTACAAGATCAGGCAATATGGTACCAGAGGGAACAAAGCATTCATACAAGGATTTAGCTTTAGACACAGAAGGCTCATTTCTAATTGGTTTAGAATAGCCAATGCCATGCATTCCATTTCTGCTTACGCCATAGATCATTGAAGCCATTAAGCTTCTATCCACGCTTTTAGCTAGGAATCTTTGAAAAGACTTTTCATACTTAGATTCATTCCTACAATCAGAGGCATCACAGGCAACAATTTCTTCTAACTTAGCAATCTGGTTCTTAAGCACAGAGTTAGAGTTTACCAAAGCATGATTTTCATTTTTCAAATCAGAAATAATTTTCTCATGTTCAGAAGGAGTCTTGGAGACAGCAGATAAGTTCTTTTTCAACTTTTTATGCTTAGACAATAAAGAGTTATACTTATCCATGATATCAGACAAAGCATGTTTCAGTTCAGAGGTAGAGAAAGAAGCAAATACCTCATTTTCATCGTCTGAGTTAGGATCTCCTTCTGATTCTGAGTCAGAGTCAACAGCTTCCTTTGACTCTGCTTCCTTGTCTTTGACCATTGCCATGAGTCCTTGGACTTCACCATCAGAGTCAACATCCTCTGACTCTGATTCATCAAATGTCACCATCAGACTCTTCTTCGTCTTGAAGTGCTTCTTTGGCTTCTTGTCTTTCTTCAACTTTGGACAATCACTTTTGTAGTGCCCAGATTCTTTGCACTCAAAACATGTGACTTCCTTGATTGAAGACTTCTTCTGGCCTGAGGACTCATACTTTCCTATTGCCTTTCCAGAGCCTTTGAACTTGCTCTGCCTGTGCTTCCAGATGCGGTTGAGTCTCTTGGAGATCAGAGTCAGCTCATCTTCATCAGAATCTTCTGATGCTTCTTCAGATTCTTCTTCTTCAGCTTGAAGAGCCTTTGACTTCTCAACCTTAGCCTTTTCAGATTTGGATTTCAAGGCTATGGACTTTTTCCTCAGATCATGCATCTCTGAGCGCTTCAGCTCATGGCATTTCAAAATGCTGATGAGTTCTTCTAAACTCATATTCTCAACGTCTCTCGTGAGCTCTATTGAAGTCACCAAAGGCATCCAACTTTCAGGAAGACACCTGATGACCCTTATGACATGATCTTTTGTTGTGTAGCTCTTGTTGAGAGGTCGTATGCCAGCTACAAGCAATTGAAATCTGGAGAACATTTCTTCAATGGACTCATTTGGCTCCATGATGAAGGATTCATACTTTTGAATCAAAGACAATGCCTTTGATTCTTTGACTTTCTTGTTTCCTTCATGAGACATCTTCAGAGAATCAAAAATGCCTTTAGCAAACTCACGATCTGTAATCTTCTGGTACTCCTCATAGGAGATAGCACTTAGAAGAATTGCTCTTGCTTTGTGATGTTGTGAGTACAACTTCTTTTGATCTGCAGTCATCTCTGACCTTGGGATCTTCTTGCCATCTGCATCAACTGGACGCTCATAGCCATCCACAATAATATCCCAGAGATCTGCATCGAAACCCAGAAAGAAACTTTCCAGTCTATCTTTCCAATATTCGAACCTTTGACCATCGAACATAGGAGGCTTTGCGTTGTAACCATCTCTTTGAGTTTCACTGGTGGTGGCAGCCATTGTTTTTCACACCGGCCCGGATCACTGAACACTGTTAGGTGTGGTAATCAGAACTTGCGCTCTGATACCAATTGAAGGTATGAAAAACGGTAGAAAGGGGGGGTTTGAATAACGTTTTCAGTACAAAACTTCCACCTTAAAGATTTTGGCAATCTTTCGAGAACTTAAGTGCTAAAGATAAGAGATAGAAAAGCACACAAGGATTTTATCCTGGTTCACTTGATAAATCACTCAAGCTACTCCAGTCCACCCGTTAAGGTGATTTCTTCCTTCTTAGAATGAAGGCAATCCACTAATCAGGTAAGAGTTACAACTGCACTTGAAACCTACAAGTGACTAACAATTACACTGACTTAGCTCACACTAAGATTCACTCTCTTAGTCTTCTCTAGGATCCGATCAGCCTTGATCTCCTAAAGGAATCACCACTAAGATTCACTCTCTTAGTCTTCTCTAGGATCCGATCAACCTTGATCTCCTAAAGGAACTAAACAAACTGTTTATCAAGGAAATGTTTACAAGAAATTTGCTTCTAAAAAGCTAATAGTAAACACAATGAATTTCAGATGAAAGAAAGCTTAGAATATTTTGAATATGTCTTGCGCGTGTGATTGCTTCTCTTTGTTTCTTAGCCGCTTCTTTCAATCTTCAGCCTCTATATATACTCCAAGGATTAGGGTTGAGCGTTGCATGGGAAATGCTACCGTTGGAGGGCAGTTCTGGAAAATCCAGCTTCTGCTGTGGCTGAGAACGTTAGGTAGGTCGTCAGGAAGGTACACTTGCTTTTGTACTTGGATAGCGACTTGACCTTTTAACCTAGGAGACTTCTGATCAGGGGAATACTTCATATTGGAACTTGTGAAGCCGGTTGATCAGAGTCAGAGGGAAAGCACAGATCCTCTGACCATTGTATCTTCTGATTCTGAACTCAGAGGGAAGAACATGGCCTTCAGAGTTTCTTGCTTCTGGACTTCAGAGTTTCCACTATTCAGCTTCTGGATCTTCAGAGTCTTCTACACCATCAACACATCTGAACCTTCAGTGTTTCTTGGTTATCAGAACTTCTGGATCTTCAGAGCTTCTAGCGACTGAGTCCACATCAGAGTTTGTATAGCTTCAGAACTTCTGAAGCTTTTCCACTGTTCATACTGAACATGGTGAATGCGAAAGCGTTGCTTGGGTTACCCTTTATACACAGTGCTTCTGATTTGTGTGAGATTGAGTTGAGGTCAGAGCCTGTAAATAGCACACTCAGAAAAACACGTTAGAGTACCACAATTGTTCATATCAAAAGGTTAACTTGTAATCATCAAAACATAGAGTTGTACTACTAGATCAAAACTTGATCTTACAACGGTAACCTGCTGGGCGACAACTTGCGCCAGCTGTGCCATAGCCTGGGCCAACTGAGCATTAGTGGGGTCCTGTCTCGAAGGCATCCTGCTTGAAATAAAACCACGATCTAATGTCAGTGCCCACAATAATAATAAACTTTTAAAAGTAAAATTTAACTACTTTAACCCAAGTACCACGACAATGGTACTACTTCAGACAATCTCAAGCCAAGCAATCATCTTAGCACACAAGTCTACCCAACCTCACCGCGGAAACTTAAAAACTTGTCAAAACAAACAGCAACGAGTTCAAACTCGTGTGCCCAAAGCCCTTAGTGCTCTGGTTTCTCAACCGGAGCTCTGATACCACAATGTAACGCCTCGATTTCTCAAGCGTCAAGTAATTACCAAAATTTCGCAAATAATTTACTCTTCTTTATTTACTGATAAGGGTTCATTTTTCCTTTTTAGAAAACTCTTTATTATCACGTCTCCAGAAAACTTCTTTATCCTAACTCCGACGAAAGAACAATAAATATAAACAGCGGAATAATAATGATAACTTGAAATAAAGTCATAATCAACGTCGCGCATTAAATGACATCATCATAAAACAACCGTAGAAAATAATGTCGTGGCCACACCCATGTGTGGGAAAAACCCACTGTGAAAGTAATCTGGTTACATAAAATAGCCAATTGCCTCCTCAAGTTTAGCAAAATAAGAAAATAAATAAATAAATGAAGTTCCAAGGACAGATATGCGCTGTCACTGGGACCCCCATGCACTCACTGCCCCTCTTGCCCCGCAGAGTCCTTCTTCAAAACCTCGACCTCACCAATGATGCACACATCTCCGACATAGATCTTCCGAATCCCAGAGGTGTCGGTCCCCCAGGCTTTGTCATCGTACTGGTCATCAAGTTTCATGGTCCACCGATGGACATGTGCCATCGTCGTCGTTCTCGTCATCTACCCCCCCCCCCCCAAATAAACACATAGCAAACAAGAAAGGGTCAGGTCAAACAGAAAAACAATAACAAATCACAGTAAGGAACAGTATATTTATATATATAACATATCTCTTATGGAAAGTTTCAAGTTAATTAGTCAATGTTAACGGATTCCTCACTTCACACAACCCACCAAAACTCCTTGGCCAATCACGTGCGTCCGCAGAGGCACCATTCTCAGAGGGGGACTCACCGTCCAAGACCTCAATCACGTGGATCCACAGTATCCACAAAACACATCACGTGCGTCCGCAGAGGCACAGTTCTCAAGAAAATCTCCCTCGCGTGCAAGGTACCATCGTTCTCATGGTCCATAGTCCACTCTAGACCTATGTCCATCTCAAATCTCATCATTAAAATTACACTTGCATGCGAGTTATGTCTCATTCTCTTTTAAGTTTGGCTCTATGGTTATCCTAGAGTCTTATTAAATCTTGTCTCAACTATGTTAGCACAATATCACATTCACAATGAATAAAGGGAATTACGGCTAGGTGAGCGACCCCTTATTCAATTTATTAATAAACAAAATAATTTACTTAAGAAATATCATGAATATAAATCTCATGCATCTCAACACATAATTCATAGCAATTCCATTAATCATAGCATCATGTGAACTTGTGCATAAATCGGAAGAAAGAATTTCACCCAAAACCCTTAAAAGAGTCTCGGCCATTTTTTTTTAAAAGACAGCAGGAACAGCGCTCACTAAAATCGACCCACAGAGCTCATGTCTCAACCAAAATTTTCGAAATACACATGTCTGGAAAGATAATTCAAAATCCCACAACTTTCTAGTTTACCACTTTTTCATCTGAAGACCGGAAATAGGTGATATCGGGCCATGAAGTGCGCTGTCCAGTGCAGAAAACTGGCAGGGTCACTTCTGCCCTAAGTTAAAATTTTGGAGATGCAAGTACACGGTTTCAAAGCCATTTTCCAGCAACTAAAACATTTTATAATCATGTGGAATCATCCATAGAAATGATTTCAGAACCTAACACATCTCAAACATCATGTTGGACAATTAAGTTTCATGTCAAACTTAGCAAGTATTGCATGGGATCTTCACAAAGCATCAAGAACTAAAGCAAGAATAGCATATGGAATAACACATGGCTCATGGCAAATCCAGTAAGAACATGATCATAAGAAGAATCCACCAAGTTAATCCCAATATCCAACCCTCATGCAAAACCCTCAAACACAAACCTTTCATATCAAGTCATGGCAAACAATTTCCTAATGAAGCTACCCATCCTAGACCAGCCCTTACCTTGAGGGTGATCTGAATATAGAGGAAGTAAGGTTCAGAAAGTCGACTCCCCTTGCTGTCCAATGTTCTCTCCACGCGTTCCTCTTCCTTTCCCTCTCCCGCTCGCGTCGCACTCTCTCTCGCAGTCGCTCCCTCCTCCTCTCTTGCTGGCGGCGGTTGGATGGGTGCTGGGGTGGCAGCCGGTGATGGTGAGGAGATGGTGATGATGGCTCTATGTAGTGTTTGGTGTTTCACGTGTTTTGTTTTCTGTTTTGCACAGTAGGAAAAAAAAAAGAAATAGGATTTCTCCCCTTTTGTTAGTGTGGCTAGGGTTTTCATAACCATAGCTCCCTCTTTTGCAATCCAAACACACTTGACCCACTAAGCTTCCTCTTAATCTTCTGATTATGATCTCTTGAGCCCACTAATCAGCCCAATTAACACATTAAACAAGGTTTTAACCCAAAGTTTTAAATTAGAGTTCGCAAGGTCTGGACAGTTGGACCTTTGTCCATTGAATCACGAATATCTGGAGCTACAGACATCGGATTAACGCGAAACCACTTGGATAATTTTCTTAACTTAAAGGGCTACAACTCTCATGAAGGAAGTTTTCCTAAATAAGGTAGTTAAGACCCTCTAAAAATTCACAAACGTTGACAAGAGGAATCTGTCAACCTTCAAACTTAACTTAAAAATTCATCTTATTCAAAGTTTTGCATAAATGGCACTAAGACAAGTCTAGGGCCTTACACAAGATGCTGAAGATGTTGTCCCACTTTCTCAGAGACAATGTGTGGTTACCTGCTGCTTTGCTTCTGAAGAACTCCAGGTTCTTGCTGAATGGAAATTTGATTTTGATGCCATTGCTGCAAATGGGTTTGACCTGCGTCCTGAGATTCAAGCACAAGGCTGAGAAGGGTATTTTCAAAGGATCAATGGTCCTGTGTATGATAAGCTTGTGAAGGAATTCTGGAAACAAGCAGATTGCAATGAGCACCAAGTGGTATCCTTCATTCTGGGAAAAAGGATCATCATAACTGAGAAAACAATTGCAAGGCTTCTGGGTCCAGAATCGAGTAAGGGCCACAGGTTTCAGTTGCAAGAATCAAAGGTCTCAACCAACACCAAGGAGAAAGTCAACATGGCTCTTTACTCTACATGGAAGCCAGGAAAGAATGATTGCAAGACCAAGGAGCTTCACCCTGATTTGAGAATCTGGCACAAGATTCTTCTGCATTGCATCAACCAGAGACCAAAGGGAAGCTCTCCTGATTACATCAACTTCACCCAGAAGGTGTTGTTGTTCTTTGTCAAAGACCACAAAAAGGTGTGCCTGCCTTACTTCATCTTTTCTTATCTGAAGGAGTGCATCAAGAAGTCCAGAACCACCTCTTCACCAAAATCTGCCATAAAGTACATACCTTTTGGTAGTTTGCTTTCTGACTTCTTTGTGGAAAGTAAATTGGTACATGCCCTGCGAAGGTTGGGATGTTCTGAAGACTTGACAACAATGACTGGAGATACTTTCAATGCCACATCCTTGAAAAGAATGGGCATGATCGAAACCAAAGCTGATTCCAGCACTGCTAAAGGAAGGCCAAAGAAAAGGATTCCTCTAAAGGACTATCCTCTCTGGTCCAAGGCTGATGATCCAGAGGCAATCAGATACAATCTTGAGGATGTGAAGCAGCAAGGCTTTGAGATCGATGTGAACAAATTCTTTAGAAATCTCCCAGAGCCTCCGGACTTTGAGTCCCCAAGGAAGAAGAAGACCAAGAGGAAGCAAGTTGAAGCATCTGAGGAGAAGGATCCCTCTGATGGTGATGACCATGATGATGATGATGCTCCACCGCCTAAGAAGAAGGCTAAGAAGGTCAGGATTGCACCTCATGTAGTTATCATGGAAACTACTCAGGAACAAGCTAGACCTGCACCCTCCATCAGAATCACAAGATCTGCAGCAAGAGCTTCAAGTAAGTTTGCTGCCCTTTCTGATGATGATTTAAATTTGCTTGATGCAACCCTTGATGCAAGCAATCCTGAACCATCACCAATTCATCAACAATTCTCTCACCCTTCACCCCTTAGAGACTCCTTCTTTCAACCTACCATTGAGGAAGAACCCCTTTGGAAAATGCTTCAAGCCAACAAACCCTCTGCCTCCACTACACCTATCATTCTTCCATACCATTCAGAAACCTCTGAGCCACAAGCCTCTGAGCAACAAACCTCCGTACCACAAGCCTCTGAACCTCAAGATTCTGATAAAACCACTACCAATCCACAATCACGTCATCCATCTGATCGTGATAACCTCTCTCCTATTCCATCTGTATCCTTTCCCACAAATGTTCCATTTTCTTCTCCATCCAACAAGTCAGAAGCCACTAGGAAATTCTTTCAAATTGCTAGAGAAATGCTCTCTGAAATCCCTGAGCATTTCATCAATGTTCCTAGTCCTCGCCGCTACCCTGGACCTAGGCCAGAACCTCTGGTTCCTCCTGTTTTCCCCATCCAGGCAATTCCTATTGCCTCAATGCCTCATCCTCCTCCTCCTCTTCAAGAGAATGCTGAGTCAGTCTCCAACCATTCACCAGATAACACACAGAATCCTGAGACCAATAACTCTGCACATCAGACTCTGCAGATTGGTTCTCCCTCTGAAGTTTCCAGCAGCAACCACTCCTCATCACCTGAGCCAAACCTGTCCCTTATTCCCTACACTTACTCTGGACCAACCACCCTTCTTGACTGCATCAATGCATTTAATCATGAAGCATCATTAAGGATCAGCAATGCGCATGGTCGCACTGACCTAAGTGCAAGTCCAAACCTGGTTGTTGAAGAATGGGAACGTCTGTGTTCTTGGATGGTTGACCAAGTTCCTCTGATGATGGGGTTTCTCAACTTTGAGAAGGCAAAATGTGTTGAAGCTGCTACTCAACATCTCAGACGAAGAGAACTTCTGGTTGAATAGCAGATAAGGGAACAACTCTACTCTGCTATTGAAGAAGCACGAAAGAAGAAAGAACAAGAAGAAGAAGCTGTAAGGATTGAAGAAGAGCAACATGAAGCTGCAAGGGTGCAAACTCTGGAACAAGCTGCTCAACTTCAAGCTGAAGCTGAGGCTCTCAGAAATCAAGCTTTTAGCATTATTCCAGTTGCTTCTCCTTCAGGTCAAGCTTCTCACTCTGATCAAGCTACAACATATGTTCCACCTCAGTCAGATCCTAGGATTGATCTCATTGAACAACGCCTTGATTCTCATGATGCCATTCTTCAAGAGCTAAAGCAGATGTGCACAGAGCTTCTACGGAGAACACCCAATCCTTAGATTTTAGGAACTCTCTCTTCTTATATGTTTTTATTTTAATTTTCTTTCTTTTTAAACTATGTTTTCTTCTCTCTACTTTTTATGTTATGTTTTTCTATTACATTTCCCATTATGTGCTGCATATTAGTTGTTCATCATAAGATGTTTTAAAATTAACCAACAAACAACCGATATTTATTCATGGCAATATCATACATTTGCATCGTTACAATTAAAAAGGAGGATTTCTCTTCATGTTCCTACATTCTCTATGCATCGCTGCTTTCTCTAGCTCCAGAAGATGCTGCTCATATTCCAGACGATTCAAGGTCAGACGAAGCTCCTGCTTCTCCGGACCCTCTGCCATGGACACTAGTGAGTCCCCGACTTCCTGTCTCCTCACCTTGTTATTCAGCTCCCGCTGGAAGAGGTCCTGTAGCTTCTCTACAAAGGCAAGGAAGTCTCTGAGGATTGTGTCCATTTCTGGACTCAGATCCATTCCCAATAGCTGATTGGTCAGATCATATACTGTTGGCTCTTCCGGATGGAGCACGTTAAAGAACATACTCTCATCAAATGCCTTCCACCTCAGCTCTTCGATGCATTCTATGAAGGAAGTCATTGCTAGTTGTGTTCTTCTGTATCTGGGATGTGAAGACTAATATGCTTTAACCGTTATTTATAAGCTCAATTAAGTCTCCAAATGTTAATGCTGAAGCAGTTTCTCGAGGATAAGTTATTGGTAACTGAAGCTTACCTCTACTCCCTTGGGCAGTGGTAAACGTTCTGCATATGCATTAACTCATTTCATTAATTCGCTTTTTTTTTGTTTGCTTCCTTCTCCATCTTTTTGAAACTTAGACCTTCTCTAAGGGGGAGTACCTTGTACTTCAAGCTAAGTTTTTCACACCCCAAGCTTCTTGCTTATGACAAAAAGGGGGAGTATAACCCAGTTTTTGATGTGTAAGCTGTGTTAGTGTTGTTGGAACATGTTGCCTTGCATTTTGTCAAAACAACTGATTGTCGAAGCAGATGTCGTGGCATCTGACCTCGTGAGGCTAGGACATCAGTCCTCAGCTTGTGTTTCTGTTATGGGCCTTCTGAAGATTTGTTG
Source organism: Lotus japonicus (assembly GCF_012489685.1). Lineage (NCBI taxonomy): Eukaryota > Viridiplantae > Streptophyta > Magnoliopsida > Fabales > Fabaceae > Lotus > Lotus japonicus. The sequence goes on along the minus strand of NC_080045.1, from coordinate 26,245,308 downwards.
AAGATATGTTTTGAGTTACTTGAGGAGCAAGTAACTATCTCAGAAGGGTTTTAGTTGTTGGGTTGTTATTTGTTGAAACAATCTTTGTTAAAAGATTGATTTCTATCTTTACTTGTGCAGTAAGAAACCGAATCTATCAAGATTGCGTTTTCAAATTGCTGTTATTGGAATCTGTTTCTTCAGCCCGTGCTAACCCTAAAGCCCATGCTACCGCTGCTGAAGTCTATAAAAGGATGAAGACCTAAAACGTGAAGTCTACCGAAGCTGATAGAGAGAGATCGTGTGTTTTAGGATTTGTTAGTGTGCTTCGTTCTTTGTTATTTGTGAATCCTCTTTGCTCACTGATTCTATAAAGCAAAGAAGGGTTCTGTGTTGTTTGATTACATTCAAACTCTGATTGTTCATTGTGTTTACCAATCACTGTGGCAGTGATTGAGAGAAAGTGAGAGGGGCTCTCATACTTAGGTTGAGATTCTAAGTAGAAATACACTGGGTAGATTAGGAAGTGAACTAGGAACTGAGGTGTTCATGAGTGTCTGTAATTCCTAAATCTTGAGATAGTGGATTTCCTTTCTTTGGGTGCAAACCCTCCAGACGTAGGTGAAAGTTTTCACTGAACTGGGTTAACAACTTCTGAGTGTTATTGTTTTGTTGTTAAGTTTTGTTTATTGTTAAGCGATTGTCGAACCTCTTGTCCCAGCATCGTGTAGGACAATCGTATCAGAGGGAACCTGAATTACAATTGGCATCAGAGCAGGCACCCTGTTCTGGTTGGGTGAGCTCCAGGGAGTTTATTCAAGTTCTCATGGATAACAAGGAGGGAGGATCAGTCAATAGGCCACCCATTCTGGATGGTACTAACTATGACTACTGGAAGGTTCGCATGACAGCCTTTCTCAAATCGATTGACAACAAGACTTGGAAAGCTATTGTCAAGGGTTGGAAGCACCCCACTAAGGCTGAGGTTGAAGGCACCTCTACTACTGTTGTTGAAAAACCTGAAGAAGAATGGACCAGTGTTGAAGATGAAGCTGCACTTGGAAATTCAAAGGCTCTAAATGCTATTTTTAATGGAGTTGACAAGAATATGTTTAGGCTGATCAATACGTGTACTGTGGCAAAGGATGCTTGGGAAATTCTGAAAACTGCACATGAAGGAACTACTCGAGTGAGGATGTCAAGGCTTCAGATGCTTACTACTTAATTTGAAAATCTGATGATGACTGAAGAAGAGACTATTTCAGAATTCCACATGCGTGTCCGTGACTTGTCTAATGCTTCATTTGCTTTGGGAGAACCTATGTCAGATGAGAAGCTTGTAAGGAAGATCCTGAGATCTCTTCCTCAGAAGTTTGCTATGAAAGTCACTGCAATTGAGGAGGCTCAAGACATTGAGAACATGAAGGTTGATGAACTTATTGGCTCTTTGCAGACATTTGAGTTGAAACTGAGTGGAAAATCTGAGAAGAAGAATAAGAGTATTGCTTTTGTGTCAAACACTGATGAAGGTGATGATGAAGATTGTGAGGGTGAAAATCTGACTGAGGCTCTGGCCATGCTAGCAAGAAAATTCAACAGAGCATTGAGAAAGATTGATAAAAGAACCAGGCCTAATGTCCAGGACATGAAGTTCGATAACAAACCCAAATTTACTAATTCACAGAGGAAGACCAAAGAAGACGAAAAATCTGGTCAGAATAAAGGAGTGCAGTGTCATGAATGTGAAGGATATGGTCACATCAGATCTGAATGCGCCACTTATCTAAAGAAGCAGAAGAAAGGTATGATGGTAACTTGGTCAGATGAAGACACTGAAGATGAGGAGGAGATATCTGTAAACAAAGTCAATGCTTTCTCTGGAACTGTCTATGAGTCTGATACAAGTGATGAGGACATTACAGATGAGGAACTGGCTGAGACTTACAAGCTGCTACACATCAAGTGGGAAGAAGCATGTAAACTTGTGAGAGAAAAGCAAAGTGAGATAGAACAACTTGTCTCTTAGAATGAAAGGCTGAAAGAGCTCAGCACAAAGCTGAAGGAAGATCTGGAGGAATGGCAAAGTAAGTTTAATAATGCTGATGTTATGGAAAAGGCTAATCTAGTGTTGATTAATGCAGGACTTCAAGAGGAAGTGGCAACTCTGACAAGAAAGCTTGAAGCTACTCACAAATCTGTTAGAATGTTGAACAGTGGTTCTGATATGCTTGATGAAATTCTGAAGGAAACTAGCAAGCAAGGAGGGAGTTTGAAGGGAATTTGGCTTTGACTATAGAACTGCAAACAAAGAAAATCAGAAAGGTTCAAAGAAATTTGTGTCTGCTGCGAAACAAACTGAATTCAAGAAGCCTAGAAATTATCAGTTGTCAGATTCATTGCCCAGACATGTACCTCAACATGTGAAATCCCAGCTCAAGCTTGAGAAGATTGTACCTTGGAAGTGTCACTACTGTGGTAAGAATGGTCACATAAAGCCCTACTGTTACAGGTTATATGGTTATCCTCAGATGCACGATAAAAAACCTGTTCAGATGAGGAAGGAATGGAAGCCCAAGGGTGAAGTCAGATGTCAGGTAGCTTACACGTCCTTCAGAGCATCATCAAAGGAAGATTGGTATTTTGATAGTGGCTGCTCAAAGCACATGACAGGAAACAAGAGCTTCTTGCAAGATATCAGAAGTCACTCCACCAAATATGTCACTTTTGGAGATGGAGCTAAAGGAAAGATCAAGGGAGTAGGAAAGCTTGTTAGCACAGAATCTCCTAACTTGAACAATGTGTTACTTGTAAATGGCTTAACTGCCAACCTAATCAGCATAAGTCAACTGTGTGATCAAGGGTATGATGTGAAGTTCAATAAGATAGAATGTGTTGTGACCACTGACGATGAGAGAGTTGTGATGAGAGGATTCAGATCAAAGGACAACTGTTACATGTGGACATCAGAAGAAAAAGCTCATGTTTCCAGATGTTTGTTAACTAAAGAAGATGAGGTGAATGTATGGCATCAAAGACTAGGACATCTCAACTACAGGAGCATGCAAAAGATCATTGCTGATGAAGCAATAAGGGGATTGCCCAATTTGAGCTTGGGAGAAGGAAAGCTATGTGGAGAATGTCAGATTGGTAAGCAAACCAAGGTGCCACACAAGATGCTCCAGCATCAGACCACGACGAAGGTTCTGGAATTGCTTCACATGGATCTCATGGGTCCCATGCAGGTTGAAAGCTTGGGAGGAAAAAGGTATGTGTTTGTCTGTGTAGATGATTTTTCAAGGTATACATGGGTTGAATTTATGAGAGAAAAATCAGAGACTTTTGAAATATGCAAGAATTTATGTTTGAGACTTCAGAATGAGAAGGACCGTGTGATTGTAAAAATCAGAAGTGATCATGGAAGAGAGTTTGAGAATTCAAAATTCTTGGAGTTCTGTGGAACTGAAGGTATTAGCCATGAATTTTCTGCCCCCATCACTCCACAGCAGAATGGAATTGTTGAAAGGAAAAATAGAACTCTCCAGGAATCAGCTAGAGTAATGTTACATGCTAAGAAGATTCCACACCAATTCTGGGCTGAAGCCATGAGTACTGCTTGTTACATACATAATAGAGTCACCATCAGGGCAGGGACATCCTCTACACAATATGAGCTATGGAAAGGTAGAAAGCCGTCTGTAAAATACTTTCACATATTTGGAAGTAAATGTTATATTCTTGCAGATCGTGATCCTAAGAGGAAGCTTGATCCTAGAAGTGATGAAGGAATTTTCATGGGGTATTCTATGAACAGCAAAGCTTATAGAGTTTTTAACTCTCGCACAAGGACCATGATGGAATCTGTGAATGTGACTGTGGATGATGAACCAAGCAAGAAGGAAGAAGCAGTTCTGAATGAAGATGATGATGGTGCTGATGTTCCAGCTAATGCTCCAGCAACCGCCCTCGACAATGAGTCAGAAACAAGTGCTGATGAAAAGGAAGACAAAGATATCACAACAAACAAAGCTCCATCAATCAGGGTTCAGAAGAATCATCCTCAAGAAAACATTATTGGTAATCTTCAAGAAGGGGTGACTACCAGATCCAGAAGTATAATTGCTCACAGTTGTTTCATCTCTAAGATAGAACCCAAGAATGTTAATGAAGCTCTCACTGATGAATACTGGATAAATGCTATGCAAGAAGAGCTAGAGCAGTTCAGAAGAAATGAAGTGTGGGAGTTAGTGCCTAGACCTGAAGAAGTAAACATCATTGGCACTAAGTGGATCTTCAAGAACAAATCAGATGAAGCTGGAACAGTCACAAGGAATAAAGCAAGGCTTGTTGCTCAAGGATATACTCAGATAGAAGGAGTTGATTTTGATGAGACCTTTGCTCCAGTAGCTAGACTGGAATCTATAAGACTCTTGTTAGGTGTTGCTTGTCTTTTGAAGTTCAGACTTTATCAGATGGATGTGAAGAGTGCTTTTCTGAATGGTTATTTGAATGAAGAAGTCTATGTTGAACAACCTAAAGGATTTACAGATCCGCATCATCCAGATCATGTGTACAAGTTGAGGAAGGCCTTGTATGGTTTGAAGCAAGCACCTAGGGCTTGGTATGAAAGGTTAACTGAATTTCTTGTAAGCAATGGGTACAGCAAGGGTGGAATTGATAAAACTCTGTTTGTGAAGAATGACAGAGGTAAGCTCATGATAGCACAGATTTATGTGGATGACATTGTCTTTGGAGGAATGTCAAACTCAATGGTGGAGCATTTCGTCCGACAAATGAAATCTGAATTTGAGATGAGCCTAGATGGTGAATTGAACTATTTTCTAGGACTACAAGTCAAACAAATGGAGGATTCTATGTTCATATCTCAGAGTAAGTATGCTAAAGGCCTAGTCAAGAAATTTGGTCTTGAAAAGGCTGGTCACAAGAGAACTCCTGCTGCTACACACATCAAGATGTCCAAAGATGAGCAAGGAGAAGATGTTGATCAAAGTCTCTATAGAAGCATGATTGGAAGCTTGTTGTATCTCACTGCTAGCAGACCAGATATCACCTTTGCAGTTGGTGTATGTGCAAGATTTCAAGCAGCTCCTAAGGCTAGTCATCTGCTACAAGTCAAGAGAATTATCAAGTACATCAATGGCACGAGTGACTATGGTATTCTCTATACTCATGATACAAATTCTTCGTTAGTTGGTTTCTGTGATGTCGATTGGGCAGGCAGTGCAGATGATAGAAAAAGCACATCTGGTGGATGTTTCTTCCTAGGGAATAATTTGATTTCATGGTTTAGCAAGAAGCAGAACTGTGTCTCATTGTCTACAGCTGAAGCAGAGTATATTGCAGCCGGAAGTAGTTGTACTCAACTCATGTGGATGAAGCAAATGTTGAAAGAGTATGATGTTGAGCAGGATGTCATGACATTGTACTGCGACAATCTCAGTGCAATCAATATTTCCAAGAATCCCATACAGCATAGCAGGACCAAGCATATTGACATTAGACATCATTTCATTAGAGACTTGGTGGAGGATAAAATTGTCAACTTGGAGCATGTTACAACTGACAAGCAATTGGCTGATATTTTCACAAAACCCCTTGATGCACTTACATTTGAAAAAATTAAGAGGAAATCTAGGGATTTGCCTTTTTGATGCATAGCAATTAGCGTGTCCATATGTGTCAACGGCTAGTTTATTTTTGTTCATCATTAACTGCCGTTGTGACATCAGCAGAGAGAAGGTTACTTCATGGTTCGCTTATCCTATAACTACCTTCAACGGTCAAATTGTGTTCTCTCAACCGCTTGTGCATCTATCTTTTTCAAGACTTATCATCGTTCATCTGAAAGTTGTGCTCATTGTTCTGTACTCTGTTTGTATTTACTCTCGATTCATCATGTCTCAAAGCTCAGGAAGGAAGGAATCTGTCAAGGCTAAGATTGAGAGAACTGCAAAAGGAGTCAAGTGTATGGGTTTGAAGAGTGATACTTCTCAACCATCTTCTGTGTCCAAGAAAGTCTTCAAGAAGATGCGATCAAAAAACCCAACGTGTAAGGTCTACGAATCACAGGTCAAGAACAGCAAAGCCCCAATTGTTCCTAACGAAGAGGAGATCAATGATGAAGATTCTACTGTGCCTGATGTTGTACCTAATGTTGAGACATCCAGGTCTACGGAAAGTTCTGCTCAAGAAAATTCTGGAAAGGATTCCACTTCTCATGAAGATTCAGGCAATGCTGCCCAGCCAGACATCTCTATGTCATCCTCTTCAAAGGATGCTGATCCAAAGAATGGTAACTCTGAGGGTACCAATTCTGAAGAGCCAAACCAGGCTCCAGCCTCTGTTCAGAACATCTCTGATGATGCTTCTGATGATGTTCCTCTGACTGAGTCCTTTGCTGATAGTGTTGCTGCGAGGATGAAGAAGAAAAGAAGGGTTTCTTCTCCTGAAGTCACTCCTACTCCATCAAAGAAATCCAAGTCTTCACCTATAACCTACAAGTCCTGACAGGCTAGTGTGAAGAGTAAGGGAAAGCAAAAGGAAGACAAGACTCCCACTGAGAAGAAGAAGAGGAAGACTCCAGTTGACGTTGAAGACTCTGAATCAGATGTTGAAGTCGGTGTTCAGAACATTCGATCTTCTGAGAAAAAGAAGTTTTCTGGTAAGCGTATTCCTCAGAATGTTCCTGCCGTTCCTATTGATAGAGTGTCTTTTCACTTAGAAGAGAATGTTCAGAAGTGGAAGTTTGTTTGCAAGAGGAGAATGGCCAAGGAAAGGGAAGTTGGCTCTGATGTTCTTGAATGTAGAGATGTTATTGCACTTATTGAGAAAGCAGGTCTGATGAAGACTATTCAGAATGTTGGTAGGTGCTATGAGAGGCTTGTGAGAGAGTTCTTGGTAAGTCTCTCTGTTGATGTGGGACGTCCTGATAGTGCAGAATTCAGGAAAGTCTATGTGAGAGCTGAATGTGTTGTGTTCTCACCTGCTGTGATCAATCAAGCACTTGGCAGAAGTGCTATTGCCTGTGTTGATGAAGAAGTGTCCATGGATGTTGTGGCCAAGGAACTTAGCGCTGGTTATGTGAAGAAGTGGCCTAGCAAGAAGCTGTTCTCTACTGGAAATCTGAGTGTGAAGTATGCTATTCTTAACAGGATTGGTGCTGTGAATTGGGTTCCTACTCAGCATACTTCTGGAGTTTCTGCAACGCTTGCCAAATTAATCTATCGGATAGGCAAGTCTATTGATTTTGATTTTGGAACTTTTGTGTTTGAGCAGACATTGAAGCATGCTGATACTTGTGCTGTGAAGCTGCCTGTTTCGTTTCCATCACTTCTTACTGAGATCATTCTGAAGCAACATCCTCAGATTCTCAGAGCTGATGATGTGGCTATGTCTTGTGGTGTTCCAATCACTTTGGATCAACGTTTGTTTATGGACCCACATGTTCTCGACATTGCCTTACCAACTAGCAAAACATCTGCGCCTACTGTGACTACATCTGACACTAAGGCCATAATTGCTGAATTACTGGAAGTCTCCAAGGCTTTACAAGAAACAATCCGGGTGAGTACTGCCAGGAAGCTCAAAGTTGATGCGTTGCTACTCAAGTTACAAGAAGAAGAACGTCAAGATGTTGAACAAAGCGACGAGGAGGAAGGATCTGAAGCAAGTACAGAGAGAAGTGTCGAAGGTTCCAAGGAAAAGTCCGGTTCTGAAGCATAGTTTGCTTTGATTTTGATCTTGTCTTTTGTTTTGGATGCACCCTTTGCAAATTTGTGCTAAAAAGGGGGAGTAGTTTTAAGTTTCAGATCAGAAGAAATTTGTTTTTGAGCAGTTTTGTGGTTCAGAAGTTGTTTATGTTTAGAAGTTTGAGGTTCAGAAGTTGGTTCTGTTCAGATGTTTCAGTTCAGAAGATGTTTTAGATCAGAAGTTTGTTTTTGTTCAGAAGTTTGTTCTGTTCAGATGTTCGCAGATCAGAAGATGTTTTAGTTCAGAAGATGTTTTAGTTCAGAAGATGTTTTAGATCAGAAGATGTTTTAGATCAGAAGTTTGTTTTTGTTCAGAAGTTTGTTCTGTTCAGATGTTCGCAGATCAGAAGTTGTTTTTGTTCAGATGTTCGCAGATCAGAAGTTTGTTTTGGTTCAGATGTTCATGTTCTCAGAAGTTGTGAGAAGTTGCTTCTGTTTCTACTGTGCTATGTGTGTTCTGATAGTGTTAGCTCTGGTCTGAAGACAAGTTCAAGACGATGGCTATGTTTGTTTCTGAAATGTTGCCTCTGATGAGCAGTACTTCTGATGGTAGTATTTCTGATACGATGATGTTCAAACTGATCCATTTTGATGTTATCATGTGCTAAGGCTGATTGTACCTCTGGTTGTGTGTTTGTGCTGCTAAAGTGTTTTGTTCCGACTATGCCTTCTGAAGTATGATAGTGGGTTGTGTAGATGCGTTTGTTTGAGGGGGAGTTCTGACTAAGGGGGAGAGTTTTTTCTCTAGTTTTTATCCTCTCTGATTGTGAGTTGTTTTAGACAAAATTTGACAAAGGGGGAGATTGTTGGAACATGTTGCCTTGCATTTTGTCAAAACAACTGATTGTCGAAGCAGATGTCGTGGCATCTGACCTCGTGAGGCTAGGACATCAGTCCTCAGCTTGTGTTTCTGTTATGGGCCTTCTGAAGATTTGTTGAAGATATGTTTTGAGTTACTTGAGGAGCAAGTAACTATCTCAGAAGGGTTTTAGTTGTTGGGTTGTTATTTGTTGAAACAATCTTTGTTAAAAGATTGATTTCTATCTTTACTTGTGCAGTAAGAAACCGAATCTATCAAGATTGCGTTTTCAAATTGCTGTTATTGGAATCTGTTTCTTCAGCCCGTGCTAACCCTAAAGCCCATGCTACCGCTGCTGAAGTCTATAAAAGGATGAAGACCTAAAACGTGAAGTCTACCGAAGCTGATAGAGAGAGATCGTGTGTTTTAGGATTTGTTAGTGTGCTTCGTTCTTTGTTATTTGTGAATCCTCTTTGCTCACTGATTCTATAAAGCAAAGAAGGGTTCTGTGTTGTTTGATTACATTCAAACTCTGATTGTTCATTGTGTTTACCAATCACTGTGGCAGTGATTGAGAGAAAGTGAGAGGGGCTCTCATACTTAGGTTGAGATTCTAAGTAGAAATACACTGGGTAGATTAGGAAGTGAACTATGAACTGAGGTGTTCATGAGTGTCTGTAATTCCTAAATCTTGAGATAGTGGATTTCCTTTCTTTGGGTGCAAACCCTCCAGACGTAGGTGAAAGTTTTCACTGAACTGGGTTAACAACTTCTGAGTGTTATTGTTTTGTTGTTAAGTTTTGTTTATTGTTAAGCGATTGTCGAACCTCTTGTCCCAGCATCGTGTAGGACAATCGTATCAGAGGGAACCTGAATTACAAGTGTGATTTCTTTTTACCCAGTTTTTGATATGTAAGCTGTGTTAGTGTGATTTCTTTTTCTTTTGGAGAACTTAAGAGTTCCACCTTTATGACCACATATGTGTCAAAGGGCAAATACAAGGAATACATTTTCACTTCTTCTGAAGTGATATTGGTTGACTCTGATACCTTACTCTGCTCATGACTCTGAATACTTATGCGCTCTGATTATTTCAATTCATCTATGTCATGCGTTTTCACTCTGAACTCTTCTATCATTTAAGCTCAGAATCTAGATATCACTAATGTTTTCATTAAGTCTTAGATTCAGGGGGAGCTAAGCTCAGAATCAAGCTGTGACTTGGATTCAGAATGAGCAAAATAAACCATTCACATCAGGATAAGTCTAATTCTATTCTCTAAACTCTGAGTGAATTCAGTTTATTGTTTATGAATTGTTCATCAAAATACTTGGTTTTGTCATCATCAAAAAGGGGGAGATTGTAACATCAAGTTTTGATCATGTAGTACAACTCTGTTTTGATGATTACAAGTTAACGTTTTAGTATAAACAATTATGGTACTCTAACGTGTTTTTTGAGTGTGTTCATGACATGCTCTGACCTTGATATAATCTCACACAAATCAGAAGCATTTTGCTTAAAGAGTGACCCTAGCAACGCTTTCGCAATCTCTATGTTCAAATTGAACAGTAGAAAAGCTTCAGAAGATCTGAAGATAGTCAAGCTCTAATGTGGACTCAGCTCACTTGAAGTTCTGAAGATACAGACGTTCCGTGTAAGACCTTGATTTGTAGAACAAGTTAATTTCCGACTCACGCGTAGAATCATTGTAAGCGTGACAGGAGTTTGATATTTGAGAAAGATTTATGAAGAAGAAAGTTCAGGAATTGCTTGAGGAATGTTGCGTAGTCGCTGTAGGAATTAGTGCGAGTTGTCTGCACACCTGCCTTATGGCGAGTGTAAGATCAAGTTTTGATCTAGTAGTACAACTCTATGTTTTGATGATTACAAGTTAACCTTTTGATATGAACAATTGTGGTACTCTAACGTGTTTTTCTGAGTGTGCTATTTACAGGCTCTGACCTCTATTCAATCTCACACAAATCAGAAGCACTGTGCTTAAAGAGTGTCCCAAGTAACGCTTTCGCATTCACCATGTTCAGTATGAGCAGTGGAAAAGCTTCAGAAGTTCTGAAGTTATGTAAACTCTGATGTGGACTCAGTCACTAGAAGTTCTGAAGATCCAGAAAGTCTGATAACCAAGAAACACTGAAGGTTCAGATGTTCTGATGGTGTAGAAGACTCTGAAGATCCAGAAGCTGAATAGTGGAAACTCTGATGTCCAGAAGCAAGATACTCTGAAGACCATGTACTTCCCTCTGAGTTCAGAATCAGAAGATACAATGGTCAGAGGATCTGGGCTTTCCCTCTGACTCTGATCAACCGGCTTCACAAGTTCCAACTTGAAGCATTCCCCTGATCAGAAGTCTCCTAGGTTTAAAGGTCAAGTCACTATCCAAGTACAAAAGCAACTGTACCTTCCTGACGACCTACCTAACAGTCTCAGACACAGCAGAAGCTGGATTTTCCAGAACTGCCCTCCAACGGTAGCATTTCCCATGCAACGCTCAACCCTAATCCTTGGAGTATAAAAAGAGGCTGAAGACTGAAAGAAGCAGCTAGAAGCATTCACATACGCGCAAGACAAATTCAAATTCTTCTAAGCTTTCTTTCATCTGAAATTCATTGTATTTACTATTAGCTTTTTAGAAGCAAATCTCTTGTAAACAATTCTTTGATAAACAGTTTGTTTAGTTCCTTTAGGAGATCAAGGTTGATCGGATCCCTGAGAAGACTAAGAGAGTGAATCTTAGTGTGAGCTAAGTCAGTGTAATTGTTAGTAACTTGTAGGTTTCAAGTGCAGTTGTAACTCTTACCTGATTAGTGGATTGCCTTCATTCTAAGAAGGAAGAAATCACCTTAACGGGTGGACTGGAGTAGCTTGAGTGATTTATCAAGTGAACCAGGATAAAAATCCTTGTGTGCTTTTCTATCTCTTATTCTTAGCACTTAAGTTCTCGAAAGATTTGTCAAAATCTTTGAGGTGGAAGTTTTATCTTGAAAACGTTATTCAAACCCCCCCTTTCTACCGTTTTTCATACCTTCAATTGGTATCAGAGCGCAAGTTCTGATTACCACACCTAACAGTGTTCAGTGATCCGGGCCGGTGTGAAAAACAATGGCTGCCACCACCAGTGAAACTCAAAGAGATGGTTACAATGCAAAGCCTCTTATGTTCGACGGTCAAAGGTTCGAATATTGGAAAGATAGACTGGAAAGTTTCTTTCTGGGTTTCGATGCAGATCTCTGGGATATTATTGTGGATGGCTACGAGCGTCCAGTTGATGCAGATGGCAAGAAGATCCCAAGGTCAGAGATGACTGCAGATCAAAAGAAGCTGTACTCACAACATCACAAAGCAAGAGCAATTCTTCTAAGTGCTATTTCTTATGAAGAGTACCAGAAGATTACAGATCGTGAGTTTGCAAAAGGCATTTTAGAATCTCTGAAGATGTCTCATGAAGGAAACAAGAAAGTCAAAGAATCAAAGGCATTGTCTTTGATCCAAAAATATGAATCCTTCATCATGGAGCCAAATGAGTCCATTGAAGAAATGTTCTCCAGATTTCAGTTGCTTGTGGTTGGCATAAGACCTCTCAACAAGAGCTATACAACAAAAGATCATGTCATAAGGGTTCTCAGGAGTCTTCCTGAAAGCTGGATGCCTTTAGTGACTTCAATAGAGCTCACGAGAGATGTTGAGAATATGAGTTTAGAAGAACTCATCAGCATTTTGAAATGCCATGAGCTGAAGCGCTCTGAGATGCAAGATCTGAGGAAAAAGTCTATAGCCTTGAAATCCAAATCTGAAAAGGCTAAGGCTGAGAAGTCAAAAGCTCTTCAAGCTGAAGAAGAAGAATCTGAAGAAGCATCAAAAGATTCTGATGAAGATGAGCTAACTCTGATCTCCAAGAGACTCAACCGAATCTGGAAGCACAGGCAGAGCAAGTACAAAGGCTCTGGAAAGGCAAAAGGAAAGTCTGAATCCTCAGGCCAGAAGTAGTCCTCAATTAAGGAAGTCACATGCTTTGAGTGCAAAGAATCAGGGCACTACAAAAGTGACTGTCCAAAGTTGAAGAAGGACAAGAAGCCAAAGAAGCACTTCAAGACAAAGAAGAGTCTGATGGTGACATTTGATGAATCAGAGTCAGAGGATGTTGACTCTGATGGTGAAGTCCAAGGACTCATGGCTATTGTCAAAGACAAAGGAGCAGAGTCAAAGGAAGCTGTTGACTCTGACTCAGAATCAGAAGGAGATCCTAACTCAGACGATGAAAATGAGGTATTCGCTTCTTGCTCTACCTCTGAACTGGAACATGCCTTGTTTGATATCATGGATAAATATAACTCTTTATTGTCTAAACATAAGAAGCTGAGAAAGGACTTATCTGCTGTTTCCAAGACTCCTTCTGAACATGAGAAAATTATCTCTGATTTGAAAAATGATAATCATGCTTTGATCAATTCTAACTCTGTGCTTAAGAACCAGATTGTTAAGTTAGAAGAAATAGTTGCCTGTGATGCCTCTGATTGTAGAAATGAGTCTAAGTATGAAAAGTCGTTTCAAAGATTCCTGGCTAAAAGCGTAGATAGAAGCTTAATGGCTTCAATGATCTATGGCGTAAGTAGAAATGGAATGCATGGCATTGGCTATTCTAAACCAATTAGAAATGAGCCCTCTGTGTCTAAAGCTAAATCTTTGTATGAATGCTTTGTTCCCTCTGGTACCATATTGTTTGATCCTTTACCTGCTAAAGTTTCTAAAGCCCCTCTTAAAAAGGGATCCTTCTCCATGTCTAAATATAATGCAAAAATTCCTTTAAAATATCATGTTGAGACACCCAAGGTGATCCGAATCTCTGGGGTAACTAACAAAAGAGGACCCAGAAAGTGGGTACCTAAGGACAAGATTATCTATGTTGCAGATATCCTTGATAGCTCCACTGAAACACCAATCATGGTATCTGGACAGTGGATGCTCGCGTCACATGACGGGAGAGAGGCGTATGTTCCAAGAGCTAAAACTTAAGCCTGGAGGCGAAGTTGGCTTTGGAGGAAATGAAAAGGGTAAAATTGTTGGTACTGGTACTATTTGTGTAGATAGTAGTCCATGCATTGATAATGTGTTATTGGTAGACGGCTTAACACATAACTTATTGTCTATAAGTCAATTAGCTGACAAGGGTTATGATGTTATATTCAATCAAAAGTCCTGCCGGGCTGAAAGTCAGATCGATGGCTCTGTTCTGTTTAACAGCAAGAGGAAGAACAACATTTATAAGATCAGATTATCTGAGTTAGAGGCTCAGAATGTGAAGTGCCTTCTTTCTGTTAATGAAGAGCAGTGGGTATGGCATAGACGGTTAGGGCATGCCAGTATGAGAAAGATTTCTCAGCTGAGCAAGCTAAACCTTGTCAGGGGCTTACCCAATCTGAAGTTCGCTTCAGACGCTCTTTGTGAAGCATGTCAGAAAGGCAAATTCACTAAAGTCCCTTTCAAGGCAAAGAATGTTGTCTCAACCTCAAGGCCGTTGGAACTTCTGCATATCGACCTTTTTGGACCAGTGAAAACTGAGTCTATATGTGGCAAGAGATATGGGATGGTTATCGTTGATGACTATAGCCGCTGAACATGGGTAAAGTTTCTAACCCGCAAGGATGAGTCTCATGCTATGTTCTCTACCTTCATAGCCCAAGTGCAAAACGAGAAGGCTTGTAGGATTGTGCGTGTCAGAAGTGACCATGGTGGAGAGTTTGAGAATGACAAGTTTGAGAGTCTGTTTGATTCCTATGGAATTGCACATGATTTCTCTTGTCCCAGAACTCCTCAACAAAATGGTGTTGTTGAGAGGAAGAACAAAACTCTTCAGGAGATGGCCAGAACCATGCTCCAAGAAACTGGCATGGCCAAGCACTTTTGGGTAGAGGCAGTAAATACAGCATGTTACATTCAGAACAGAATCTCTGTGAGACCAATTCTGAATAAGACTCCCTATGAATTGTGGAAGAACATAAAACCCAACATTTCTTACTTTCATCATTTTGGTTGTGTTTGTTATGTTCTCAATACTAAGAATAGATTGCATAAATTTGATGCTAAGTCTTCTAAATGTCTTTTACTTGGTTACTCTGAAAGATCTAAAGGTTTTAGATTTTATAATACTGATGCTAAGACTATTGAAGAATCTATTCATGTTAGATTTGACGATAAGCTTGACTCTGACCAGTCAAAGCTAGTTGAGAAGTTTGCAGATTTAAGCATTAATGTTTCTGACAAAGGCAAAGCTCCAGAGGAAGCTGAGCCAGAGGAAGATGAACCAGAAGAAGAAGCTGGTCCCTCTGATTCACAAACTCTGAAGAAGAGCAGAATCACTGCAGCTCATCCTAAAGAATTGATTCTGGGCAACAAGGACGAACCAGTCAGAACCAGATCAGCATTCAGACCCTCTGAAGAGACCTTGCTTAGTCTGAAAGGATTGGTGTCCTTAATTGAACCCAAGTCCATAGATGAAGCTCTTCAGGACAAGGATTGGATTCTGGCCATGGAAGAAGAATTGAATCAATTCTCCAAGAACGATGTTTGGAGCTTAGTGAA